>NC_044037.1:257405451-257718747 GCF_901765095.1 Microcaecilia unicolor
AATAGCAGCGCAACGCCATGAGCGAAGAAACGAGCGGGGCGAAGCCTGGGGAGAAGAGAAGCACAATTTCAGGGCAGGCACTGACAGGTAACGCTGATCCCTGCCTCCCGGAAGTCGCGGGAGAAAAGGCAGCGACAGCGATGAAGGATTTGGATGGCGGGCATGGAAGAGTAAGTGCTGGATTTGTGGTTGGTTGGGGGGTGGGGGTGGGGAGAGGAAAGGGATACTTTTGCCAGAGACAGTCAGACTTGTAGGAGGAAGGGGATTAGAGGGAACTGGGAAGGAAGAGAGCTGCTGGAGGTGGGAGGAAAAGGAGGAGGGGATCAAGATAGAAGGGAGAGAGCTGATGGACATGGGAGGAAGGGGCTGGAGAGCTTCTGGAAGAGGGAGGGAAGGGAGAGAGCTGCTGGACATGGGAGGGAGAGGAGGAAGGGGCTGGAGAGCTGCTGGACAAGCTAGGAAGAGGAAGAAGGGACTGGAAGAAAGGGGGAGAGCTCCTGGACATGGGAGGAAGAGGAGGAGGGGACTGGATGGAAGGGAGAGAGAGCTGCTGGACATGGGAGGGAGAGGAGGAAGGGGTTGGAGAGCTGCTGGACAAGGGAGGAAGAGGAGGAAGGGACTGGAGGGGAGGGAAGGGAAAGAGCTGCTGGACATGGGAGAAAGAGAAGGAGGGGACGATGGAAGGGAGAGAGCTGCTGAAGGAAGAGGAGGAGGGGATCTGGGTGGAAGGGAGAGAGCTGTTAGATGTGGGAGGAAGAGGAGGAGGGGATCTGGATGGAAGGGAGAGAGCTGCTGGACATGGGAGGAGAACTGGAGGGAAGGGAGAGAACTGCTGGTACAGCACAAGGAGGGAGGGAAGGGAAACAGAGATACCAGACCAAGGAGATAAAGGAAAAGGGAATATTAAACCTAGAGCTTGAGGGAGGGAGGCAGGAAATCGAGCAACCAAACCAGATGCTGGAAAGAGGAGGGAGTGAGAGGGAGAGAAGCTGGATGGGGTAGGGTCAGAGAGGGTAGAGATATATTGGCACTGGGGACAAAGAGAGGTGAGAAGATGGACAGAGTAATATAGGGACACAGAGAAAAGGAGATACTAAACATGGAGGAAGATAGAAGTACAGAGATGGAAGAAGATGGAAGGATGGCAGAGAAAGAGGGAAAACAGATGGAAGGATGGCAGAGAAAGAGGGAAAACTGATGGATGGGGAGAGAGACACTGGATGGAAGGATGCAGAGAGAAAGGGGAGAGACTGGAAGGATGTGGAGAGAGAAGGGACACTGAACAGAAAAGGGTAGAGAGATAGACACTGGTTAGAAGGAGGGAGAGAGACATTAGATGGAAGGATCAGGATAGAGGGTAGATGGGTAGAAGGGTGGGGAGAGAAAGAGGGAAGACGCTGGATGGAAGGGTAGGGAGAAAGAGGTGACACTGGATGGAAGGATGCAGAAAGAAAGAGGGGAGACTATTGGAAGGATGGGGAGAGAAAGAGGAGAGCTGCTGCATGGAAAGGGGGAGTAGTGAAAGATTGGAGAATAAGAGGAAGGGGCATGGGGAGAACAAGGGTGAGAAAAAGATGAAAAGCCATAAGTAGATGAAGGAAATTAAAGAATGGATAGTAAGAATGAATTAAATCTGGACACAGAGAGAGGCAGAAAAATATTGAAGAAAGCAAAGAAAAAGGAGAGAAAAATGACAAATGGCCAGGAAACCCTGGCAGAAGAGTCAAGCGAAAACGAAGGAAAGCAGAATCTAGAGACTGGGAGCAACACAATGAGAAAAAGTAAATGGCCACACAACAAAGGTAAAGAAAATAATTTTATTTTTAATTTAGGATAAAGTAATATGGTGTTAATAAAGTTTCAGAGACCAATACTTCCTTCCTTAGGTCAGGAGAGGATACCGTAACAGCATTATACTGACCTGAGGCAGGAGGTTTTGGCCTCTGAAAGCTCACTGAAAAGGATTAGGCTATTAAATAAATTGTCTGAAATCGGATGCACTGAAAAGCAGCACTTTACCCTGTGTGACAAATGCATCTGAGTGTGACTAAATTTTGCTGGGGGGGTGGGGTAGAGAGAAAATTTTGTGCCCACCCACTTTGGGTTCAGGCCCACCCAAAATTGTCAGTCTGGCTACGCCACTGCTTCATTGCCCTTCTAAGATTTTGTATGATTGAGCAAGTACTCAAGCTCTTGTCTGTATCTCTTTCACTTCTCCTTTTTACCTGTTTCCCCTCAAGTGTCCTTATGACTGCACTCTGTGTCTGTTTAAGTTCAGTCAGGAGTAGAGGAGTAGTCTGATGGTTAGTGCAGCGGCCTCAGAACCAGGGCAACTAAGTTTAATTCCCACTGCAGCTCCTTATGACTCTGGGCAAGTCACTTTACCCTCCATTGCTCCAGGTAAAAAATAAGTACCTGTATATAATATGTAAACTGTTTTGATATTAACCACAGAAAGGCATATATCAAATCCCATCCCCTATCCCCCTCCCACTATGGGTGAGGGGGAAAAAGTGTGACTAAATTTTGCTGGGGGGGGGGGGGGGGGGGTACAGAGAAAAGTTTGTGCCCAGACTAAGATTTACTCTCAGTTCAGCATGCTGCCTTGCCTACAACCAGTCAAAAAAATCAAATCAGATTTGTTTGGCACCATCTTCCTTTGATAAAACCATGTTTCTTCTGATCTTGCAACCCATTTGATTCTAGAAATTTCATTATTCTTTCCTTCAGCAATATCTCCATGACTTTTCTCACCACAGAGATAAGGCTTACTGGCCTGTAGTTTCTCACATCTTCTCTGTTACCAGTCCTATGAAATGGGACCACAGCAGCCATTCTCAGCCCATGCCTTACTTAAGTTCCCTGGTGGTCTGGGGGGGGAGGGGGGGGTAAGACAGGAAGAAGCAAACTTCAATTACTCCTGTCCATACTGACTCCAGACTTAAACTTAAGTGATAGACTCACAGCACCAATGATCTGTTAAATTAATCTTTTAGAGGATACACCAGAACCTGGCAGAACCCTCTCAGTGTCCTAGGATTTATCTCATCTGGTCCCATGGCTTTTTCCACCTTTATATTTCCAGTTGTTCATAAATAATTTCTTCCTTGAATGGTGTGGTATCTACTAGAAGAAATCCTATACATAGCACTAAAACACACAGTGCAGAGTATTTCAGCACGCTGAACTCAGAGCACAGTGAGATAATTATGTAACTACAACTGAACTGAATGAAACAGATGAGGAAATAAGGGTTGCAATGCTGCAGGCTATAATGGGAGAAGAATATGATATACTGCAAAAGCACATGAATATGAACTAGTGATGTGCAGTCATTTGAAACAACATAGGAAGTGTCAACGACATTTCCTTTATCATTTCATGACATCTAATAGAAGTGGCAGTAAAAAAAACTATATTAAATGTAATCTGTCATTAACAGAGCACACAACTTTTCAATAGTGCACACACTATCCCTCTAATTCTATAAAAGTTGCTAAAAATTTGCATGGGCAATTTAATTGAATATCAAGCTAATTAGTACTGATAACTGGCTTGTTAACAAGCAATTATCGGCACTAATTAGATTTAATTAAAATACACACATGTAAGCATGGGTGCGGGATTCATGCCTAAATTTTACATGTGAGTTCAAAATGGGGCATGGAAATGGGAGGGTCATGGGCAGAATGGGGGTGTATGCAAGTAGTTAATATGGAACTTTGTAAGTCAAAAGGGGTCTTTTACTAAGCCACGGTAGCGTTTCTAGCTTGCTATAGAAATCAACTGGTGGTAAACATCGAGACACCCATTATATTCCTATGGGTGTCTCGATGTTTACTGCCAGCTGATTTCTACCACAAGCTAAAAACACTGTTGCAGCTTAGTAAAAGACCTCCTAATTGCCATGAAAATATACCTTTGTAACCCATTGAACTTTGTAAGTCTAAGTGCTTTGAAAATGAGCCTCGTGGAAAACTAAACTAAATGATTTTTTTTTTGGCCTGCATTCTCTCTATATGTCACCAGCAACAAGGTATGATCTTGGAAAACATTTTGAATGCACTTCAAGAATAATGCTAGATAATATGACATGAATGCTTTCTTTTCTATGGATTTGAAGAGAATGCAAAAGCAGTACATATTGTCAAGAGGCATAAAATAGAAGGTTTTAAAAGAAAATTGATTTATTACTAGCTACTCATAATCAATGAAGACAAGGACACTAAGAAGAAAATGTTCAGAACCCCTACACTAACCCTGCAAGAGCCCATTGATTTGTAAGACAAATGAACAAGTATTTGCCTATATTCAAGGCCTAACCTTATGCATTAAGTAAATGAAAACAATTTAAAGAGTTTATCCAAAATTCTGCAATAAAGCAGTATCATGAGAGAATCAGCAGGCTAATCATTCACAACTTTGGCTACTGTGCTACATGCCATGTACTTGGCAAATGACAAGCCTATGACACATGTAGAAAATCAAGAAAAATAAATTACTATGGCAATGTTTGAAACACAGCAAAGGGAACTGACCAACCACATAACAGAGAAGTTAAAATGAACTGAACCATGACCCTAACAGTAAGATCCTATCCATCGCTGACATCAACACAATACAGGAACATAATTCAAACTAGTTTGTAAATTTCTTTGTGCACTTTAAGTGAAAAAAAAAAAGAAAGAAAAATCATAGGCGTCACTGGAGACCGACTGCCAATTAGACAGTGGTGCCTTTGTGATGTCTATAAAACACAATCCTAGTATTATGCATATTGGAGTAGTAAAATTACAATCAAGCCAATCCAAACTGAAATTATACAGTGACACAATCATCACACTATTAAGGCTATATGAACTACAAGCAAACTATCAAGGGAAAGTATACCAGCTGGAATTACAAGTTGTGCATTCCAAAGAGAAGCCATGTGTGTCAAGCCACACCAGTGAACACATGAACCATGCAAAATCACATCTTGTGCCAGAAAGTCATACAATAAATTTACAGCTTGGTGAAACCACTCTACAAGAACAAACATAATAAGGGGAACGATCCATGATATGAATTGTAACCAACTACAAGTATGTTTTCGAAGGTCTGGGAAGTCTCCCAGGCACATTACACCCCTAAATAGATAGATCTATTCAGCCTGTACAACATCTGCCATGCCAGGTCCTGGCAGCACTGAAAGAGAAAATAATGAAAGCTGTAAAACAAATGGACAAGGATGGCATCACTACCAAAATGAGAAAGCCAACAGAATGGATCAGGAGCCTTGCAGCCATAGTGAAGCCAGTAAAGTTCCGCATCTGCATAGACCCAAGTAATTTACATAAGACCACAGCCTAGGGCTTATTACCAGGCAATCATAATACTCTAGAAGAAATTCTACCAGATTTAGCCAAAATAGAAGTTGTTTGGTCATGGATGCTAATGCTAGATGAAAAACAATTTTAGATAGATTTAAAAAGGAGTTATTATTTTGGGCACCAGCAGGATATCAACATTACTAACAAAAGAGTAAATGGTTCTCAAAGGACAACAGAATTGCAAATGGAATGTAAGTTTAGAGATGTAGAGATACCATAGTTTTAAAAAACAGTGTATCATGATATCCATCTTAGAAAAAAATACTCTTAGAAAAGGCTAGATAAATGATTCCCAAATTCTGCAAATGAAGTTGAGACCATGCCTTGAGGAAGTACCATACATGGTATACTTGCTGACCTCCCAGGCCTACATCCAGGCCTTGGAAATGTGAGGGTAGTTCAGCCAAAATATACCTGCAAATGCTTAGTCATTGCAAAGGCTATCACAATGTAACTATCCATCAAAATATTGTTCTTCTTTTTCAGAATCATGATAATCTCATAGATGTGTGCCAGAGAATGGTACACTGTGCACGTGGATATAGCAGCATGAGCCAGCTCCTGATTAAAGGCTTGTTTTACAAAGCCGTGTAGTGATTCCTGCGCGGTAAATGAGAGGAAGCCCATTCAATTCCTATAGACTTCCTCTCATTCCTCTCAGTGCAGCTTTGTTAAAGAAGCCATAAATTGATTAACAATCATCCCATACTGAAATACTACTATTATCTAGATGGGGGCTACAGAAAGTGTAAAATGTTTATTGCTAATTTCTTACTTAGCGCAGCATTGTCATGGAGTAGGAACATAATATGAAGTCCTGAACCCGATGGAACTGGGAGGAACCCCAAAAGATATTGAAAGCATTAATATCAACCCAATTACAGTATATCTATATTTAACATCAAGAATGCATGATGTTGGATAAAGAGCTACAAAATGTAACATCTGTAGTTTTAAATGGATATTCAAAGATCCATTAAATGTCTCCTGGGGTCATATTGTAATACTGACATCTGACATGATCAAATGACAGAACACCTGCGAGGGACCCAGATTCTACTGGAGAAGCGACCCACTGTGGCATAGGTCAGCAAAGAGTGGAGTGAACCTGAAGCCGAACAGCTTGGTACAAATTATTCTTCCTCTCTCAACACAGCATGACAACTGGCAGATCAGGAATGTAGATTCTAAATTGAAAGGTATTCACAGATCCAATGTCTTGCTGATACCAGGCCTTCAAATGAGCTTATTCACAGCACAGCTAAGAAGACACCCAGATTTCTTTGGTCTCAAGACTTCCTTAGCTCATTTTTCCTTCTAGTCATGGGGAAGAACGAGAAATTTTCCTCCATGAGGTCATTTGCCCCTCTCCTTTTTTTATCCGAGGAATTAAATAAGAATTTTCCTACAAGTTTCTGAGTATATCCTTGGCTAGAAAAAGACACCCAGTACATACCCAGCAGTGTTCATGTGATTATATTATTACAACCCCTATTTTAGAAACTAGATTTAAATACAGTACAATATTACAAAAATAAGAAAAATAGTTTCTTATTAAGGAGGTAAGATTATAACAGGATGCCTACACAGGATATTTGCCTATTTTCTAAGGCTAAATCAACAATGAAACCCTTAGAAAACTTCCTGATAGGCTATTCTATTAAGGCATAAAGGATCATAAGGTACCTTATAAAACAGAGAGAATAAACATTCAAACCCACTACCAAGGATAAAGTACAAAATAACTAAAAAGAACACCTTTAAAAAAACATCTCTTTAACCGCATTAACATGATTATGGAGGGAGTTCTATAAATTGGTGCCTAAGTTTGCACACATCAATGCCATGTACTTAGCATCATTTCTAAAATGGCATCTATTATATTATATAGAATACTAGATTAATGTCAGCAATGGCATACCCATGTTTAGGCATGGCCTTTTACAGCATGTCAATGGCAGGCATAAGTTGGTGTGCCTAAGTGCACCAAGTGACATGTATTCTACAAAATACATGCATAACTGGGAGACATACCCATAACCTGCCCAAGTGTACACCCCTCTTGCAGACAGGCACTATGGCACTATTTTATAGAACAGTGTCTAGTGCACATATGTGCCTGTCAATTAATGGCACCTTTGATGCGTGTAAGTGATGCGCACCTCAAAGTACCAATTTATTGAATTGCTTCATTTTAGAACATTAAGCCCAAACTTTCTAATCATTGGTTCCACTTTCTCAATTTTTTTTTCAAAAACAGTTTTTCATATTGCAAACAAAATTGACAATTACATTCTTGATCACCAGGAGATCCAACAAGATTGCTATGTTTCTTTTTCACTGCATCAGGGGTCAAAATTGCTTTTCCAACAGTGTTCTTCCTACAGCTGCAGAATATGAGGCTACAAAGTTCAGGGGTTCCTTAAAAAAACATTAAGAATTGTTGAAATTAGATATAATATATATTTTCCAAGTTGTTTCAAAGGGTGTTATTGCTAATTTGAAATGTGTCCTCAGTACAGGGGTTGAATGCATCATGATAAAAGCAAATGTTAAGTGGAGTTAAGTACCTGGCACAGAAATTCCAGTTAGAGGTCAGGGAAGGTGAGTGAAGTTTATGCCTTGCAATTAACATAGGTGCTGTTAACAGCTAATGCAGCAGATAATGCAGAACAGTTAAGTACTAGAGATGGGCAGCCCAAAATGTTTTCATTTTGTGTCGTTTCCCATGTCATTTCCAGCAATGTTCATTTTGTTTCATTTTGGCTAGTCTCCATTTTCATTTTGGGACACTTTTTCAAAACTGTGTGCCTTTTTTGTACAGAGTGTGCACTATTTGCAAAGAGGGCACATTTTGTTCAGAAAGAGTGCACACTATTTCCCAATGGTGCTCACATGTGTAATGGTTCTCTCGTTCATGATGGTGCACATGTGTGAATAACCAGGAAAGAGTGCACTCTTTCTGAATGAGTGTGCACTAATTTAAAGTGGGCAAACTCTTTGCAAAAATTGTGAAGCATTATCAACAAGCCAAAAACACAAAATGCCATTTTTCTGCTCATTTTCCTTTGTTAACAACATGTAATTACGTGGAATATGGTGTTGACATTTACAGCCCATCCATATTATGGATTTTAAAAAAATAGCTTCTGGCAACTGCCAGTTGTGTGATGGTGTATGGCAGACTATTAGTAGGGTGGTTTGCCGTTGTGTTCCCCAGTAATCTTTATTACTCACCCTCCCCACCCCAACTAAAGCTGGTTATTTATTTACTGTTTGTAAGAGGCTGAAAACAGTTATAAAGAATAAGTGGAAACTATTATAAAGAATAAAATTACAGAACATATAGACAAACATAGTTTAATGGGACAGAGTCAGCATGTATTCACCCAAGGGAAGTCTTGCCTCACCAATTTGCTTTATTTCTTTGAAGGCATGAATAAACATGAATAAAGATGAGCCTGTTGATGTAGTGTATCTAGATTTTCAGAAAGCTTTTGACAAAGTAACTCATGGGATAGGAGGCAATATTCTGTTGTCAATTAGGAACTGGTTGATAGAGCAAAAACAAAGGGTAGGGTTACATGGCCATGTTTCTCAATGGAGGAGGGTGAATAGTGGAGTGCCTCAGGAATCTTTACTGGGGCCGGTGCTAAATAAGGGATGAAATTTAATGTGGATAAATGCAAAGTGGTGCACATAAGGAAGGATAATCCAAACCATAGTTATCTGATGCTAGGGTCCACCTTAGGAGTCAGCAACCAAGAAAAAGATCTAGGTGTCATTGTAGACAATACTCTGAAATCTTCTATCCAGTGTGGAGCGGTGGCCAAAAACCAAGCAAGATGCTAGGAATTATTAGAACATGGATGGGAAATAAGACCAAGAATATTATAATGACTATGTATTGCTCCATGGTGCAACATAACCTGGAGTATTGCATTCAATTCTGTTTGCTATATCTCAAAAAAAATATATATATATATCGCAGAATTATAAATGGTTCAAGGAAGAGCAACCAAAATGATAAAGAGACTGGGACTCATCTCATATAAAGAAAGGCTAAAGAAATTAGGGCTCTTCAGCTTGGAAGATGGAATGAAATTCAGAAACGCAGTAATTCAACTATTGCTCTTCAAGAAACAGATCGCGGTAGATTGCATTCAAGTATTCCAGGCTTTCATTTATGCTGACGACATCACCGTCCTCGCTTCCATACTCATTGATATAACTGAGATTAAACCTAGAATATATATGTGTATTTCTGTGATTAGTAGTTCAATGACTGATAGCTGTCTGAAACTAATAGGGATAAAACTAAGCTCCTTCTTGCAGGAGTTAAGGATCAGAAAACTTTGAAGAATTCTCTAACTATAGATAATTCAGTTTACTGAGCCATGCTAAAAAGTGGCAGGTGATAGTTTTAGCTCTTGGGTTTCCCTCCTGCTCCGGCCATTTTTTTATTGCAGCTTCTAAAATGGCCAAATTTTTATTTCTGCCATTAATGGCCATGCATTAATTACAAAATTAGCACACAGTCATTACCACCTGAGCCCTACTATTTAGTAGGTAGTAAGAGCTCACACACTACTCAGAGCTCACACACTACTCATGCAGTAATCAAGTATCATGCAGCAATGTGCCAACACTGCCCGATCACTGCTGGAAAATGCCTACTCCCCACCTCATGCCAGAAAATAAAAATTGTAAGTACAAAAGTGCATAAGTGTTGCCATACTGGGACAGACTGAAGGTCCAACAAGCCAAGTATCCTGTTTCCAACAGTGGCCAATCCAGGTAACAAGTATCTGGCAAGATTTTCTAGCACAGGAAATGGTGCGCTGATCTAAAAAATACTGCGGGATGCCTCGACGGTGGTGTTGATTCTGTGCACCACCCATGTGGTAGCCCTACTGCTGCTTTGTAAAAGGGCCCCATAGATTGGAACAATCACTGAAAAGTTTAGGTATCACGCTTGATCAAAATCTAACAATGGAACCCCAAGTGAACTCTTTTGTCAAGAGTTGTTTTGGACCTTATGAAATTTAAGAAGGATTTGGAAATGTTCAAATTAGTTGTACAAGCCTTGTTGTTATCCAAATTAGACTGCTGTAATGTGGTTTACTTGGGCTGCTCAGAGTACATCCTATAGAGGCTACAAAGTCTACAAAATACCTCTATTCATTTGATTTGTTTCTTGAACAAAGTTGATAGAGTAACACCATGGTATATGCAACTACACTGGCTACCTATAGAAGCGAGAATTTATTATAAATTGTATTGTCTAATATTCAAAATTGTTCAGGGGATTGTACTGCTTTATGTGTATAGATTAATTAATTATTTTTTTCAAATTCTACCAAAAGGTACAAGACACGTGAATCAGGCAACAAAAATATAGAATACACTACCTATATATATAAGACAATTAGCAAACTATGCTGTTTTTAGGAAATCTGTTAAGACATTGGGGTCCTTTTACTAAGGTGCGCTGAAAAATGGCCTGCAGTAGTGTAGGCACAGGTTTTGGGCGTACACAGAATCATTTTTCAACACACCTGTAAAAAAGGCCTTTTTAAAATGTTTGCCAAAAATAGATGTGCAGCAAAATGAAAATTGCTGCGTGTCCATTTTGGGTCTGAGACCTTACCGTCAGCCATTGACCTAGCGGTAAAGTCTCTCACAGTAACCATGCGGTAATAACCTACATGCATATCAGAAGCAGGACAAAAATGAAAATACCACAAGAGCTACATGATAGCCATGTGGTAACTCCATTTTGGCGTGCATTGGGTGCACTTAGACACTTACGTGGCTTAGTAAAAGGGACCCTTTGTTATTTAGAAAATATGTAATCTCTACTTAGTGGAGTCAAAGGTTGATTTCTGTCTGCTGTGATAAGTATAGGCCATGCCCTGATATGACCTGGCCACTAGAGGGAGCCCTGCCTCACTGACAACTAGAGAGCTGCACGGGAACGGGGTTCACGGGAACCCCGCGGAACCTGCGGGATTCCTGCAGAGACGGAAGCAGGTCCTGCAGGGTTCCTGTGGGGATGGAAGCAGTTCTGCGGGGTTCGCGTAGAAGTGTAAGCTGCACTGCATCAGCCTATCATCTACCAAGTACCTTGAGTGCTGTCTCCTCCTCCTCCTCTTCCTCCTTGCTTTAACAGCACAAATGTTGAAAGTCTTCCATTAATGAGGTGGTAGAGACACAAATGATGATGGAATTCAAAAAGGATTGGGATGAACACAGAGGATCTCTAATTAGAAAATGGAAGTTATAAAAATCCTAACCTTAAATGGCTGCATGTGTGTGTGTGTGGATGTGTCAAGTGACGCTTAGATGGTGACTCTGGCTGTGAGTAACTAGGGCCGATACCGGGCAGACTTGTATGGTCTGTGTCTAATATATGGCAGTCTGGTTTAGGATGGGCTAGAAAGGGCTTAGACAGCAACTTCAGTGGCTGGAACATAAGGACAGTGCTGGACAGATTTTTACGGTCTTTATCCCATAAATGAGAAGACGAATAGACTGGAGTGGGCTTCAGTGAGAACTCCAGCAGCTGGAACATAAGTATAGGGCCAGATAGACTTCTATGGTCTATGTTTGAGAAACACAAAAGAAAGTATATAATATCACACTCGTTGATTTAATCATGAATTGATAATGAGTGTGACTATTGGGCAGACTGGATGGACTGTTCAGGTCTTTATTTGCTGTCACTATGTTACAATTAATCCTCTTTGCTCCCAGGCTGATGCGCAGACCTCAGCTCTGACACAGGCAAGAGCATCGGATTTCACCTGACCTACCGGCGCGTGCATATGGTGACCTCTCAGCACACAGTGCCAGAAATCAGAGACAAATCTTATATGTTGACACCAGAGTGTTCTAAGTTTCAGCTTCTATTCCTTCCTTGCCTTCAGTGATGTGGCTCAAATCCAGAGAGACTGAGGGAGCTGACCAGAATTTTCTTTTATGTACCATTAAATTCTTGCGGGGATGGGTGGGGATGGGTTAAATTCTTGCAGGGACGGGTAGGGACGGGTTGGGATGGATTAAATTTTTGCGGGGATGGGTGGGGATGGGTAAGATTCCAGTGGGATGGGTGGGGATAGGTGAAATTCTAGCAGGGACGGGCGAGAATGGGTAAGATTTCTGTCCCCTTGCAACTCTCTACTGACAACCCAGACACAGGTAGCTTGGGGGAGGGGTGGATATTACCCTTAATAAGTTGAGATGGGGAGGGTCCATGGCAGAGGGAAGGAAGTAGCTCCTTTTAAAAAGTTAGTACAATTTAGAAAGTTCTGGATCTTTCTAGAAACAGGAGGAGGGCCCCAGAAGGGGGTGGGGACGCTATAAAAAAGTACTTCCCAGGAGGAGGAATTCAGAAGGGAAGGAGGCTCTGAAGGAGCAGAACAACTGGTGACCGGATAGATGGACTACAGTGGGCTGAAACCCATGGGCCACAGACCACCAAATGAAGATTCAGAAAGGCTGGACAAGGAACTGGGGAAGGCTAGACAGAGGACTCTGGAGTATAGCCCAAAGGCAGAGGTGAGAAAGCAAGACCTGAGATAAGATACTTACCTAAATGTTAGGACGATATGAATTGTAAAACTATGGTATGGATCACAGTGTGGAAGCAACACTGTGTCCTTTGAACTGAGACTTGGAATAACAGCCAAAGGTGGAGGCCAGGACCGTAAGGTTATGGTGAAAGTTAAAGTCCCAACCAAGAAAGGGTGGCAGTTTTAACTGAGACCCCAGTTATCCAGTGAAATAGGGCTTAGTTGGGAGATTGCTTTATGGATTATCTGTCTTGAAGAAAAATTCTCCCACAGAGTGGTTAGTGAAGACTAGATGGAGCTAATCTGCATAATGGTAGAGCATGAAGGTGACCTAATTTACATGACCTCAGAAGCCTGCTAATTTAGGGGGTCTTTTACAATGGTTTTTAGCACACTCTAAATTATAAAAACTCCCAGAGGCATGCATGGGTGTCTCTATTGTTTAGCTCACGTCTATTTTTAGTGTGCGCTAAAATGTTAGCATGCCTTTCTAAAAGGGGCCCTTAGTATGTTTGTTCAGATGAAAGGAGCTAGAGTGCATATGAAAAGTACCAGAACTGTTGTGAGGATGCCCAAGCTCTGCCAGCCAAAGAAGTCTATTGCTCGATCCCCCTCTCATGCTATCTGAGCAGTGAAGAAGTCAACAACGTGCTACAGCCACCCATACCAGCATTCCTGTGCATTCTCATTTCAGCAGCATAAACTCAGCATGCACAGGAGTTCCAGTATTATTAGCTGAAGCATGCCAATAACTTCTTCACTGCTCAGGCAGTATGGGAGGAGGCTTGGGCAGCGGGCCACTTTGGCTGGTGGGGCTTGGGCATTCCTACCAGCAAGGGTTGAATTTAGCTCCATAGAGGGGGGGGAGGGAGAAGTGATAAATGAAAATGTGTGCCCCCCCAGTTCATCACTAGGTGTCCCCCAAAAATGGAGTTCTGCACTTCTCCCTGTGCCTCTTTTCCAGACATCTATAGGATGCTTACAGTCTAGTTTTATACAGGAAATTGATCTTATAAAATTGTGTCACTTTGTCCCTGTTTGTAACCATATGTGTGCCTCCCCAATCCTAACAACTTGAACAGTTCATCTAATTTTGTTCAGATTTCTGCTACAGATAATAGAGTTTTCAGTAACCCTAGCTCCTGTTTTTCAAGTGCCCTCTATGATGACACCCCACCCTCCAACACTTAAAATACTGCCATTTTCTTTGTATTACTACTGGAAAACAGGTCAGTTTAATTATAGTAACATATTCAGCACTATTAATAGGCTCTTTTCTAGTCCTTTTGCTTTCACTCTGCAATGTTCTTTATCACACTTGAAATAAGGTCACTTTTACCTTTTAGCATATTTAGTCCCTAAAATAAATCTGCAAAAGCTCACATGCTGCACCACATCACCTAACCAATAGGGAAACAATGACATTGCCTCTTAAAGTATCACCAGAACATTTATAAAAATAATAAAGGCAATGCAGAACTTAGTATAAGCATCTTGCCGTAAACAAACTGAATTATTCATGTACTGAATTGCACAGCATAGGAACACCTGTTTTCAATCATGCGGCATATAAAATCACTCATTACCTCAGAAGAGCCTCTACATCTCTAGCAATCAAATGGCATTGAAATAGCAAAACAGGTGTCTGGCAGGTGGACTCAGACAGATGTTTAAGGTCTACATGCCTTTTCTTGAACAGGTGTGCTGATCTCTTGTTTTCAACTGTATAATTGATATTTAAATAGGTAATATTTAATCCTTATGTGCTCTAATATTTATTGCTAGGATTTCAATCCCTTTAGCCACTTGACAGTTATGTGTGTGTTTGGTGCATTTCAAATATTTTCCTTTCACACTAAGAACCATTGCACTATAACTTGAGCACAAGTACAGCCAGGGGGCATTTTCTGTGGTGATGTGAGTAGATTCTTCTTAGGCATATTTCATTTTATATTTTGTTATTAATAGGGAATTGTGACAATAGCTTTACACAAATAAGCATGAAAGTAGAAATTTGGATTCATTGAAGGAATCTATGTGGTTCTTAAAACTCGATCATAATATAATATGTTTGAACAAATTAAAATGTGTCAGAATTTGCAAAGAATTAAGAAATAAAAATGTGATGTGCTGCTAATAACTGGTTAAACACTATTATCATAAGGTTTATTTTTTATTATAATTCAAGATGGTCATGCACCTGAAGAAAAGGTGTGTGTGGGGGGAGGGGTTAGCAATTAGATTTCTGCCTAATTTTTAATAGAATGTACCTTTTCAATCAACTGTACTTGCAAACAAACTCACACTGTATTTAAACTTATCTAGTGTATTCTTGTATTCATTCATTATATGGTACATTCACCCACTGACTGGCATTACTGTAGGAAAGGAAAAAAATAAATTCCTCTCTGAATAGGCCCCTATGAGAGACAAATTTTTATGTGTGTATTTTGGAGAAGTTGTTTGTCATTTTTATGTCTACTTATTGAAAAACTGTGAAAACAGTATCATATCCATTTGCTTTCTGGAGAATTAAACCATAGTGAAAAGATACACATGGAACTGAAAATGTTTTCAATAAATTGATTAAAAAAAAATCTTTGATATTACACTTTCCAATATTCACCTGAGACACAGCCAGCAAAGAAGAAAAGAGGAATATATGAGCGTCCGTTATAGAATAGCATTGAATGCCAATTTTGGCCTCCACATTTAGGCACTAGGACAATTTCTGGTGCCCAATTTGGCCACACATCCCCAATATTCTATAGCACTACATGCAAATTTTAGGAGCACCCCTGATCTGCCCATGCACCCCCTTGGCTACACCCCCTTTATGGTTGTGCATTGTGGGATTTGGGTGCACATTGTTATAGAATAGCATGTAGCAAAATGTGCACCCAGTTCTAAACTGGTGCTGATTAGTGATAATTATTAGCCAATTATTATCGCAAATTGGCTCCTTAGCCTGTCTTCTCTACAAACTACTGCATGGCTTAGCCCCGGATTATCTGTATTCACATTTTCAATTTGCAGTCTCTGTTAGATATTGAAAGACTATTTGCAATCATTTGTTTTCCTTCCCTTCACCCAAAAGAATAAAGAGGCTGAACATACTAAAATTTACCTTAGCATTTTACCTTAGCATTTCAAGCTGCTAAACACTGAAAAGAGTTTGCTCAGATACTTTGTTGATCCAATTTGTACATGATGTTCAGGAAAGAGGTTAATTCCCCTAATTCACTAAGCCATGCTAGCGGCTGCTGCTTGGCAGTGCCAACACAGACTGGCACATGGTAGCCTCTAGCACGGCTTAATAAACAGGGGGTAAGATTTTATTGTTCCAAAAGTTTGTTTAAAAATCATTTTTATTTAATTATTATTCCCAGAGGTTTGCTCTGGTTTTGCCTTACCTTGTTACCCGCTTTGAACTGTGAAGTATTAATTGGATATAAGCTTGTATGGTATGGCATGGCAATTTAATTGGGCACACATCTTGGATCGGTGTCCAATTTTGGTGCCATATATAGAATCTGGGAGTTAAAGTATGTTTTACAAGTGGAAAATTACTCTTACAATATAAGACTGTCTTTGGGTATACACTACAAGAATGTACCTGCTTATGTATGATCTACCCTTCGGCATTTCTGAGGGCATGAACTGAGAGGAGCAGGGACAGAACTTTGATGTGCATTCTGTGACAAGGAGATATAGTTCACTTATCAAGGAAAAGGGAGTGACTTGTATTATAGTGCATTTATACCCACTAAGAAACTGCAGTAGAAGAGAAAATTTTCCTTTGAGATGTTTTGGACCACAAATCCAACAAAGCGATAGGACATGCGGTCAGTAGCACCAGGCTGGTTAGGAAGCCTAGAAGGAAGAGTGGTGGACTCGCTGACCAGTTCTAGCTGTCAGGGTTACCAGCTGCACTAATTGCCTGGTATTGTCTGCTTGTTGAACACAGTGTTTAAAGGAAAGTTTGTTTTACTGAGAAAGTGAGACAGTGAAGGAAGGAAGCTGACATATCCTAGGTCCATGAGAGAGGGAAAATTTCAACCCTGAGAAAAGCAGTTGTGATAGGACTTGAAGCAGATCCAGGAGAAGTAACTGGGGCCCGAGAGAAAGACAGAGGAGTTTCCCAGGGACAAGTGTCCACATCTGTGCCAGGTAGTTGTTCAAGGTAAGGTAGAAGCCAGGTATCCAGGGAGCACTGGGAACTTGAGAAAAGAACATGAAAGGCTCCCAGAGCCAGCAAGTTTCAAGCAGAGATAGGTAGTGGTGTGGTAAGAGGTTCTGAAAGGTCTCCTAAGTATGTGGGCATTGGGCAGGTTGCAGGGAAAGATAGTTTCCCTGTGAGGGCTGTCCAAGCCTCTGTTTAAACAGCCATTTTTTTCTGCAGCTGCTGTAGAGAGCAAGGTATTTCTTAGACAAGGTCAAGACAAAGGCATCAGTTGGCATTAAGCTTCTTGAAGAGTGGTGAGTTTAACTTAAATCTTTTAAGGTCATATTCCTCTAGCTAGGAGTAGAGGAGTAGGAAACTAACAGTGTGTGGATGGTAGAGTAACCCCAAGGGCACATCTTAAGAAAGCTCAGGAGAAGATATTGTGGAGGAAGCTTGAAGAAGCTGGAAATATTCAACAACAGATGGTACTACATGTGTTCACCTTTGAAATCTCTTCTTTCACCTCAGATGGCAAGAAGTGTTTGTGTGGAGTCTGTTTTGCTATTGCTTATGAGATGAAACCATACAGTGAGAACTTACTGGTGCAACTGAAGCAATATGCAATGATAGAATTTAACTGTTGAAGGAGTCCTTCCAATTGAAATTCAACACCGCATGCAGTTGTTTATGGTGATGACTGTGTTGACGTGAATACTGGACCAAAAAATGTAAAGTTTGTGGACCAGGAAGGGATGATTTGTGTAATTAAAAACAACGTGGATGACCGGTGACAGCAATGGCTGGGCCTACCACAAGAAATGTTGACAAGGTTGTAAAAGACAATTGGAGGATCATGCAAAGGAAAATTGCTGGCACACTTGGCATTTCACAGAAATGTGTGGGTTATATTATTGATATTCTTGGGTATCAAAAGGTTAGTGCAACATGAATTCCTGGTATGTTGGCTGCAGAAATGAAAGTTTAAAGACTTGTAATCTTCACAAGGTCATTAACAGTTGATTAAACATGGGCTCATCACTATGAACGAAAAACAAAGTGCCAATCTATGGAGTATCATCACCTGCAAAGAAACAAAATCAAAACAATGCATTTTGCAGAAAAAAATCATGGTTATAGTCTTTTAGAGTATGGTTGATGTTAACATGGATTTCCTTGTACTTGGTACAACTATCAACTCACAGCATTACATTGCAACCCTGAAATCTTTGAAAGAATGACTGAAAAGAGTTTGGAAGGACAAGAAGAAAATGTTGCTGCAATATGACAGTGTTAGGCCTCAAAGAGCATGAAATCCCATAGATGTAATTGCTAAGATGGGTGTAACCAGAGCTTTTTTTGAGGGGGTACTTGGGGGTACTGAGTACCGGCACCTTTTCCATTGTCTTCTAAAATTGACCCATTGTCCCTAAGTTTTAATGAAAGAGTTCAGGCTCTACACACCAATTCTGCCTTGACATAGATTCTGTGACTGGTTGCAGGGGACCTGGCTATTGTGGGATGAGTCCCTCCATGATCACCCCACCCCTGAAGGGTGGCCTAGCATTTGAGTACCAGCACCTTTTTTGCTAGAAAAACGCACTGGGTGTAACCCTAGTCCCACTACTCACTCCAATCTCTCTGGCTAGACTCCTCAGCAGCAAAGGGCACCAGGAACCAGGACACACAGGATTGATATTCTACCTTTGTCAAGTTGGGCACAAGCTGGGGCTGGATTAATTCCGGGAGGCTGAAGGGTAGTTTTCCTCTGAGCCAGGTCACAGTTCACTCTTGCAAAAACAACCAGGAAATTATTGACACTACTTGGCATCAATTAGAATTTATGCACAGAACTTGCTAAGTATATTTTGTAAAGTTCTATGCATAAATTCTAAGATGCAGAAGCAAAAAGGGGCCTGGCCATGGGCATGGAATGGGCCAGTCATGGACATTTCTGAAATTTATGAGTGCTGATATAGAATACACCCATTCTGCACCTTAGTTGCCGGCATTTACACCAAGTTTTACTTGGCATAAATATGTGCGACTAAATTTAGTTCCATGGACAGGTGCTAGGCATATTCTATAAACCATGCCTAACTTTATGTGTAGTTTATAGAATACCCCTAGATGTATTTTTTCAGTGTCAATTTTTAAGACACCATATATAGAATCTAGCTCTTTAGGGCTTCAGTAGAAAAATAAATGAAGAGAGAATGAGGAGACCTAAGTGAGAACATCATTAGACAGATACATGCAGAAAAAGATACCAGAATCTCAGAAGGGAACAATAGAAGAAAAGCTGATACAGTGAGAGAAAAGTTTTGAAAACAAGCATCAAAAGAAAGTTTGCTGTACAGGAAGATGGAAGGGATCCAGAAAGGAGTACAAGTAAAAGGGCTGATGCAAAGAGAAAAAGAAGGGATATGGAAAAGGAACATTAGGACAAAGATTGATGATAAGAAACAAGTGTGTGACTCAGAATGGAGTACTAGATGGAAAGATGTGGTAGCTATAGAGAAAGGAGATCAGAACTGCAAAACAGAAAGATAAATGAAGGACATGCTCAGATGTCAACTGAAGAGGAAGAAGAAAAGAGAAAGACTCAGAGGTGGAGAAATTAATGCTTGAGCTCATAGCCTATTTGGAAATAGATACATATGCTGGGGTTCAGGAGAAAGAAAGATTACCCAAGTCAAATTTAACACCTAGAGTACAGAGAATGAAAACTTTGTAAGATTAATAAGGCCATAGATGTATAAGGGGGAAATCTATTGATATCACAGAAATTAATTGAATAGAGTACTGGGCAGCAAATGAATTATTACTGGGAGAGTTCTACAGGCAAAGGATGCAGGGACAGAAGAAGAAGAGAATGTCAACAACTTCTCCTTAAGAAAAAAAAACACTAATGGAAAAATAAATAACTATAAGCAGAGGGGTCCCTGTTAGGTATCTAAAAGGATCAAGTTCACCAAAGATAATGAGGAATATCTAAAGCATCCAAATGAAAAATACTGTATTATAGGAGAAATGCCGTAAATTTATGTACTTCAATACAAATTAAAAGTAGAGTGGAGGAGTGGTCTAGTGGTTAGAGCACTGGTCTTATCCATAGGTGCCTGATTCAAATCCCACTGCTGCTCTTGTGATCTTGGGCAAGTCACTTAACTCTCCATTGCCTCAGGTACAAACTTAGAGTGTGAGTTCTCCAGGGACAGGGGTGTACCTGAATATAACTCACCTTGAACTCTACTGAAGAAAAGGTTTGATCAAAATCCAAATTAATAATAAAAGTACCAAATGCAGCACAAAAGGTAGCAGTATGAAGAAAACAGATGAGAGAGATATCAACATATACTGTTTAAGAGAACCTATAACAGTTCACAAGGAATAAAGAAAAACATGCATACAGTGCAATTACCACCAAAGTAGAGACATATATATGAGGACCTATTGAGTACAATCAAGAAGAAAAATGGCTATCCTGCATTCAGGAAAACTTGAAAGCATCAATATTAAGGACTAGTCCAAAGTAACAACAAAAGAGTTGGAAAATAAAGTTAAAAACAGCTCCAAACTAGAAAAGCCCTGACCCAGATGTAGTAACCAATTTTTGGATCAAACTGTTAACTTGACTTCACCAAGTCATGACAGATTGCAAAAATCAATTGATCAGCTAGCCAGACTTAACATTACAGTAACTATTAACAGGGAGAACACTCCATCTTCCAAAGGAAAAACCAAATAACGTTCCCAAAAATTACAGAACTATAACTTTTCTACCTAAATCTATTTATTGTGATAGATGTTGATGGAATATACAATCATTGACTTCAATAACATCATGGCAATAGAGCAGAAGGGCAATAAGAAGGGACACTATGGGCTAGTTAATGCTGAATAAAGCCCTTATGGCCAGTGCTAACAAGCAGAAATCTCAGTATAGAATGGACTGGCTATACGAAACATTTGATAGCATCCTACATTCCTGAATAATAAATTGCCTAAAAATGTACAAACGAAACCATGGCTTGATCATACATCAAGATTGCAATGAGAATGTGGCAAATCACACACCATCTGAAGTATGAAGATGGATGGTTGTCATTCCTAATGTCAAGATCCAGCAAGGCATATTTCAGGAACATTGCTGTAACTACTTTTGTCTTCTATGGTATTAATGCACTGATGGGGTCTTTTACTTAGCTGTGGTAGCGTGTTTAGCTCGCGGTAGAAATCAGCTGGCGGTAAATGTCAAGATGCCCATTATATTCCTATGGGTGTCTCTGCTTTTACCACCAGCTGATTTCTACCACGAGCTAAAAATGCTACTGCAGCTTAGTAAAAGTCTCCCAAAGTATTCTTATTAACTTTGTGGGCTATGGGTTTAACCTTAATATTAAAGATGGCAACAGTCCAGAAATTATATCACAATTAGGGGCCCTTTTCCTAAGCTGAGCTAAAAGTGGCCTGTGCCACTGCACGCCAAGGCCACTTTTATTGTGGCTGTAAATTGATCACATTTTTTATTTGTTCATTTAACAGCCATGTGCTAATTTCTCAATTATACATGTGGCCCCTAGCATGGGAGCCCTTACCGACAGAAAGAAACGTGATGTCAGAAGGAGAAGGGGCCAACCACAGGCCTCACACTTGCTCTCAGTGCCCCGCCCTCAGAGGGAAGGGAAGGCTGCATATAATATTCACCCACCGGAAGTTCGTTCCCTCCCTCCGAGTTCCAGGGTCGTCATCCGTCCCCCCCTGCCTCCCAGTTCCAGCGTCCCCTCTCCCTCCCAATTCCAGGGTCCCCCCTCCCTCCCAGTTCCAGGGTTGTTGTCCCTCCCTCCCTCCCTTCCAGTTCTAGGCCTCCTCCCTCCGAATTTTAAAAGTCATCTCGACTTACCTCGCGCGGTAAAAAGTGTGCAGGCTCGGCACACAGTTTTCCCTTTTCTGTCTCTCAGCTCTGGCCCCGCCCTTGCAGAAACAGAAAATGAGGGCGGGATCAGAGCTGAGAGACAGAGAAGGGAAAACTGAAGTAAGTGCCTGCACATCCGCTGTAACCCCGATGAGGTAAGTCAGGATGACTTTTAAAATTCGGAGGGAGGGGACCTGGAACTGGAAGGGAGGGAGGGAGGGACGATGACCCTGGAACTGGGAGGGAGGGATAATGACACTGGAACTGGGAAGAAGGGAGGGGGGACCATGGAACTGGGAAGAAGGGAGGTGGGACCCTGGAACTGGGAGGGAGGGGCCCAGGAACTGGGAGGGAGGGAGAGAGGTGAGACCCTCGAACTGGGAGGGAGGGACCCTGGAATTGGGAGGTAAAAGGGGGGACGCTGGAACTTCCCTTAAAAACATTAATGGCAGAAGGTGATTACCTTGCTAGTGCCCGTTTCATTTCAATGAGAAACGGGCTTTTTTTTACTAAGAAAACTAGAACTGAAGAGTACATTAACATCATGGAATAAGACAAAAGCTATTAATTAGTTGGCAATACTCACACTCTCATACTGCTTTGGAATTGTATACTGGCCTATTAAAGATTTTCAGAAACTGGATGTAGAAACAAGAACATACCTATATACGCACAAGCTCATTTATAAGAATCAGTGTAAGCCAAGATAGTACATTTCTTGAGCCAAAGTAGGAATGGGCCTCACACAAATATGGCCAAGCAGATTTGAACTGTACCACAGTGGGTTCTTGATTACTAACATTGTTTTGGATTACTTTGGGCTATAGTATTTTTTTTTTTTAGGGGGGGGGGGGGAGGAGAGGCTAAATATTTTTTTAGTAGTTTCAGCCACCATTTTAATAAATCCCACTCAGAAGGTAAGAATGTGGTGTTTTTTCAAATGTATTTTTTGGGATTTATTAACCGCCTTTAAGAAGAGATTCAACAGTCTACAGTAGGTACAGTTTAACATAAAGCTTAAAATTCTATTAACAGCATAACAATAGTAAAATGATCAAGTATAAAAAATATAAATAAGTGAGGTAAACTTGAAAACAACAAAATGAAGCATAATAAAAGGACTACCATGAAACAGGATCAAAAATATACACATTTAACTGTACTGAAATTCAACTAGCAGAGATATAATATGATGTCAGCATGAAACTAATGAAACATCTAATAAGAACACATTAGAACATTCAAATAACATAGATATAATACTAATGCTTTTCTAAAATACAACTTACCTTATAGCTGAGGGTCCAAGTGGAGATATATAGATGGGGACAAGACGTGTTGTACAGATTCAGTTGGCATAAATAGATGTGTGGTTAAACTCATGGAAAGTTCTTTGTACACTTAAACAAGACATAAGAAACTGATCTAATTTACAGTATATGTAGCAAGTTAGTTCAGGTACAGAATGAGTGTATAGTGAATCACCCTATGTATTAAAGGCTTGGGAGAAAAGCCAGGCTTTTACCTGCTTCCTGAAGTATAGGTCTCGAGTATAGTCTCGAGTCATAGGTAACCCCTTTGGGAGTAAATTCCAGAGTATGGGAGCTACTCCTTAGAAGGCTCGCTGATGGGCATCACATTGTGCCGTTTCTTTTGATGAGGGAACAGATAGTGATGATCCTTGAGAGTTTTTATGTTGGATTTTGCATTCCTGCAAGAAAAGTATGTCATCTTTTTTTTGTTTTTTTTAATTATTTATTTTCAGAATTTTTCAACAGTTTCAAGATTACACTCTTGTTCAGCAAAGTGTGTTAACATTTCAAATAATATGTATAAAGGAAAATATATTAACACAATTATGTTTAGTTTCCAACACTCAAGTCCTCTATTATTAGATCCAAGACATTAATTACAGGTAATTTAATGGAAAAAGTTACTAAGATTAATCAGCTCACAGTTGAACAGAAAAATATTATTTTAAACTCCTTCAGTTCTTTTCGAAGCAATAAAAGACGACAATTGCGAAGGGTCCATGAAAACATACTTAGGCGAATTTAACCGAATAATGCAATTGCAAGAAAACCTCAAATAAAATACTCCTCCACGTTGTAGAACGGCAGGTTTTAATAACAAAAATTGTTTACGTCTTTTCTGGGTCCCTTTCAAAATGTCAGGAAATAAATTCATTCTTAGACACAGGAACAATTTATCCCGGTTCCTAAAGAATAATTGTTGAAGCCATTGCTTATCAGGAGTCAATGCTATAGTAGCCACCAATGTGACTGCTTGAGCTTGTTCAGTTTCGGAAGTCTCCAGAAAGGTAGTTAAATCTAAAGACTCTTTTTTTTCTTGTAGAGACGATTCCTTCTGTGGAATATAATACACCTGATTAAAAGGTGGTAAGCTTGACTCAGGGATTTCCAAAATTTCCTGTAGATATCTCTTTAACATGTCCATAGGTTTCACCAGCTTAATCTTAGGGAAATTTATAAATCTCAAATTATTATTTCTCATGAAATTATCGTATATTTCTGTTTTTCTTCTTAGGTTAGAGATATCTCTCAAAATTGCAGCCTGTATATTTCCCATATCTGTAACATTGTTTTCCATTACTTCCCATTTTTCATTCAAAGATTTAATATCCATGTCAGTTTTTTTCCATCTTCTCTTCAATTACGACTACATTTTGAGATATGGAATTAGTTTTCTGATTCACAGATAACATAAATTGAGAAATCAAGTCCCAAAGAGAATCTAGAGTTATCTCTGCTGGCTTCTCCAACATTTTTAGAGGGATATTGCCTGCATGTCCTGGGTCCTTCGTCTGCTCCGTTCCTTGCTTCCCCGCAAGTAATCCGACAAAACTGCTTGCCTCAAGGGACCGAGATTGTCCCTCAGGTTCCCCCTCAGATTGGGGTAATCAAGGGTAATCCACTCTTTGGTGGAAATCCCATCGCACCCATGATAGGGGAACTGGCCAGTTGTGGTTGCGGGGGCAGAGTTCGTGGATCGGGGCTCAAGATGATATCATGTCCCAAGGATGCCGACACTCCCTGCAATACATCGGGGCCTTCTAGGGATCCGCCTTCGATCAATTGAATCTGTCCCGGGGTGCTTACAAATCAGACCACTGGACCTAAAGGTACTGAGGGAGGTGGTTGTGAAGCACAGACAGCCACCCTGCCTCGTCTTTTCAGAATTATGGTTAGCAAGAAATCAGGAGCTCCACTCTCTCACTGAGTGCTGGCAGCCATCTTGGATCCGGGTCCAGTATGTCATCTTATATATTCATGTTCGTATAATTTTTAGTATAATCAAACTTTTGTTGTTTGTTGGTGTAAGAATAGATAGCAGTCATAGTTGTGAGTAATAAGAGGTTTAATAATCTCTTAGATCACTGTATTAGTGCTTGGTTAACTTGACTGTAACAAAGAATCAGATCCATTAAATTTGATGCTGTTGAGCAAAAAATCTGTTGTGTTAATTAAACAATAGAATATACATTATTTTGTTAACAACAAAATAAATATTTATGGCATCAATCAGTACAATATCTACTTATAAGATATTGTACATATTTGGTGTCTTTGGTTTGATTTGTTTCAGGTTTTCGCTTGCGTACAATAGCATGGTATGAGGGAAAGATTTTACCTCAGAGAAACATGCACAGATTGTAATTCTTCACTCAACATGTAATTAAACTCTGGAATTCATTGCCAGACAATGTGGCAAAAGCAGTTAGCTTAGTAGGGTTTTAAAAACGTTTGGCTTGCTTCCTAAAAGAAAAGTCCATAGATCATCATTGGATTGGAGGAGTGGCCTAGTGGTTAGGGTGGTGGACTTTGGTCCTGAGGAACTGAGTTTAATTCCCACTTCAGACACAGGCAGCCCCTTGTGACTCTGGGCAAGTCACTTAACCCTCCGTTGCCCCATGTAAGCCACATTGAACCTGCCATGAGTGGGAAAGCATGGGGTACAAATTTATCAAAAACAAAATGGACTTTGAAAAATCCACTGCTTATTTTTGGGATACAATGTAATTGACAAAACAAACAATTGTGCCTGTGCTCTGTCGAGCATCAAAATATCACAAAATATTTAAACACACATGAATACAAGTGTATTGCTTCTTCAGCTTATTGAGAGTGGAGTAGTCTCATATATAACACACGATAAAGATTATTTGATTTTTCACCCAATGACTGGGTGTATTATCTGTGTGTATTGTCTAATCATTGACTTAACCTCCACCACCCTTTGCTAATCTTGTATATGAAAATATATTTCTGTTTATCAATATGCTATCATCTAATTTTATGCAGCACTTAGCTTGAACAAGTTGGTGCTCTTAAAACCCCGACAGGTCCCCGTTTCGTGGCTACTTTTTCAAGGGGGAGTCACCAGTTCAAGTAACTGTCTCAAGTGCAACTTGCAACTGCAACTTGCACTTGAGACAGTTACTTGAACTGGTGACTCCCCCTTGAAAAAGTAGCCACGAAACGGGGACCTGTCGGGGTTTTAAGAGCACCAACTTGTTCAAGCTAAGTGCTGCATAAAATTAGATGATAGCATATTGATAAACAGAAATATATTTTCATATACAAGATTAGCAAAGGGTGGTGGAGGTTAAGTCAATGATTAGACAATACACACAGATAATACACCCAGTCATTGGGTGAAAAATCAAATAATCTTTATCGTGTGTTATATATGAGACTACTCCACTCTCAATAAGCTGAAGAAGCAATACACTTGTATTCATGTGTGTTTAAATATTTTGTGATATTTTTGGGATAAGCAGCATAAAATGTATTGTACTGTTTTGGGATCTTGCCAGGTACTTGTGACCTGGATTGGCCACTGTTGGAAATAGAGTACTGGGCTTGATGGACCTTCAGTCTGTCCTAGTATGGCAACATTTATATATTTATGTAAAGAAATGGAACAAGTCTACACAGCTACAGATACTCACAATGAGAAACAGCACAGCTACCTTTATCCACAAAACCAGAGGGAAATCATTAGACTCTATTTTTACCTTAGTAGCTTCTTAGAGAAGTAGAGGAGTAGCCTAATGTTTAGAGCAGCAGGCTAGAAACATAAATGTCCCAAGTTAAAATCCCACAATGATTCCTTGTGATCTTGGGTAAGTCACCTCACTATCCATTACTTAGGAGAGGAAAATGGCAAAAATCACTTCTGTTTAATGCCCAGAAAACCACAAAAGGGGAGGGGGGATCCCTCACTATGTGGTCACCAGGAGACAAATCTGATTCAAGGGCAGATCTGGGTTTGGAAAATGTATAGCCCTGCTATTGTGCGCATTTTTAGCCACTATACAGATAAATTTGGACTGACAGTATCTGTAAAGAGTGGGTACAAATATGTCTACATGTACTGTATAATAAACTTAAATATACACATAAGATTATACTGCACAATGAAAAAAATAAACTCAGATTTGTCAATTTGTGCATATGTGGTTTGCAGAATCATATACGTACTCCTGAAACAGGCATTTGCCAAAATATGGCCACCTCAGGTAACTCTCTTTTAATATACTATACTGCTGGTGTTCCTGTTCATTCTGTATCTAACTCCTCATTCATTGTAGTACTTCTTTTGGATTTTGCCTTTATGTTTTTATCTGTAGAAGTGCAAAAAATATACATATAAATGTATTATACATTTGCCACTTGAGAATAAATGCAAAACTTGCTTTGAATATCAGGTTAATTTTTAATATAATTAATTTCAACAAAAATTTATTCCCAACACTCTTTTCATCCCAACATGTTCTAAAGGATGGAAGGGCCAATAGATTCCTTACCTAAGTAACATAGACCCTCTTCTAGGTTATAGACCCAGTTTGGTTAGGTTTCTTTTGCATTCATAATAAAATATAGGAAAGATAACTGAAATGAAATACAGCATTTAACTGTATCAAATCTATGAGAGCGAAAGGTGACAAAACCTTTGCTTTCTAAAAACCACTGACTGTACTTTCCTATAACAAATGCTACTTTTAAAAAGACAGTAGAACTATCTGTGTAGCAGTCTATGGTGCTTGATTTTTTTAAAAGAGTTTTGCTAAGTGCTGAATGCCATACAAGCAATTTAATATTGAGAGATGAATCACAGACTGCCCAGGTGAGTGACTATAATGGAGCATATGAGTGCTTAAGTGAATATTACAGAGAGACCTTTGCAGATGAATGTGTCCTGTGTTTTGCTGTAATGTGCTACACCAGGATAATTAAATTATACTACTTTTCAATTTATATGGCCACCTGATCCCAGAGCAGTATATGAGACTTAACTGCTTTCAAACAACATAAATGTACCTTAGTACAAAAGAAGAGACCAAGAAGAAAATGTGTTGGTAGAACCTGAGAGCTGGTTTCCAGGGAAACCAAGCTGTTGAATTTAGCTAACAGATGAGAGGAGAATGAACTGAATCGAGCATCTGCAGAGCCAGAACTGGGATCCTCAGGGAGGAGTTCTGAGTGGCAGCCAGCCAGCCAATCAAGAGAACGATACAAACACTGGAGAGCCTGGAAAAGGGGACTACATCTGGATCTGTGTCACATGCAAACAGAGCAAATGTCAGTTCAACAGAAATGAGTGTATGGTCGGCGCTATTCTATAACATATGCTGCCTAACTCTACTAGTGTGTAACTCAAAAGGAGCCATGGCCATGTATATGTCAGGGGTGTACCAAAACGTTATGTGCAGAATTATAGAATACAGCCTCAGCACACCTAACTTGGATGCCAGCATGTACATCAGGTTTCAGCAGGTGTAAGTCTGGCGCCTAAAGTTAGGTGTGGGAATCAGCAATAAGCCCAATTCTATAAAGGGTGCACACCCTTTGTAGCACTACACTTAAGGTCTGATTCTATATATGGTGTATACAATTAACCTGTGTTAGGCAATTACGCCTAAGCGTATTCTCAATACCGTGTGTAAATCTTTACATGGTATTTAGAATACGCTTAGGCATAGTTCATGCAACTAAATCTACGCTTGTCCATTTACGCCAACAAAAAGCTGGTGTAAATTCCTTCACATAGATTTACGCGTATTGGCCCATATTTTATAACAACATGTGTAGATGTTGGAACGTCCATGAAATGCCCATTTCCATGCCCCTAAGCATGCCCCTTTTTTAGAATTTAGGCATAGTATATTACAGAATACGCTTAGCAATGTATGCGCATATGTTCTAATTTTTGCCAATTAGTGCTCATAATTGCTTGTTAAGAGCTGTTAACAACGCTTAACAGCTTATTAAAACAATTATGTAATTATAGAATCGCCTAGAGTTGTGCGCAGAGCCACGTGTAACTCTAGGCACGTTATATGGAATCTAGAGGGTTAATGTCTATTTTTTCTGGCACTGAATTTTACCTGGAACCTAATGGCAGAAGAGGATATATATCTAGGGTCTTGCACCAAAAAGAACAAAAGTGGATTTATTACTTACAAACTGTATCTCCTAAAGGATTAAATGGATCTATGGAATGGGAGGCATTTTATTGAATGACATTATAAATTTTGAAATGTTCCTCTCTTCTATCAGAGAAATAAATGTTTTCTGTCTGCTAGGTTGTGGTTGCTTTAAGATTGAGCAGGCTAGCAATGGAGTAAGTGAGTGATGTAATCTATGGGGGAGTTTCTCTGAAGGCGTCTCATACAAACGTTAGCCATTTTGAGCACTCTACAGCGAGCTCCTGTTTTGCTTCCGCTTCGTTAACGAAGCGGAAACGAAAGAGGAGCTCGCTGTAGAGCGAACCTACCAGAAAATGCCCTTAAGAAAAGATAAGTGCTAAAAATTGCATATCAGAACATATATTGAATGCATAGCAGCAACTAATAGAGGAAGTTTTGACTGATGAGGATTCCCGCCTGTTACCACACTGGTATATGTAAAAACCAGCGGTTGAGCGGAGCAGTGCTGTTCAAAAGAGAGTGAACGTGCACCGGGGATCTGAAGTCTTTTTACCTCTAAACCAGGAGACTGTGTGGAAAAATAAAGTTTGCTATTGAGGTATTAGATTGTTGAACTCACGGAGCAAACACTAGACGGTTTAAAATAGATAAACATCTGCAAAATAGGTTTTGAAAATACAGATTTGGATGTTTTGAGAATAAATTTATCCAAATGCTGCTTTATGACACTTTTTGGAATTTTTCTCTTTCAAAAATTAGCCTCATAGTGATGCTTATCTTAAAGATTTCCATTACAGGTTTGGATTATTATGATGCACTTTGCCTACATGTTTATAATTGTTTGCAATTGTAATGATAGTCCAAATCAAAAATTAGTCTGTAGTCAATAGGCCAAGACTACAATACAGTAAATTCTCTGTCTCACTACGGGACATAATTTTTTTCTACCTGCACATATGAATCATTGAGGGACTCTTTTACTAAGCTGCGAGAGGCTCTAAGTGCATGCAGCTTTCACCAAAATGATACTAAATAAAATACTACCACCAAGCTAGCACACCCCCTGGCAGTAATTTCAGATTTGAAATGCTCCCAAAATGCCTGGATGAATTATTTATTTCCCCCCCCCCCCCCATGTGCTCTTGCGGTAATCAGTAGTTGGCACATGCCGACCAGTCACCACGCATGTAGCACGTTAGCCCTTACCACTAGATTAATGGGTGGTGTTAAGGGTTCAGTCTGGTTTGAGACATGCACTGGTTTCAGTTTTACCACACACCCTTTTCCCGTCACATTAAAAAAATATATTTTTGCAAATGCGGTAAAAACTGGACCAGCGTGTGCCTAATACATGCACCTACACTGCCGCAGGGCACTTTTTACCGTAGCTTAGTAAAAGGGCCCCAGAGTTTCTATTTTTTTTTCTGAAAGAGAATGAATACAAACTTACAAAAAGCCTTGAATCTTTTGGTTTTCTCATTCACATTATCCTTGCTAGATAGAACAATCCCATCTTTGCATTCATATTTCTCTGTTGCTCTTGCATTGCCAGATTTTTTTTCTACGTTTGAGATATTATTTAGATCTGCAGCAGTCAAAACATGTTTTACCTCCCACCATGTATTTGCCTTTATGTCATTTTTTTTTAATTTCCAGTAATTGAGTGTATCTCACAATACAAGCCATAGTTGGTTTGAGGTATGTTTTAGTATAAGCATTTTTCCTCTAATTCTATAGGACGTCACTATGTTTCTGCAACACTTGGGTGCATACGTGTACAGAATACTGTCATTTTCACAGGTAAGTATACATTTATGCAGAAGTAGAAGCAAAACACCTAAGCATTATTCTGTAGACAAGTGTAAGTGGCATAGTACGTAAATGCAAGGGGTGTTAACATGGGCAGAGCATGGGAGGAGCTGCCACTTACATGTGCAAATTCTGGAAAACTGTATTTTCACATGCCTGTGATGCATTCAGGCACCAACAGCTACACCAGGTCTATTGCTGGTGTAATTATGAGTGTCTACTTTTTAAGTGCACATATACTGGGTATATGTATTTTTCAAAGACACCTGGGTGTTCAGATGCCATTATAGAATAGGCTTTCATACTGCAGCATTAGAGCACCTAAACAGAGACACTCAGATATAGACTTGACTCCTTTATGTGATCTTTCAGTCTTAAAGTCCTTTATCAACTGAATTTCTAGTAGCTTTAGCAGAAATGTTTCCTCATATTTCATGGATCAGCCTCTTTTGTTCTCTTTGGAAAGCCCCAGAATTTCAACTTGATTCTTCTACTCCTCTTGTTTGTGTCTTTGATTTCCCTTAATTTTGACTTTGTTCTTTGGCAGTACCACAAAATGTTCTAGGAAATATGCCAATTCCTCCATACTCTCTCTCTAAAAGAAAAAAAAAGTATTGTAAAAGGCATCATCTCTATTTTCTTCAGGTTCTCCATAATTCTCTGGGATTAGTTCTTTTAGAATTTGAAAGCTCTGCTAAAATAATGGTATCAGATTTATGCTTCAGCTTCCTTAACAATGGACATTTTCTATTATTTTTTTTAATTTTTGTTACATTTGTACCCCGCGCTTTCCCACTCATGGCAGGCTCAATGCGGCTTACATGGGGCAATAGAGGGTTAAGTGACTTGCCCAGAGTCACAAGGAGCTGTCTGTGCCTGAAGTGGGAATCGAACTCAGTTCCTCAGTTCCCCAGGACGAAGAAAGGTGTTGTTTGGACTTCTAGAAACCATGGGTAGATTCAAGAAAGGGTGCCAAAAGTTAGGTGCAAATATAATTGAGCACTAAGCAAGTATTTTATAATAGCAAATCTGGGCGCTGAAGCCATTACAGAATATTACTGTGTTGGTATTTCAGTGCCAAACTTTAGGCGTGATAATTTACATCATGTCAAAGACTTATGTAAATGTTCACACTAAATACTGTTAGTTGCGCACATAATTGACAGTATCCTATAAGTGCTTGACAGGCCTCTGACCTGCCCATACCCTCCCATGTTACCCCCCCCCCCCCCATTGCAGTTACACGATATAGAACTTAGGCTCAGATGATCAATTACCTGCTCTGTTCTGAAAAAGCGCTGTAAAAATACCACCAGAACAGGGTGGGGAATTGATTTCCTAATGATCAATGCTAATAACATGAAAATTTAGGCACATTATTAGCATTGATCATTGGGGAAAAGCATGGGAGGATTGTGCCTGCACATGTGCTCAAGCCACAATCCTTTCACAGAAGGGTTAACAGGTCTGGGCTGTCAAAAAAAAAAATCCCAGACCTGTCAAATCTCATGCCACTAAACACAAGGGCCTGGAGTTCTGGTGCACCTCTAACCCCCTCCCCCAAACACAGGGGCCTGGAGGTCTGGTAGACCCACAGGCCCCCCAGCCCCTGCATTTAACCCCCCAAAACACAACACTTGGAGGTCCAGGCCCCTCACTCCCTGGATACAAAGTGGCCACCCAAACTCCAAAAATGCTCTAGTGGACCAGTTGGATCATCAACAGCCCTCTTCCCAATGTTAGCCCTCGTGGTCTAGCGGTGGGTTCCCCCCTCAGTACCTTCCTTCCTGAACCCAACCCCCTCCCCTCATACCTTAGAATGGAGAAGGGAATGACTAAAATCTCTCCCTCCTCTGGGCACCACCTCAAAAATGTCAGTGCCCTGCTCTGCTCTGCCCTGTGGATCCTGGGATGCACTGAGAAGGCTTTAACTTCAAAAAACATAAATAGAAAGTTAGGAATTGTGAATAATATTTCTGCTATTTTGGAACAATCAATAGAAAATGCTACTGAGAGAGCTACGCTTTAATGCCGATCTAAGACTTTATTTCAGGTACTCAAATTGGTTTTTGGAGGGAAAAAAATTTGGATTTATCCAGATATTACCAAATCAACTCAAGAACGGAGAAAATTGTTTTTGGCTATGAAATAGGAAACATTGAATTTAGGGGGAACATTTTTTCTTGCTTATCCATGTAAATGCTTGGTCCGATATGAAGAGGCAAAATATACTTTTTATTCCCCAGAGCAATTAAAAGCTTTTCTTGATTTAAAAAAAAAAAGATAAAATAATAAGAATGTTGGAAATAGAAACATAGGATAGGTAACCACGTGTAGCCTTTATGTTTGAATTTATTGCTACCTATTGCTATATGCACAGTTGATATATGTAATAGAAAAATCTCCTATGATTTAGTCACGCTTCCTAAATGATGGTGGTCTAAGAAAGTTGATTTTATTTCCCTTTATGATGTTTCATTTTCTTTGTTATTGTTTCCTACTGTGTTTCTGAATAACAAGAGTATGTCTTGTAAAACAAATGTGTAAACTTATTATAAATAAATAAAAAAAAAAGGAATTGTTTGAGGAGTAGAAACAAGTGGTAAATATCATGGATTTGTATAAATTAATAACATGACCACACCATCCCTGGATTCTATATATCGCACCAAGATTTCCACATGGAAATTAAAGTGTATTCCATAATAATACACATAGTCTAATTGGTTAATAAGCCAATCACATTGATAATTGCCACTTAACAAGCAATTATTGACATGAATTGGCATTAATTAGAATTTATGAGCAGAACTGTCTAAACATATTCTATAACATGCTACACATAAATTCTAAGTCGCATAGTTGAAAAGGGGGTGAGGCCATGGGTGTCGAATGGGCGTCATGGGCATTTCTAAAATCTATGCACATGGTTATAGAATGCACCCAGTTCATGCCTAATTTAGGTGTCGGCATTTACACCTGGCTTTACTTGGCGTAACTGCCTGTGACTCAATTTAGTCACGTGGACCAGTGCTCAGCGGATTCTATAAACTGCATGGAAATTTAGTCTTATTCTACAAAGTAAGCGTAAATCAAGGCATACTTTATAGAATGTGCTTTGGCAAATTTAATTTTGGTGCTGAATTTTTAGGCATGATATATAGAATATAGTCCTATGTGTATTATCTTCAGCTGTAGCTGATTTATCTCAGAAAAAGTAGCAGAAGTTGAGCAGGAATAGAGAATGCCATTAAGAATGGTAAAAGTTATGTAGCTGCACCCTCATGGAAAAAGCCTTATGAGTTTAGGACTATTGAGCTTAAAGATGAGACAACTGAAAGAGGATATGGTAAGATGTTTATGTCAAACCATGAGTTATGTGAAACAATTTGATAAAGAATTGTTAATTACCCTTTCATATAGTACTAGAAATATGGTTTAAGGTTTATTGATTTTAATAATAATTTATAATCATCAATAAAGAGAGAAAAATGAACAGAACTACAAATTCAAACAGGAATGCAGTGCATGGAAGAGAGTGGGATATAAAGGGGGGGGGGGGGTCAAAAGGAAGGGACAGATATGGAGATAGGCAGGCTTATTTTCAAAAGAGAAGGACGCCCATCTATCGACACAAATTGCAAGATGGGCGTCCTTTTCACAAGGTTGCCCAAATCGGCATAATTGAAAGCCGATTTTGGGCGTTTTCAACTGCTTTCCATCACGGGGACGACCAAAGTTCATGGGGGCGTGTCGGAGACATAGGAAAGCCAGGACTGGGGCGTGCCTAACACATGGGCGTCCTCCACTGATAATGGAAAAAGGAAGGGCGTCCCTGATGAACACCTGGACAACTTTACCTGGTCCTTTTTTTCTTACGACCAAGCCACAAATATGTGCCCTAAATGACCAGATGACCACCGGAGGGAATCAGGGATGGCCTCCCCTTACTCCCCCAGTAGTCTCTAACCCCCTCCCACCCTCAATAAAAACAATTTTAAATATTTTTCCAGCCTCTATGCCAGCCTCAAATATCATACCCAGCTCCATGACAGAAGTATGCAGGTCCCTGGAGCAGTTTTAGTGGGTGCAGAGCACTTCAGGCAGGCGGTAAGGGAGCTATGCACCTGGGAGCAATTTCTGAAGTCCACTGCAGTGCCCCCTAGGGTGTCTGGTTGGTTTCTTGGCATGTCAGGGGGACCAGTGCACTACGAATGCTGGTTCCTCCGATGACCAAAGGGCTTGGATTTGATTGTTTCTGAGATGGGCGTCCTTGGTTTCCATTATCGCCGAAAATCGGGGACGACCATCTCTAAGGTCGACCTAAATTTTGCGATTTGGGCGTACCCGACCATATTATCGAAACAAAAGATGGACACCCATCCTGTTTCGATAATGTGGATTTCCCCGCCCCTTTACCGGGACGTCCTCAGGAAAATTTGGGCACCCCTTTTGATTATGCCCCTCAGGGTAAACTAACTGCCATATACAACTGTTCATCCTAAACCAGGCTTTTCTAAGTTTAGTTCTTGAGGGCTGAAAACAAGCCAGATTTTTAGGATATCCCTGTCAAAAAAAAAAATATCCTGGACCTGTCAAACCTCAAGCCCCTGAACACAAGGGCCTGGCAGCCCGGTGGACCTCCAAACAACCCACCTCCCTCAAACACAGGGACCTAGAGGTCTGGTGGACTCACAGACCCCTCATCCCCTGAACTTACCCCTCATCCCCAAAAACACAAAGCAGATGAGAAATAATTTGCATGCCCACTACATGCATTGTATGCAGATCTGTCTCAAATCCTGAAAACCTAGTCTGCTTGCAGCCTTCAATTACTGAACTTGGACAAGCCTGCTCTAACCCTTCATATGCCTAGGAATTAGAGGGCGATTGGGACAGAGTATGGTCGAGTATTGAAGGCTGTGGAAAACAGATAGGTTCTGAGTCCAGCTTTGACCTTTAGGAAAGGGAGCTCCAGACACAAATGTCTTGGGAGGGCATTCCAAAGAAAAAGGGCCAAACAAAATAGAGCAGATAAATGGGTGGAGTCTAAGTGAGAACTAAGATGAGACATTGATATGTAATACATTATGGGTAAGGGTAAGAATTTTGAATTTAATTCTAGATGCAATCAGCAGCCAGTGATGGTGCTTAAGGAGCAAAATCACATGGTTGAACCATATAGCACGACAAAGAACCCTGACAGGCATGTTCTGAACAGGCTGCAAACAATGAAAAAGAGCCTAGGGAACTCTGATATAATTGGCATTGCAGTAGTTCAGTTGAGAGATAATGCAAGGATCATAGCAGTCTGAGAGACTCATCAAGAAAACAATGTACTACATGATAATGTCTCAACCAATTATAAACATACTGAGCCTGGCACAAAAAAGAATGGTACATGAATTGACTAATGTGAGAAGAAGCCTTGGCAGTGACTCGTTTCATGCCAGCACCACTGTCTGACAACTCACTTATCTCTTCATCAGCTTCAATTATTTCTCACATCATAACAACTTTCATTATTTGAAAATACTTTAAAGAGTTCATAGAAACAATTTTTCACTTATCTTAAAAGGTTTCAACAACTGCAAAGCAATATCATCAGTAGACTAGGACATACAGCAACATGTCATATTTTGCTATGCTGCATCAGGGCCACGGTCCTTAGAAAAACACCCACATGTCTATGGCATCAATGAATATCTAATAAAGAAAATTACTCAATGCATAGAAACATATCCTAACAAGTCACCTGTGATTCAAAAGTCAACCTGCTATTGAAAATAACATCTAGGGACTTAAACTGAGATACTAGCCTAGTCTAAATGAAGTTCAGAGCAGGAAAAGTGACAATGCTGGAGAAGGGAGGTGGCCTGTAATCCAGCACCCAACTGTTTTGGAAAGATTAAGAACAAGAAGGTAAGCTGTGGAATGAAGATTGAAATGCAGTTAAGTGTAAAGGGGTCCGTATAATGAATCAAAAGAACATCAGCAGCATAATAATATGCTGATTCACCTAGGTCTTTGATTTATATAGTGTAAGGGCTCACAAATATTTTTTTTTTAAGTGGGGAGCTGCTCTTTAATGAAGGTACGTGTATAATGCAGACATGAGCAAAGTGAAGCTTGCTTTAGATAAATTCATCTATGACTGCAGTAAGAATGAAACATCAGCACTAAACCTGCAATTTCATAATGGTGTGCATATAGTTACAAAGTTTAATTCATTACAATTTTCAGTTTATCAACCATGTCAGTCATTTACCATAACCACTTCAGAAGACCATGTATTCAGTAGCAGAGTTGCTGTGTTAGTCCACTTGAATATGTGGAAATAAAGGTTAACAACAACAAAAAAAGGTGATAACTTTTTTAATAGACTGTGTGTGTGTGTCAGTATACATCACACATTGATTTACAAACTATACAGTGCAGTTAATTACATTACTGGTCCATCATTGCACCATGTTTGCAGTGATGAACAATATAGTTTAGGATTTTTATTTTATTTTATTTTTCTTAGTACTTGAAATCCAAAGTCATGCACTTTCTCATGCCTTTGGTACTCCTGTCACCCCCTATACCTAGCATTGCCTGCTTGTCAGTGACAGTGTCTTGCTGATGAGCAGGCCGGGGCCTGTCCCAGGCAGCTCCCCTTTCAGCCTGACAGCTGCATATCCCAGGTGGTCTGACATTTGAGATGCAGGCTGTGGATAAGATTGAAGGTGTTTTAGGGGAGAAGAAGGCTGTGAATAACACCAAGCCCTCCTCCAGATGGAATCACTCAGGAGACAACCTGAGATACTCTATTACTATCCATATGTCTTCCAGGTCTCCAAAGGCCATGCTCTATTGATTTATTAGAAATCTGCTTTTTCAGCATTGGTTCTTCCCCTAACAGACTGCAGTATAGGATTTTGCATTGCTTAAACATTTTTCTTCTATTCATATACTGTATTCCACTCATTACAATTGCCCCGGTAGACCATAGGCTGCAAAGTTAACATTTTTTGCTGATAATCTGTTCGTTATGTAGCACTGCATGCATCTACTAAACAAGCCACTTTATGCAAGTAACACAAACTATAAAGCATCCGTAGGATATACCCATGTGACCAAACTAACTAAATAAAATATATAATTCCAACAATCCAAATTATAGGTTGTAACACAATTATGATTACAGACTCATTAAACACTTTATTCTCAAGCAGTTTATACTGGTAGAATTATGATATTATTTCAACACTCTAAACATTTGTTATAGTGTGGCTTTGAGGCACTATAGTAATATAGGAAAATATCAGTTATTTCCTCAGACTGGTGAGTTTAATGAACCTGAAGGTGTGTGTTATTTTAGCACTTGCAGTAGCTCCTGTGAAAACCCACTGGTGCTAAAATCTGCAAACCTGTCACTGCTTAAGTAATAACCTTGTAAAAAGTGTCTTCGTTTAACTAGCTTTTGCTTTTTCATGAGGCACAGTTTTACTTTCTCAGACTAATGTCTGATTTAACAATAGAGTCCCCCTCCCCCTTTGTCTTTCTGGAGAAATTTGTAAAACTTTTTTTTTAATATGCCAGTACAAATGTGTTTGAGACCATTGTTCCCCTTTCATGATCAGTTTTGGTATGGACATTTATGCTATAATTTTGAGTTTAGACTAGCCGCTGCAGAACAAAATCATTTTTTCCCCATTGCTCTGTACATCTATGGTTACTCACAAAGGCAATGGACCTGATTAATCAACATTTTTCCCCTGGGCACAAAATAGAAAAATAATCCTTCAATAAATCTGGCCCTGTATCTCTATTCCATACTGTCACAGAAAATGACCTGTTTAATATTTAATATTCAACAATGGAGGCCTAAGCTGATTTTTTTACTACGGTAGCAGCTGTCATTCCAAAAGCTAAACTGCTTTTTAGTCTTTCTTTCTTTCTTTCTTTCTTTTTTTCTTTCTTTCTTTCTTTCGGGGGGGGGGGGGGGGGGGTCTGTTTAGTTAATCTTAACATTATGCATGCAATTATTTTCATTTCCCAACAAAAAATCTGGAGAAAATTGGATATTGACTAGAAATTATCATTTGATTCTTGCAAGTGAACAAGAATGTATGTCCATAATCAATGTACATCCATAATTACTGGAATTTGTACTAACCACATAGCTTGCTTATCTGGTACAATCTTTTCAATGCAAAAGAAAACTTCTCTATCATCATTTTGCATGATTTACCCACCAAATTGTTATCCAGGCATTTTTGCAATGAACGTGAAGGCTTTCATTAGTGGAGAGAGATGAAGCAGTTTCAGTCTGAACTTAAAGCTGGTTTGGTTTCTTTTCAGATTTTCTGTTGAGAAAATCTATCTGATTCTTACCAACCAATTTGTGGAAACTCAGAGAATTAAAAAAAAAAAAGTAAGATAAAAAATAAATAAATAAAAACATGACATTTTTTTTTAAATCCAGAGCAGATTAGTCAGCCTTATTACATCCACTTCAGATTCTGTAAACAAATTTAATTCAGAAAGTTTTATTCAGCCAAACCCATAAAACTTTGAACTTTTTCCAGGTTCATTAAATTGCCTGATGAGCCTATTGTGAATAAGTTATCACTTATTTAGTAGGAGACACTAATGCTTTAATGAGAAATACTTTCCCTTAAACACGCTTTACCATAAACTTGCATTACACTTGTATAATAGAAAAAGTAATTAACATGCTTATGATGCTTTGCCTACTATAAAATGCTGAAATTAATGCAACCAATCAAAATTCATCCGAGCAATATTGGTCTGCAAGATCTTGAACTTCTATAGTCCTAGGAGCTAAGCAGAGTCAGGCTTGGCTAATTCCTTGAGGGGGAACTTTCTGGAGGTCTGGGATGCAGAAGGCTCTGCATCAAAACGTCATCCAATATTCTGCAAAATAAAACTGTCACTGGCACCATAGACTGCCTACCTGTCAATACACAGAAATAAGTACAAAGAGAACAGAAAACAATCAACATTCAATCAGAACTGAGTGAGCTATGCACTTCAGTATGACTAATAGTCTCTAAATAAGCACCATAGCCAGACAGCACAAGTGTAATCCCCTGGAAATTTGACTTTGAGATTTTCCTCAGGGGATTACTAGCCCTGGTTTAGAACTCTCCAGATTCATTAGGGGAAGGGACAACAGCGTGAGTGAAAGGAGAGAGCCCAGCACAGAGGAAGATATTGGGAGAATAAGTGACATGGAATTTCATAGTTGGGGTGGAGTTTGAATGTTATAAAAATTATGGGATTAGAGAGCACATGGTCTTTGGTTGCCTTTACCTTCACCAGAACCTGTGGAGAGAGAGGGTATCCTGATCAGGCCCAATAACTTAAAGCTGACCAAAGAGGTAGTTGCTGTTAATAAAGGCAGTAACTGTGAAGAGAGCTCTGGGTGGGTAAAAAGGGTTAACCCCCTGAGAGGAAAGCAAGAAGTACATAAGTACATAAGTCTTGCTATACTGGGAAAGACCAAAGGTCCATCAACCCAAGTATCCAGTTTCCAACAGTGGCCAATGCAGGTCACATGTACCTGGCAAGATCCCAAAACAGTACATTTTATGCTGCTTATCCTAGAAATAAGCAGTGAATTTTCCCAAATCCATTTAAATAATGGCATATGAACTTTTCTTTTAGGAAGCTATCCAAACCTTTTTAAAACCCCACTAAGCTAACTGCTTTTACCACATTCTCTGGCAACGAATTCCAGAGTTTAATTACACATTGTGTGAAGAAATATTTTTTCTGATTCTTTTAAAATTTACTACTTTGTAGCTTCATTGCTTGACCTCTAGTCCTAGTATTTTTGGAAAGGGTAAACAAGCGATTCACGTCTACCTGTTCCACATCACTCATTATTTTATAGACCTCTATCATATCTTCCGTCAGTTGTCTTTTCTCCAAGCCCGAGCCATTTCAGCCTTTCCTCATTGGGAAGTCGTCCCATCCCTTTTATCATTTTCATCGCCTTTTCTAATTTCACTATATCTTTTTTGAGATGTGGTGACCAGAATTGCACACAGTAGTCAAGGTGTGGTCGCACCATGGAATGATACAAAGGCATTATAACATCCTTGTTTTTATTTTCCATTCCTAATAATATCTAACATTCTATTTGCTTTATTTTCCACCGCAACACACTGAGCAGAGGGTTTCAAAATATAGTCAACGATGACTCCTGGATCCTTTTCCTGGTCGGTGACTTCTAACGCGGAACCTTGCTTCATGTAGCTATAGTTCAAGTTCCTCTTTCCCACATGCATCTCTTTGCAGTTGCTCACATTAAACATCAACTGCCATTTGGATTCCAGTATCCCAGTCTCATAAAGTCGTCTTGCAATTTTTCACAATCCTCTTGCAATTTAACAACTTTGAACAACTTTGTGTCATTGGCAAATTTAATTGCTTCAATAGTTATTTCCATATCTAGATCATTTATAAATATGTTAAAAAGCAGCGTTCCCAACACAGACCTCTGTGGGACCCCATTATTTACCCTTATTCATTGAGAATACTGACCATTTAACTCTACTCTCTATTTTCTATCCTTTAACCAGCTTTTAATCCATAATAAAACACTGTCTCCTATCCCATGACTTTCCAATTTCCTCTGGAGTCTTTCATGATGTACTTTGTCAAACGCCTTTTGAAAATCCAGATACACAATATAGATCAGCTAACCTTTATCCACATGTTTATTCACCCCTTCAAAGAAATGTAGTAGATTGGTGAGGCAAGGTTTCCCTTCATTAAATCCATGTTCAGTACCAAGGGCAGAAGCTCAAAGACATGCACCACTGGAGGTGAAGGGCAGGCAGGGAGGTCTGATCATGAGTGTGCCCAGCAGGTGAGTAAAAACCCAGATGGACAGCTTGCCATGGAAGGAGCAGGAAGCCACTGCTTTGGACTGTTCTGCCAGAAAGGATTGGTAATGGAGGACCGATGCTATTGTAAATATATAAATTACCTAGGATTTATCAAGAGACTATTCATTCAGTAGTTGGAACTTTACACCAAAAATCTTGGACTGGCACAAAAACCTCTTTCAACAAAGTGAACTGTTTGTTAAAGAAAAGTATGAATTTTGGATATCTGCCTGTTGCAGTGTTCCAGTAAAGTTGTGTTTTGCATTTGATATAAAAACCTTGAGTATAGAGTGTCATTGTGAGTGAAGTTAATTTACTTACAGACTGGTAAAAGAAAATAATTGAATGTGTGGCATAATCCCTACTGCCTACTGGGATTAAACCCAGCCCCGGCCTGTGCCCAGCTCAGTAAAAGCAGAACTATTGTTTGCAGCTCTGGGTTTGGGTACCTGACCCAAAGAGCTAACTGATGACCAGAACTTATGGTGAGACCAGGGTTATACAAGAAACATAGTTCTTTTAGGGAATTGTTTCTAATGTACAGTAAAATCTGGGTTTAGCACATTCTAATGTGGTCTTTCCCAAGCACTAAGACCAAATTTAAGGATATGTTTACTAAGGTGCATTAGCATTTTTAACGTGCCTTTAAAGTTAAGGTACGTTAAACGTTAACACGCCTATACATTTCAATGGGCGCATTAGCATTTAATGCGCGTCAACCATTAACACATGTTAAAAGCGCTAAAACACCTATAGCGCACTTTAGTAAACATAGAAGTTAATGCAGTATTTTTGAAGGGCTTTTTCTTTTTTCTTTTTTTGCAGGTCGTGCACTAATGTTCCCAATATCATGTGGTATCTACAGAAAATTAACACGGGGGCATTTACATCTTGCATTAACCCTGCATTATCCCATTAATGTGCACTAATCATAACACATTAGTTAGGAATGCCCACTCACCACCCAGGACACGTCCCCTCCTAAAAGTACTTTTAAACAACAAGCAAAGCACTGGTAATACCCAAACAAGCAAAATACTGTAAAATGTTTTCAATGGTAGCTTGTTATTGTGCATTAACTACACGTTAAGAGCTTAATACCCTTTAGAAAAGGGGCCCCTTTTATTAGTGTTCTGGTTTTTTCCCCAGTATATTCTGTGTAATGTCCTTTAGAACCTGCTTTTCTATAATTAATAAGATCTTCCTTCCAATTTGTTTCAGCTCAAGCCTATTGACCCATTCAAATTGTCTAGTTGATCCCCCTCAATCAGAATTTTTTTTTCTAATCAGTTTTAGTTGACGCTTGAAAAATAGTGAGAATGAAATTTAAGGGATCTATAACATTGATTTCTTAAAATATTTTTAATTTGTAGCCAATTTTAATTATTCAGTATCACAAAGAATAAGACAAAAATAGGTCAACATAAACATATACAGCACAACAGATGTCCAAGAAATTAGCTTCTTTTACAAAGCCACACTAGTGATTTCCGTGCGGCAAATGAGAGGAACCCCATAGGAATTGAATGTGCTTCCTCTCATTTGCCGCACTGAAAATCATAGCACAGCTTTGTAAAAGAGGCCTTTATAGCGAATTAAAATTAATTTTACATATATCAGTATCTGAAAAAGTTTATAATCAATAACCTATACTTTTTTTTAACTAACAAGAGTAGGTTTAAATCTACTTTTTAAAGAAAGAACCATATTATGTCCCCTCTTCACGAAAGCATGCTAAACCCCACTAAATCAGCCTGATCGTGTTATTTTTTTAGTAGAGGTTAATGCTTATGCTAATTAATATAACCCCATTATTTTAAAGAGGACTGATTCACTGATTCATTCCTATTAACTCAGATTTAACATAAGCACACATTAATTTAGTATTGGTTAGCACATTTTAGTGAATATGGGCATTTATCTCTATTACAATTTCATCACAGCAGTATACATTTAGTTTAAATGACTGCAAATATTTTCACTCTTCAGTTAGTGCAAAAATACTTGAACTCTTTTTCCAATACTTATGTTGCCTATAGAAAAGCATTGTGTTTATTGAGAAAAATAAGGAACCCTAATAGAAAATTTCTGCACAAAATCTTTTTAATTAAAACTTGGTATATTGAAAAGTGACACAAGGTAACATTTAATTTTTTTAAACAATTTTTTAAATTTTATTCTATTTCAATGTACATCATAACACTAATAAATTGTTTCTGGCAAAATTTAAGAAATGGTTTCCAATTTTTAAGTTTGTTATGACACAGTTATAGATGTTTTTATAGAAAATGAGTAAATCTTTGATTCTGTGGAAATGATCACACTATCTCATCTTTCCTATGCATCTTTCACCCCTGATTTTTAAATCCATCAGATACTGACCCTGTGAAACATAGAGCAATTTTTGTTGTATAGACTTATTTCCAATCAAATGACACAGATTGGTCCTAGCTACATGTAATTAGATCACCTGGATGTTTAAGTAAAAAAACCCCAAACATTATTATTCTATAATTATGGACATTTCTTTGTAGTGAACCTTTGCATAATTTTCAAGGTATCTATTTATCATCATTTTCACTTCCCTAAAAGACCAGATACCTCAGAGTTTATCCGGTGGTAATAAGGGCCCTATGTTAGCAGTGGGGGACTTTTTTTGCAGCAGGTAAAAAGGCCGAAAAAAAGACACGTACATGCGGTAAGATTGCCTTACCATGTGGCCATGCAGGGGGAGCACTTACCACCATCCATTGAGGTTGCGGTAAGGACTCTCGTGCTAACCCGGCAGTAACCAAGTAGCACATGGCACAGGCCAATTACCACTGGGTAACCCCCTGTGGAAATATTTTTTAAATATTTCCACTACCACTGGAAATGTGCTGGGGGTGGAACTACCACCAGTGACCGTGTTGGGCTGGTGGCAGCTCCACATTGGCATGTGGTAAGCCTGTGGTGGGCTTACTGCTACTTAGTAAAAGAGCTCCTTAATATTATAAAATAGTTACCATGTGTAAACCTTGTTTTACATGCATAAAAGGACTGATCCTATGGGTTACACATGTAAATACATGTGATGACAAGAAGGCATGTACTTTTATGTAACCAACATATAGATGTATAAGGGCATAGTTTGGGTGGAGTGCAAGCAGATTCACAAAATATGTGTGTGGTTTATAAAATACCTTTGAATGTACTTCACCTGTATGGATTTAGACCTAGCCTACAGTTTTCTGCAGCTATTTTATAAACACATAGAGGCAACTATTGGTCACTTTTGCTAAGTTGCAGGCAGCAGTTAGTGTGGGTTTTACTACATGATAACCAGAAGCAACAGACATGCTAACAGCTACCATGTGATAACAGCCAGAGCGGTAAAAATCTCATGCTGTTTCACTAGGGGGCATGCGATGAAGCTGCACAGTAGTAAATTTAAAATGAATCAGAGAAAATGTTTCTTCACTCAACGTGCAATTAAACTCTGGAATTCATTGCCAGAGAATATGGTAAAGGCGGTTAGCTTAGCAGAGTTTAAAAAAGGATTGGACGGCTTCCTAAAGGAAAAGTCCTTAGACCATTATTAAAATGACTTGGAGGAAAATCTACTGTTTAGTTCTGGGATAAGAATCATAAAATGTTTTGTACTTTTTTGTGGGATCTTGCCAGGTATTTGTGACCTGGATTGGCCATTGTTGGAAACAGGATGCTGGGCTTGATGAACCTTTGGTCTGTCCCAGTATGGCAATACTTATGTACTTATTTCCGTGAGATGAGGCGGTGACTGAGTGAGGCATAGGCAGAGATTGTGCATGGTCTACACACTGCAGTTAATGCAAGGTAGGTAGAACATGCCGCCAACTGTGCAGTTAACACAAGTGCACTTAGCACCACATTAAGATACAGTGTAAGGTGTATCTGCTATAATTGTACTTTGACATTAACATGTTGTAGGGAATTTGTCTATGCAGCAAATACAGAAAGGGTGATGGATATTAACCCCCCCCCCCCCCCCCCCAATAGTTAGTGCATAGTCTTTGCAAATACTGTATGCTAGCTTTTGCACCTAACATGGTAAATGCAAAAATGTACTGCACTTTAGTAAAAAGGGCCTTTACTGAATATGACAAAATAGCATCAAAATAGGCATCTAATTAGGCTTCAAATCTAGGCAACCTGTTCTAAAATTACCCTCTGAAAGCAAATTGAAGAAGTTCATATCTTAAATTGTTGATTCCAGGCATATGCTGATATTATATGGGAAGGAAATGTTTACATGAATTACCAAATCAAAAAGTAACTGTATTGAGCAACACCAGACAACTTTACCTCCATGGTCTGTTTGTACAATATTAAGGCCCTTTTTCCTAAGATGTGCTGTAGGTGCACAAACCTTTTAGCATGTTCAAAACATTTGCATGGGCTAACACTAGAGACACCCATAAGAATATAATATGGGTGTCTCTATCGTTAGCATACGCTAATTTTTAGCGCACACTACAAAGTTACCGCGCCTATGTAAACAGGGCCCTTAATTTGCTCTTGAAAAACAGTATAAATAGGACTTGATAATGTCCCACTATTTTGATGACACTATTAGCACATTATTATTTTTAACTATGGGACTTTTCACTAGAGCTATTCCTTGGCAATACGACCCACTTTCTTCTTTATCAAGGTCCCTGTATAGATTGCCATATGAAAACATGGGCTGTTACCACATGCCCCTATCTGTATTTTGTTGTTGTTTACAGAGTCAGGAGAATTTTGCCAAACTCAAAGGAATGGTTTGGGCTATGAGGATAATAGAAGCATGGGGGAGAAAAAAATAATATCTCATCAGAAGAGCCATGCATAGCTGCACTGAAATTTGAGCACCTTATTTTCAAGAGTTTCTTAACAAAATGCAAATATTCTGTATACATTTTAATTAAATCTACTGGTTGTTGGTATCCATATACCCGTAAGAATTAACAGCTGCAATGCTTTATTATGTTAAAAGGTAGCTTAATTGCATCATGTTTATCATGGGCAAATCAAGTCCCATTCAGTAGATAATAATGACACTGTAATTGGTTCAGCTTGTACTAATAATCTTCTGCAGTGGTGCAAGGGCCACGGTGCAGAATATGAGGGGTTCCATGCAATTAATATTACTGAACAGGTTTCATTAGCAAAAGTGTGGGGCTTGGATTGAATGGTAAAATAAGACAGACATAAAAGACTAGATTCATTGAATGTTGCCAAAAACAGTTGCCGAAAAAAATCCGTGCAGAATGCTATTATATAAACAGCGCGCCGAGTTGTGTGCATGAGGATTTAAGCCAACTGAAACCTGGTATAAATCCTGGTGCATATGTTAGGCATGGATCTATGGTATTTTGTAACACTTCATGTATCTTTAATAAATGCCCTTGACCCACTCATGCCCCTCCCATGGCCGCACCCCTTTTGAATAATGCACTATGATTTGTGTGCAGATCTTTATAGAATAGCACAGTTGTTCTCAAACCAGGTTCTGGAGGCACCCCAGCCATTTAGGTTGTCAGGATATCCACGATGAATATTTATGAGACAGATTTGCATGCACTGCCTCCACTGCATGCAAATCTCTCTCATGAATATTCATCATGGATATCTTGAAAATCTGACTGGCTGGGATGCTTCCAGGATTAGGATTAGGAACCACTGGAATAGCATGTAGCAAGATGCATGTGTAAATCCAAACTGTTGCTAATTAATGCCAATAATTTATTGTTCGCATTCAATTATAGGTGCTAATTGGCTCATTAGCTAATTTAGTTGCACGCACATCTCAGGATAGTGTGCAATTTTACGCACATAAATTTTCATGCCATTTATAGACTCCAGGGGAAAAAGTAAATTTTGCAAAAAATCCGCACTATTTCTTATCATAAGTTCATTTTTTGATTAGCTTTCGAAGGTTGCCCTTCTTCATCAGATTGTAAATAAGCAAATGTTGGTAGATGACAGTATATATAAGTGAAACATCAAAGCATTTCATTGACAATCTAACACGATGGGGGTGGATAGGTGAGAGACAGGAAGAGTCAGGTGGATGAGGGACAGGGAGATATGTATGGAGATAGGAGGGTGACAAAGCAGTACAATTTTATGGTTTATAATGGCCTAGAAAACCCAGATCTTTGTTAAGTCCTTCCTGGTGGATGTCAAAATATTTAATCATTCTGACTTCAAAGGTCTTACGTTCCTGTATTGTTTTAAAGTTCCCTTTCAGGATTCTTACCATGAAATCACTGGTAGTGTTCTGGTTTTGTACCAGTGATTTCATGGTAAGAATCCTGAAAGGAAACTTTAAAACAATAAAGGAACGTAAGAACTTTGAAGTCAGAATGATTAAATATTTTGGCATCCACCAGGAAGGACTTAACAAAGATCTGGGTTTTCTAGGCCATTATAAACCATAAAATTGTACTGCTTTGTCACCCTCCTATCTCCATGCATATCTCCCTGTCCCTCATCCACCCGACTCTTCCTGTCTCTCACCTATCCACCCCCATCCTGTCAGACTGTCACTGGAATGCTTTGATGTTTCACTTATATATACTGTCATCTACCAACATTTGCCTATTTACGATCTGACGAAGAAGGGCAAACTTCGAAAACTAATCAAGAAATGTATTAAGTTATGTCCAATAAAAAGGTATCATTTTATTTTATTTTCCATGTTTTATTTTGTTTTATTTCTATTGATTACCTTTAAAAGCGGACTAACACGGCTACCACACCTCTCTTATCATGAGTTCAAACCACAAGGGCTCAAAAAAAAACTGCACATAATTTACTTTGTGTAAAATTATCCATCCAACTAAGGAGTTGATGACACATTTCTGGAAACACTGAGGACTGGTTTTATGTTTCAGGCAGAGAAGTACAAAATTAATTAGCAAAAATCCAGTTTACTTGTATAGTTTTGAAAAAGAAAATTTCTAAATATTTGCTCTTCAGACAGAAAAAAACATATAGAAAAAATACAGTGGGGGTCTTTTATGAAGCGGCGGTAAGCCCAATGCGGGCTTACTTTTATTTTTTTATCACTGGTGTTTACCAGCGGTAATCGGGCAGTGCCACGTGCTGCCTGGTTACCACCATGTTAGCACGGGAGCCCTTATCGCTACCTTAATGGATGGCAGTAAGTGCTCCCCACAAAGTATCTGCATGGCAAGTGGTTCACTTGCTTCATGACTGTTATGATTCTGCTGGTTTAGCAGAGGAGGGTGTGTGAACTTCATTCCTGATTGGCTGCCAGGGATTGAGCTGATGTCAGTGGGTAGTACTTAAGCCTTCATGTTCCTGCTACCCCTGCTTTGGTGTTACTTTCCTAGGTGGCTATAGCCTTTGAAGTTCTCTGTCAGAACGTTGTTCTGTGCTCTCATTTGGAATCTGTTTTCTCCTATTCGGGACTTTCAGTTACTTTCCCTTTGTCTGGGCTATTTCTTTCCAGCATGTGTATGTGTATGTTTATTCATCCCTCTCTTAGTTTCCTTTGTCTGGGTTAGCTTCTGTCAGCCTGTGTGTGTAATCAGCTCGCTTACCTCCAGCTGGGTCTTTCCCTCTCTGGCGGCTGTTCTCTGTGGGTAGCCAGCTGCTTTGTTTGTTCGGAGAGGGCTTTGCTCGCCCTTCCTTCGGAGGTACTCTGTTGTTCCCTGTTTGATGTTCCCTACCTTGCCCTGCCTATTAGGCAGACTTCTGGCCCTCGGGTCTTCCCTCAGGTTTGCTTGTTTATTTGTTTTTCTCCCCTCTCTGTTGTCCATGTTCCTGCCTCTGGATTTTGGTTTAGTGAGTTTTTAACCCCTTGTATACTGTGTCTCTGCCTCTGACTTCTGTGTGTTTAGACAGATGATTTTTTTCCTCCCTATAGTGTCTTTGCCTCTGGCCTCTGTTTAGAGGGCTAGTTTACCTTTTGTTTTCTGTGCCCTACTCTCTGGCTATTGTGGCTTTTAGTTAGTTTTTCCCTTCTGTCCTCGGGGTTTCCTGGCTGCGGTGTTCTTGTGGCAGCCCTGCCTTCTAGTTGTTCTTTCCGTACCCTTCCGTGGTTGTGGGGTGCTTCCTGAGCTATTTGCCTTACCTGCGCTAGTTCCCTGTGGGTGCTGCACCCCATTCTGTTTCCTTTTGTGTCCTTCCTTGTTTGCCTGGGGGGGGGGGGGGTCTGTCCTGGGTCTGTGGAGCCTCCGTGGTTTGGTATTTTTCCTGTACCCTGTTGCTGGTGTTCAGTGCACTGCTGGCACCTTGGGTCCCATGGGGACTCCTGGGTTCCTTTCCCCCTCCCTGGGTGTGAATCGGTTCCAGTTCGGCCGTGAGGCCCGTACACGTGTGTCTGAGTGCATCAGTTCCTGGTCGGCCGTGAGACCCGCTTGTATGCCTATTTTCACTTTCTTCCTGAGGTGTAGTGTGTGTATGGGCGTGGGGTGTTAGATAGCTGGGGTGTGTAGTGGCCGTGGTCAGCGGGCCTCGGCTAGGGCTCAAGGGCTCACGACCAATCCAACAGATTGCAATGGCCATGTCTTTAAAAAAGACAGGCTTTTACCTTTTATCCTGTTTATATGGTGCGGTCTCCAGAATTATACACAATATTCTAAATGAGGTCTCACCAGAGTCTTATATAAGGACATCATCATCTTCTTTTTCTTATTGGCCATTCCTCTCCCTATATACCTAAGTATCCTTAGCTTTTGCCATTACCTTTTTTACCTGTTTGGCCACCTTAAGATCATCACATACAATCACACGCAAGTCCAACATAAAAGTTATTCACCCCCTAAACTATACTGTTCCCTTGGGTTTTTTCAGCCCAAATGCATGACCCTGCATTTTTTAGCATTAAATCTTAGCTACCAAATTCCAGACATTTCTCTAGCTTCGCTAAGTCTTTTCTCATGTTTTCCACACCATTAGTGGTGTGTAACCTATTGCAGATTTTGGTATCATCTACAAAGGGGCAAACCTTACCAGATAGCCCTTAAGCAATACTGTTTACAAAAATGTTTAAAAGAACTGACCCAAGATCTGAACCTTGAGGAACACCACTGATAAAATTATTTTCCTTAGAATTAACTCAGTTTACCACTGCCCTCTGTCACCTTCCACTCTATCAGTTCCTAACCCAGTCAGTCACCTGAGGGCCTTTACCAAGGCACTCAGTTTATTTATTAGTCATTTATGTGGAATCGTGTTAAAGGCTTTGCTAAAATCTAAATACAGCACATCTAGCACTTTCCCTTAATCCAACTCTCTGGTCACCCAGTCAAAGAAATTAATCAGATTTGTCTGACAAGACCTGACTCTAGTGAAATCATAATGCCTTGGGTCCTGTAATCCTTTGAATTCCAAAAACTTTGCTATTCTCTTTTTTAAAAGCATTTCCATTAATTTATTTACCACAGAAGTCAGACTTACCAGCCTGTAGTTCCCAGCCTCTTCCTTACTTCCGCTTTTGTAGAGAGGGACCACATCTGCACTTCTCCAGTCCTCCGGGACCACTCCTGACTCTAAATAAGCATTGAAGAGGTCAGCCACTAGAACTTCCCTACGTTCCTTCAGTACCCTCGGACATATGACATCCGGTCCCATCACTTTGTCCACCTTTAGTTTAGCCAGCTCCTCTTAAGCACCGTCCTCTGAAAATTGTCAAGGGACTACCACCCCTCCATTCCTATTTGTGTTTGTATAACAGTGTTTAATCATAAAGAAGTATAACCTGTGCAGAGTGCCAGATTCAACCCTGGCCACCTTGTTGGGCAAACTAGATGGACCATGCAGGTCTTTATCTGCTGACATTTGCAATATTACTATTTTACCTAAGCCACAACTTGAGGCCAGTGTGAATTTGACTTGTCCTGTTGGAAGCATGTAACACTGAGAGGACCTAGGAATTTTTGATGAGATTAGATGCAAGTCACATCTGGTAAAGACCTTCTGCTGAGGTAAGGCAATACGTTTAACAATGGTAGCAAAAGGATAACCTATGTCTAGAGGTGATGTAGGCCTGGGGGCAACATTTATGTCAGTGGTGAAGTACCATAGATATTCTAGCTCAAAGCTATATATACTTAGTTAATAAAACATTACATTTGTAACTAGTGAAAGTTCATAGGGCCCAGGCCCCATTAATCAAAGTCTACTTCCATCATTAATTGCTAGTAAGAAGCTAGTACAGGGGTTAATAATATGTAAAAAAAAAAAAATCACAGATCACTTGCAGTTTGTAATTGCTTGCTCTGCATCATACAGACAAGGTATGGAGCTCATGAAAGTAAAAAAATTGGGACGGAATGAATACCAAAACATTGTATAATGCTATTTATGAAATATTTACCACTGCAAAGAAACTCCTCCAAGTTTCTAGATTTACTGGTTTGCAGTGTATTTAAAGGATTAGCACATGGTTGAAAAGAAAATGTTTTCAAAGTTTAACCTTACTTGCATTCCAGAAAACAAACCCAAGTATCCCACATGGCAATATGCAGAACTACTACAAGGATATTGGGTTGGCCCAAAAAACAATAATTTTGATATAATTTGCTAAGTTTGCAAACATTTTAATATAAGGGGACCCCACAGTTTTGACTGTGAGGGTGTATAACATTGACTGAGTCAGAGGAAGGAATGGATGGATAATAGGTATGGAAAAGGTGAGGAGGGAAGGGTGGGTAAGAAAGGAGGAAAGGAAAGAAAGGGTTGAAAGGGTTAATGGAACATTAAAGTAGGATAGCAACTAGAAAGAAGTGGATTGGAGGATTATGAATAGTGTTTGATTGGTTGTTGGCATGGAGATGGCTTGGGGAAAGCTGAAAGGTTTAGGCGTTTTTTTGTTAATCTTTAGGTGGGCAGGAGTGGGTGTGGGTGACTGGGGTGGTTAGGAAATTTTGCCCATCCCTACCCACCTTATTGGTCTTATATGTCTGTTGTCTTGGTTTGTTATGTTTTGTTTGGTGTTAGGAGTGGTAGTGGGTTGGGGTGGGTTAGTATTTTGTTGAGGTTGAATTTTCTTGTCTGGGGTTTGGGGGGGGGGTCGGTCGCAGCTTGTAGTCGGCGAGATTTGAGGAGGCTCAAAATGCAGTGAAGTTAATGTTTGGTTAAAAGATGTTTGATTAAAGAGTAATTCGTGGGCGGAACCGCCACGAGTAGACTGTGGCTTGACGGTACCGTGAGTCACTTGGACTGCGGAGGGGTAATTGGGGATAAGGTACGGAGCTAGTTTCGTTACCGAATGGCTCCAAATTGTTCAAAACCATTCTGGGGATAAGTACAAAAGTATATAAGCATTGCAATACTGATTAAGACCAAAGGTCCATCAAGCCCAGCATCCTGTTTCCAACAGTGGCCAATCCAGGTCACAAATACCTGGCAAGATCCCAAAAAAGTACAAAACATTCTATACTGCTAATCCCAGAAACAGTGGATTCTCCCCAAGTCTATGGACTTTTTCTTTAGGAAGCCAGCCAAACCTTTTTTAAACTCCGCTAAGCTAACTGCCTTTACCACATTCTCTGGCAAGGAATTCCAGAGTTTAATTACACATTGAGTGAAGAAAAATTTTCTCTGATTCGTTTTAAATTTATTACATTGTAGCTTCATCGCATGCCCCCCTAGTCTTAGTAATTTTGGAAAGCGTAAATAGATGCTTCACATCTACCCGTTCAACTCCACTCATTATTTTATAGACCTCTATCATATCTCCCCTCAGCTGCCTTTTTTTCCAAACTGAAGAGCCCTAACCACTTTAGCCTTTTCTCATAGGGAAGTCATCCCATCCCCTTTATCATTATTGTTGCCCTTCTCTGCACCTTTTTCTAATTCCACTATATCTTTGTTGAGATACGGCGACCAGAATTGAACACAATATTCGAGGTGTGGTCACACCATGGTGCGATACAAAGGCATTATAACATCCTCATTTTTGTTTTCTATTCCTTTCCTAATAATACCTAACATTCTATTTGTTTTCTTAGCTGCAGCAGCACACTGAGCAGAAGGTTTCAAAGTATCATCAATGACGACACCTAGTTCCCTTTCTTGGTCCATGACTCCAAACGTGGAACCTTGCATGACGTAGCTATAATTCGGGTTCCTCTTTCCCACATGCATCACTTTATACTTGCTCACATTAAACATCATCTGCCATCCAGTCTCCCAGTCTCGTAAGGTCTTCTTGTAATTTGTAATAATCCTCCCACAATTTAATGACTTTGAATAACGTGTGTGTCATCAGCAAATTTAATTACCTCACTAGTTACTCCCATCTCTAGGTCATTTATAAATATGTTAAAAAGCAGCGGTCCCAACACAGAGCCCTGGGGAATCCCACTAACTACCCTTCTCCATTGAGAATACTGACCATTTAACCCTACTCTCTGTTTTCTATCTTTTAAACAGTTTTTAATCCACAATAGAACACTGCCTCCTATCCCATGACTCTCCAATTGCCTCTGGAGTCTTTCATGAGGTAGTTTGTCAAATGCCTTCTGAAAATCCAGATACACAATATCAACCGGCTCACCTTTATCCACATGTTTGTTCATTCCTTCAAAGAAATGTAGTAGATTGGTGAGGCAAGATTTCCCTTCACTAAATCCATGTTGACTTTGTCTCATTAATCCATGCTTTTGAATATGCTCTGTAATTTTGTTCTTTATAATAGTCTCTACCATTTTGCTCAGCACCGATGTCAACTCACCGGTCTATAATTTCCCGGATCTCCTCTGGAACCTTTTTTAAAAATTCGTGTTATATTGGCCACCCTCCAATCTTCCGGTACCACACTCGATTTTAAGGATAAATTATATATTACTAACATTTTTCAGTTCTATCAGTATTCTGGGATGAATACCATCTGGTCCAGGAGATTCGCTACTCTTCAGTTTGTAGAACTGCCCCATTACAGCCTCCAGGGTTACAGAGAATTCATTAAGTTTCTCCGACTCATCAGCTTCGATTACCATTTCTGGCACCGGTATCCCACCCAAATCTTCCTCAGTGAAGACCAAAGAAAATAACTCATTTAATCTCTCCGCTACAGCTTTGTCTTCCCTGATCTCCCCTTTTACTCCTCGGTCATCTAGCGGTCCAACTGATTCTTTTGCCGGCTTCCTGCTTTTAATATACCTAAAAATGTTTTTGCTATGTGTTTTGGCCTTCAATGCAATCTTTTTTTTCGAAGTCCCTCTATCAGCGCTTTGCCAACATTTTACTGAAAGAAGTTAATGTATTGTGTTAAAGTTAAAGTAATATCACAGAATTATATATTTTAATAAAGCTACAGCCAAATTTATGTCAGGAAGGACTGGTAGTGTTATTTGTTGAAGTTAGGTGAAAGATAGAAAAATGAATGATGATGTGCGAATGTCAATGTTATGTTGCTTATGATGCTGCATGCCAAAAAAGTAGCATGGTAAGGGAAAGAGAAAAGAAGAGGCTTTTGTTGTTGTTTTGTACAGTATTAAAAGAAATGGTATAGGGTCATATTTGAACTGGTGAAAGATGAAACGTTACTATGTTCTATATAAGAATCTCTTGTGTTCTGTTTTTAAATCCTGTTTTCTCTCCTTTTCTATATTTAAATTATACAAAGAAATTGCTGCTGCTAATATTACAATTATGGCCCTGATTACTAAGCTGCGCTGTAGGCACGCTAACATTTTTAGCACATGCTAAAAATTAGCCTTGCCATAAAGTTAGATACATCCATATAGTCCTATGGGTGTCTGTAGCGTTAGCGTGCGCTAAATATAATAGCGCACCTTAGTATGGTGTTTTAATTCCCCCCCTCTTGGACCTCTTTCTGACTCCAGATCACACGGGGGGCTAACGATACCTATGTCACATAACAGGTTCTGTATGATTTCTCCAACCTCCATTGCCACCCAATCACAAGGAGGTCTGCTCTGGGTTTGCATTAGGGGCTGTAATCGAATTCTAATTCCCATAACTACTGCTTTCTGTGTTCCTGGATCTAGGTATACTCTGGGCCATTTATGTTCCCAGATAATGCCTAATAAAAATCTGTCTAAGTTTCTCCAGAGACTGAGTGTATGTGATGTGCCTTGTAAGCTAAATGTAAGGTAAAGAGAAGATAGAATAAAGACAGAGATAGGTTTAAATAGATAGATACATTTTATTTCTTACCCAAAGACAAGTCTTCAAGTTGGTACAAATACAGACATCAGACTTTAATCAGGTACATTCAGCAGACAGATTCTGGGTACAACCGGACAGAGCCCTGCCGTCTGACAGAAGCGTTGGGGAGCATTCCAAAGCTATGGCAAATTGTCCCCTCTTTTATACACAAACCTCTCCATAGAAGTCAATGGTTAGATACCTAGCTCTCAATTTCTGAGATGATACTTTCCCATGAGACTTTCCCATGCGGTCTTATCAGCATGTTTTGGGAAACGTTGAGATAACAGTTCCACATCTCTCTGTGTCGCAATACTTTTCACACCATCTTAAGAACTCTGTATAACCTCTGTATCATTGTATACCAAAACTAATAAGCTCCATTTTATTCATCTGATCTTTCATTACAGATGCTATATTTGATTTAAAAATTGTACCAATTTGTGGCAGGACTCATTGTTCAGACCTGCTTTTTGCAGATTCTCAAATATTAAATCATTTACTTGTTGTTTGGCCTAGTCAGTACTTTTTCAGTTGTTTTTAGGCTGCATAGCTTTGGCCAGCAATATTCCAGTGGTAGCCTTAAAGCTAGGCCATATATTAACATTCCCCTCTTCACCCTATCCCATAGGGTGACACCAGGGTTAACGTACCTTGGTACCATCCATTCCAGAAGGTATTCTAGGAGGCCATCAAATTGTCTGAGTCTTAAGATCAACTGGTACAATTTGTTTAGTTTTCGGTTGAGACTTACTCAAACCTGTAGCGAGAAATGTTTTTATGAATGGGACTAATCCATGAGCTCATTTACAAAATCCCATGAAATATAGGTATGCGGGTAATAGCAATTTCAGGTGGATCATACTAATAGGCTGTTTAAGGTTGTAGGTATTCAGAATCCTAAAATAGGTCAGGATTCCTGGACCTTACTAGTACTCATCATTGGCATCCAATCATGAGCACTAATAAGTGGATAGCAAGTATGACCTGGAAGTATGGGAAGCATTGTATATATCCGTTACCCCTCTTGGAGCTTAGTCAAACCTACAGAAAGACATGCGGCTCAAGTAAGCCTACACCAAAGTTAAACAATTGCATAACAGGTTGATACTAACAGAGTTTACATCTACATTATGATATCTTAGCTAGTATTAGGGTTTGATGTTACCCTTGTATCTGAACAATATCAATTTTCACTTTAAATTACATAAACAGAAATAACGGGAAAACTTTTAGAAAAACAATTAGAACAATAAAGGAAATAATAGGAAATAATAGGAAAATAAAAATAAAACCTTTTCAATATCTAGACAGGATTGTTGCTAAACTGAAAATAAAACAAAATATGAATCTATAATGTCCATAAACAGCAACAGTAGTTCTCAAATTAAGTATCAGTTCTAAATTCTCTTTCATCGATCATGGTTGAGGCGGTGGAAGCGTTGAAGAATCTGGAAGATCTAACAGGGCTGGGTTTTCAGGCTGGCTTGCTGAAGGAAGTTGTCGGTCTTGAGATGGTTAGGCTTGTAACATCTGGTTCTGCGGCTGAGTAAACACGTATATCTTTCACATGGACCCAAAACTTATGGTCCAGTAGTTTGCAAGGTGTAAAGATTATTGCCACAACCTTGGGGGATCTAACATCATTTGGGCCTGGATAGATCTTGAAGACGTACTTGTGGTGTACAAAGTGGGATCTTTTCATGTCTTTATTCTAGGCATACACCATCATAATCAGTCCATCAAGAGCCAGAGGCTGGCAAAGGAATAAGCAAAATAACTGTATGCCTGAATGATACATTGCTATATCTTAGTGGGCATAGTCAGGGTGAATTGAATAGACATGAAAGACAATGTAAACATGGAGAAAACAGTGTTAATTAAGTACAAAAGCAAAAGGGAAACCAGAAGGGTTCAATAATGAAAAGCCAATTTACATAAATAGCAATAGTATATATGAAATTGTATCTACAAAAAAACAATTAGAATTTAGAGATGATGGTAAATGTTCAATTATTGATGTATGGAGGGCAAGGAATATGGTGAACAGAAATAGGCAAAAAGGCACGGATAATGCGTTGCAATGTATAGCCAGTAGGTATGGATTCTTCACCTGTAATGACTACCATTCACCAAGGGTTGAGCCCTCAGCTGCAGGAGGCCAGCAGGACTTACGAGCTAGATGATTCAGAAGGAAGGGTAGAGGCCAAAACTTTTTGCAACTCCAGTAAGTGGAGAGCCTATCTCTTTTGCTCATGGACCAATTGATGCATCTGTCGAAACTCACGCTGAATAATGTCTCGTTTCTCACACCAGGTAATGTTGGGGTCTGTGCATCTGTCTTTTAATTTAGCGATTCTTTGCTGCAACATAGCCTTCAGATCAGATACATTATCGGGTAATTCTTCTTTGCTAGCAGTCGTGTCCTCGGTGAGGAACGTCAGCGGAATTCGTGTATCCATCTGGAGAAAGGCAAAACTAAAACAGACCAGTAAATTTATTGAAGGAAGTCATAATGCTAGGAGGTGGGTTGTGGGTATAAATGGGGTTCAGGAAGGAGGCATGGTAAGAAACAAAGCATCGAGAATGAAAAAATTAAAAAAATTAAAAAAGATTAAAATATTTAAAAAAAAGCACCCTGAAGGGTGTAAGATAAAAATAGGCTTAAAAGAAAAATAAAAATAAAACAAAATATGATATATCTGAATTGTAACAAGGCATATTCAGATGGCAATGCAAGAAAAAGGTTCCTTGAAAAAGACAAATGAAAAAAACATTCAAAAGTGCAGACACCAGTGATTGACCTCACATAGAGTTTAAGTAACCTTTTTCAATCAGTCAAAGAAGTAGGGAGAAGCATATCGTTTTAAGACAAAGCCACCACGTGGTAAGAGTTAGTTGAAGCAAGGTGTTAGTTAAATACACAAAGCATAAATTCCAGGACCGCTGCACACAAATAATGTACACCAGTTCTTCTCACAATCACTCACAGTGAAAGACAGAGAGATAAAAAGAGTAATAGTTGCTGTTTTGAATAGAAAGGAATCAGAAAGTGGAGTGTATAATCTTCCTAATTTATGTCTGAAAGCTTCACCAATTCTCAGTCCAAGAATACTATAAAATCTATGATCAGCGCAAAATGCTCCCCCAAATGGCCAGTTCAAGGGAATATTTCTCGCATTTATTCCATATAATCGGATAATGGTTATTTAATATTTTGCTTTCTTGGACAAGGAAATAATGAAAAGCCTTCAGATGTCACACATATCATAGAGAGATTTCAAAAATGAAGGCTTTATATTAATAAAAAAATTAAAGAAGTGAATGTCACATCAATTTAAACAGCGCAACAGTTAAAGCAGAAAATATTTTAACAATGAGTAATACACAGCTTTTATTAAAAAGGGATCCCGTATAAAGTAAAATGGCATAAATAAGTCAGTACAGGTATATATATAAAATGAACATCCTTCGGGGATCGCTCATCCCTGCAGTTGATAAGAACTCCCCAGGGAAGGTATGCTTAGAAGCAAATAAATAACTTGCTGACTCAGTTAGGTCATTTGTGTGGTACCATAAATATACACTTGCTATTAAACCTCGAAAAATATAAGATAAAGACATGTCACCTGTAATAGAAACCGAAACATCACACCAATACAGATACAGAGAAATGGTTTCTGGATACTAAATGAGAAGCTGAGTAATATGAGTAACTGAGAACAACAAAATTAGATCGGGTTCGGATTACGTCCAGTCATTATGGGGCGGTTAATATTGATCCCTAGGTCTGTGGTCACTGCAGTCTACGTTGATCCGGGTTCCACAAAGGGAATGACTGTCGTTCTGGGGGATTTTGACGGGTTTGACGGTTTTGACGGCGGATTTGATTCATAACTGCATTTTGAGGTGGTAGTGGACATTCCCATGCATAATGACCGTATTGATGACAACGATAACACTGAACATCTATATAACGATCAGGGCTAGGCCGGGAACGATAGTCTCTGGGTCGTATATTAGTGATGGGTGGGCCTTTTGCAGGTTGAGACCGGCGGCCACGATTATCAGGGTAATCATTCCTACAGTCTTGCCGATGTGGGTTATCTAGCGAGGGGAGGTCACTTGGTTGCCTGCGGTCTCTCTGTGGTTGTCGTATCTGCATCTGGGAGACACGCAACGATGGGGAGTCTGAAGGAGGTTGACGGTATTGACTATGAGGAAAGTGCCGGCATGGACATTCCATGGCGTAATGTCCCAATTGGAAACAACGGTTGCATTGTACTTCAGCTCGGTGGTTGGGAGTAGGCTGAGAGCGATAGTCCCGGCACTGATTGTTACCTCTAGGACCATTGAATTTATGTGGAATGGGTGAATCGGCTCTTGTAGGGGGCCGTCTACTAGGTCGTGGATTAAGATTGACCTCACCAGGTATCAATAACGATGTCAGATCGACAGTGTCTGGGATCACGTAATCAGTGATAGTCAATAGCCATCTACTGAGAATCTGATAGTGGAGATGACGGGTGGAATCGGGTGTGTATGTGTAAATAAAGTTTAATAACCTTTGCAGAGTTTTGGTCTTAAAGGTGCCCTTACGGGGCCACGAGAGTCCAGGCTGAAACTTATTCCAAGAATGCCATATTTGGCAAAACTTTATAAGATATATGTGGTCTCCTGGGAAGTGATTTATCACTCTCTCAAGAGGCAGCATAATGAATTGGGTACCAGAACTCTGGTATGGTAGAACACCGATATCAGGGTTGTGTCAAATAGTATTGGCAAATCTAGTCTTATAAAACACCTATATCACTACAATCTGTTACTATTATCTCCAAAAAAAATTCGAATATACAATGGCAAGCTTCATAGCAACACATGCAATAAATGAAAATATACTCACGTGCAATGTAATCTCCAGGGCAGAAAATTAATAGAGAAAGAGGACAATTGGCGGGATCACTACGCCCGTCCGAAATCTCGGTGGCATACCGCAAAATAGAAAGGTTTTGTTTCGGACGGAAAGTCCTTACCAGGGTTCTGAATAGATGTCAGATCACCAGTATTACTATAGGCATGGTGAGCATACACAACAAAAGGGCTAGGCACTTCATGTTGGTAGTTTCCATAGTTAAATGTAAGATCTGGACTATACCAAAGGCAATTGGTGGTTAATGAAAATGAGTAATAAAAGTAATCCTAGGGTCTTAACCAGAGGTAGTGAACAACATCACCCAATATAGAGGGAAAAAAAGAACTAAATTAGTAATATATATATTGACCAGATCTAGAACCCGGTACAAGGTCAGTGGTTCAAAAGGCAGCTTCAGAGACAGCAAGGAGACCTAGAAATGATAATTTGTTAACAGTTTACAAAAACATGCAATGATTATCCTGATAGTAAAACATACAGAGATATAACACAATCATACTCACGCATCTATTAATGTACTCCAACATAGGGACCCAAAATAAAAATTACTAATTGGCGGAAAGCTCGACGCTTTGACCGCAAGTGACATTAGGAGAAAGCAAGACATAAACTGCAAACAGAAATATGCATAGAGAGACAGTACAAAAGTAAATAAATACTTAGTGTCAGCTATTATAGATTTATACTACTCTATCCCAAATTAATAAAAACTGCTCCCCAGAGTGTGCTTCTAAAGGCGTAAAGAAACCCAGTTTCCCAGCCTACCAAGAACTATTCCGTATACATGGCAGAGCCCCCAAAAAAGGGACATTGCAAACACTCCCAAAAAGGACTCAAGAAACCAGCGAATAAGGTGTCATGAGTCGAAGAGCAGCGGTCCAATGGGTTTTCGCTGACTAGTGAACTTCTCGTGTGCGTTTGAACTTCTCGTGTGCGTCTAATCACCCCAAAGGACCTGTAGTTTGAGAACTTCTCGTGTACAACAACCCACTCAAAATTTTGTGGTTAGGGAACTTCTCGTATATGACTAACCAAACTACAACATTGGAAAGTTAGGAAACTTCTCGTGTAAAAGCTAACCATCCAAAAATATTGAATGCCCGAGTCAACCTGTATACAATCGCAACGAAAGTCGTTAGACGTCTCTTTATTAACCCCGCGCTCATCTATACAAGTAACTCATAGGTGGGCAATAATGCCGAAACCGCAGGCCACTCCGAAAATGGAATGGAAGTCTGCCCCTAATAGATAAGATGCCGTCATCCATTGAAGGATCTCCTTCAATGCATGTAAGTCCCAGACATCGGTATCAAAGTTAATTGCATGACACTAGTACAATAAAGTAGAGAGAGAAAAAATATTAAGAAATAAAGGAGAAAGAAAGAAAAAGGAAATAATAAATATGGCATGTTCCTAGAAAGAACCTCTGAAACCTAATCCAGAAGTAACAAGCAAAAAAAATTATTTTAAAGGGAAAAAAACATGTAAGCTCTTCGGGTAAGGCACAGTCCAAAAAAAAGTCACTAGTTGGAACACATTAGCCAGAACCAAAAATGCCAAAGACATCACTGTCATGCAGCAATGGAAAATAGAATAGTGAAAGGAAACACCGATTTCAACAAAAGGCAAGAAAATGTATATTAACAAAGACATATTAAATATAAGAGAAGCATATAAATCAATAAATTTTGAAACAGGACACCAGAATCGTGGTGTAAAGATGACAAGCTCATACCCATAAATATACACTCAGAAAAGGGACATAGTAAATAAAATAAACCCGAATGCAATGGCAGGAAGCTTTTGTGGCTAAACAGGTGAAAGGGGAAAAAAACAAATTAAAACATGTGATTCTTACATCAAGAACTTCCAATGATACGGCATAAAACATACATACTAGTCAGTGACTGAAATGATATGTCTAAATGATGACAAACAGAACATTGGTGCCCAATACCCCTGAAGTGGGCAGTGTCCGTGATAGGGGAAAAATGAAGGAATAACAGCAGGGAGATTGGGGAAGGAAAGATAAGAGAAAAAGAGAAAAAAGTGATAGAAAGATAACATAGAACATTTGAACGCACAATATAAGTATCCCCTCTTGCGTTCAAAAGAAGAGAAAGGAGGATAGAGTGAACGGTCAGCGTACGGCTGGTCACCACTGTTTTAATTCCCCCCCTCTTGGACCTCTTTCTGACTCCAGATCACACGGGGGGCTAACGATACCTATGTCACATAACAGGTTCTGTATGATTTCTCCAACCTCCATTGCCACCCAATCACAAGGAGGTCTGCTCTGGGTTTGCATTAGGGGCTGTAATCGAATTCTAATTCCCATAACTACTGCTTTCTGTGTTCCTGGATCTAGGTATACTCTGGGCCATTTATGTTCCCAGATAATGCCTAATAAAAATCTGTCTAAGTTTCTCCAGAGACTGAGTGTATGTGATGTGCCTTGTAAGCTAAATGTAAGGTAAAGAGAAGATAGAATAAAGACAGAGATAGGTTTAAATAGATAGATACATTTTATTTCTTACCCAAAGACAAGTCTTCAAGTTGGTACAAATACAGACATCAGACTTTAATCAGGTACATTCAGCAGACAGATTCTGGGTACAACCGGACAGAGCCCTGCCGTCTGACAGAAGCGTTGGGGAGCATTCCAAAGCTATGGCAAATTGTCCCCTCTTTTATACACAAACCTCTCCATAGAAGTCAATGGTTAGATACCTAGCTCTCAATTTCTGAGATGATACTTTCCCATGAGACTTTCCCATGCGGTCTTATCAGCATGTTTTGGGAAACGTTGAGATAACAGTTCCACATCTCTCTGTGTCGCAATACTTTTCACACCATCTTAAGAACTCTGTATAACCTCTGTATCATTGTATACCAAAACTAATAAGCTCCATTTTATTCATCTGATCTTTCATTACAGATGCTATATTTGATTTAAAAATTGTACCAATTTGTGGCAGGACTCATTGTTCAGACCTGCTTTTTGCAGATTCTCAAATATTAAATCATTTACTTGTTGTTTGGCCTAGTCAGTACTTTTTCAGTTGTTTTTAGGCTGCATAGCTTTGGCCAGCAATATTCCAGTGGTAGCCTTAAAGCTAGGCCATATATTAACAATGGTAACATAATCTATCAGATATTGAAATGCTACAGAGTGACTTGAATAAAAAATAAAACAATGACCTCAAAAGTTGCAAATGTAATTCATTGTTGACAGCTGCATCAAGAAAATAAGGACAAGAACTTACTGTACTTATAAATCATGAAGACATATTTTAGGTATCTATGAGTGAGGCAAAACTTTAGGAAATCCATTTGTGGCCTAGTGGTTAGGGTGGTGGACTTTGGTCCTGAGGAACTGAGTTCAATTCCCACTTCAAGCACTCTGGGTAAGTCACTTAACCCTCCATTGTCACAGGTACAAATAAGTACCTGTATACAATATGTAAGCTGCATTGAGCCTGCCATGAGTGGGAAAGTGTGGGGTACAAATGTAATAAAAATTAATTATGAGGGGAATTCATCAAGCAGCTTTAAGGCCCTAAATGGCTCAGCTAATTGCTATGCAAATACTCCAATGCAACTTGTAGTGAAACACCGCAAGTCATGTTAGGGCCTAAAAACCAAAGTAAAATAACCCCAGCTTTTTTTTTTTTTTTTGGGGGGGGGGGGGTTATTTTACTGTCCAGGAGCTTTGGGCCGCAAAGCCATGGTCCAATGCTCCTGGGTCTGCAGTACAGGGTCCCCCCAGGGTTCTGGGCCCTTTCATATTTGATCTGCCCACCCCTACAGGGGCTATCTTTAAAATCATTGGTTCTCCAGAGGAGGTCCAGGGGGGTTATACTGGGATTCTGGGGGTCTTTCTGGGGTTTAGGGGGGGTCTCCCTTGGGTCCAGGAGTCTTTGGGCATAAGTGATGCTCAGTTACTCCTGCCCAGTCCTGTGCTGGCTTAAAAAATGGTGCCCCTTTTGGTAGTCTGAAGAAACTACCTCCAGAGGGTCATATTTCCATATAAGTAAAACCAGGAGTCATATTTCCATATAAGGAAATATTTTCTTATATGGAAGTATGACCCCTAGTGGTAGTCATACCATTTTGAAGCTGGAGCAGGGCTGAGCAGGAGTGACTGGGCATCACTCTTGCCTGAAGACCCCCAGGATCCAAGGAAGACTCCCCCCAAATCTCAGGATGAACTCTGGACCCTAGAAAGAACCCCCAGACCCCTGGACTCCTCTTGTGCCATCAATTATTTTAAAGATAGCTCCTGTAGGGGATGAGTGGGTCTTGTGCTGGAGGTACTTAAGTCTGGGAGGATTCTAATCTGCAGGCCCAGGATCATCAGGTCATGGGAATAACGTTTGCAAGCTAGCTCACAAGCAGCGTTATTCTCTTACTCCGGGATTCAGCAACCTGTGGTACCAGGATCCTACAAGTTGCTGCATCCCGTGGGCATTCAAGGTGCGGTGGCACTGAACACCATGAGCTTAATTTGACCCAGATATTCAATACTGGACCTAATCTGGGCATTGGCACTGAATATCCAGGTTTGATCAGCCACCAGAAATTATCTGGATGCCATCTAATATTCAGGTCAGTGCCCAGAAAGCAGCCTGAAGGAGATAGAGATAGAGAGAGAGAGAGAGCAATAACGTATAAACCAAGAAACTACATTAGTTCATTTAATAACATTTCCCCAGCAGGCCCAAGAAGCCCCCCATTTATCAACATGTGATTTAAACAAGGTAGAATAATATAAAGAACAACCCCCATATTCTATATATGGCACCTTAAGTTGTGCACACTAATTGGGCCACATGGCCAAATTGTATGCACAACTTAATCCTTTATAATAATTCTCACCTCCAACGTTCTAATGTGCCTGGGACCGTGGCTCCCTCGGAAGTGGTCTGCGAGGCAGTTTAGAATACACTGACGTCAGTGATGTCATTGACAGCTGATTCCAAGTCAAGGGGAGGAGTAGGGAAACACGCGGAACGTGTTTCCCTACTCCTCCCCCTGCCTGGGAAACAGCTGTCAGTGCCCCCCACCTCGGCGCAACACCAAGCCTCTGCGCTGCAAAACCGTGAGCCAGGCAGGGGGAGGAGTATGGAAACACGTGGAGTGTGTTTCCCTACTCCTCCCCCTGCCTACCAATCAGCTCTTGGTGCCCCCCCTCGGCGCAACACCCAAGCCCCTCTGCCCCGGCGCAGCACCCAAGCCCCTACCCCCCCTCGACACATCACCCAAGACCCTCCCCCCGGTGCATCACCAAAGCCCCTATCCCCCCCTCCCCCTCTCGGGCACATCAACTCCCTCACCAACCGCAGCCGCCAATACCAATGCTGTCCGGCCGCTGCTGCTTCTCCATGTCACTGCCCCTGCAGGAAGACCCCGGAGGAGCGCAGCAACATCAGAGGGGAGCGGAGGAGCGGCTGCAGAGATGACAGCCAGTGCCAGATGGCTGTCTACGGAGCCGTGTTTCAGGTTTAAAATCTTTTTTTGGCTTTTTTTCTTTTTGTACTGGCCGCTGCTGCTCAACAGGAGACGCAGCAGCAGCCGGACAGCGTTAGTATTGGCGACTGTGGGTGGCAAGGGGGTTGATGTGCCCGAGGGGGGTAGGGGTTTGGGTGATGCGCCGGGAGGGGAGGGTCGCTGGATATGGGTGGCTGGAGGGGGCAGGGGGAGGGGAGGGGAGGGTCGCTGGACATTGGTGGCTGCAGGAGGAGAGGAGGGTGGCTGGACATGGATGGCTGCAGGGGGGGCAGGGAAGAGGGAGGTGGGGAGGGGGTCCTGAGACTAGATGGGTGGCTGCAGTGGAGGGCAGGGGAGACAGACGGGATGCTGCAGGGGGGGCAGGGGGAGAGGAGGGTTGCTGTACATGGGTGGCTGCAGGGGGGGCAGGGGAGAGAGATGGGTCGTTAGACATGGGTGGCTGCAGGGGGGCAGGGGAGAGGAGGGTCGCTGGACATGGGTAGCTGCAGGGGGAGAGGAGAGTCGCTGGACATGGGTGGCAGCAGGGGGAGCAGGGGAGAGAGAGGAGGGCCGCTGCACATGTGTGGCTGCAGGGGCAGAGGAGGGTTGGTGGGGAGGCGGTCCTGAGACCAGATGGGTGGCTGCAGGGGGGGGGGGCAGGGGAGACAGGAAGGATGCTGCAAGGGGGGGGGATTACCTTGCTAGTGCCCGTTTCATTGCCTACCGAAACGGGCCTTTTATACTAGTTGATTAATAAGCCAACCAGCGCAGATAATTGGTACTTAACCAATTAGTGGGGACATATAGGTGCCAACAGTTATGGCATAGTTATTGGTGTCTACCTTTAGGCACTCTGTGGCTATGCCTATGGTGCTAAGATGCCATTATAGAATTAGCACTCAGTGTATAGCATTGGGGTGCCTAAGTCTCAACACCAATGTTTAGAATTGCCACCATAGTGCTTAGTAAGGATTCTAATGAGAGTTTCACATTTATATGGCACATGTAACTTCCTAGTAAAAGTTCCATAGGCTGTAAAACTGGTTCGCAAACCTGTCCTGGAGAATTACCAGCCAACTGGATTTTCAAGATATCTATAATAAATATTGTGAAAATGATGAGGCTATTGTGAAGATGAAGCTCCCACCTCAGGATCCCAGGTCCCTCTTTCACTCAGGGTGAGCTATTCCTCAATATGCAGATTTTATGCAAATTAGTATCCTACCCCTTTCTACTCGGGGTGACCTGGTTCTCAAAAAGGCAAACAGAGTCAGGTCTTATCAACAGGATTTTTCTCATACAAATCTTTATTCCAGCCTCTGGGGCACACTTCTTTTAGCTTAAAACACTTTCACAAGCTTAAACAGTTCTTCCAGCTTAACCATTTCATTTCTTCCTACTCAGTGCAATCTTCCATTTTAAACATTTCTTCTTGCACAGTTCAATATCCATAGATTTCTTCCCCCTGAGCCCTCTCACGCAGGCACCTGGGCTCAGCACTAACTCAGTCCCTGGACACACAGTCCCTCTTCACTGTTCTAGACACACAGTCTTTTCCTCTGGGACACACAGTCTTATTCTTGATACTCTAGGGCCTCCTTACCCCAGCCCGCTTCCTTCTTGGGAACACACAGTTCTACCCCCAGTCCAAAGGGCACAGCCAGTACTTCTCATGGGGATCCCTCTGCTTCAGTTACCAGGCCTCTTCTTCAGCTGCCAGCTCTCCTTTCCTCCCAACTCAGGTGGGGTCTTAAGTGGTTAATGGCCAAACAGGACCCAGCCCATAACCTGCTGCACCTGTTTCCACCTCCAGGACTCTCCCCGGTCCTAGCGACCTCCAGCTATACCTCCCCTTTCTGGCTCCCTTTTGTGACTCACCCAGCCCTTCTCCCTGGACAATTTTAGGGGAACAGCGCCCTCTAGGGGCATAAGCAGGGTAGGACAGCCTCTTCCTTATCACAATATGCATGAGAAAGATTTGCATGCCTTTACCGCCATTACATGCAAATCTCTTTCATGCATATTTATTAAGTATATCCTGAAAACCGAAATGATTGGGAGTCCCTCAGGACAGGTTTGAGAACCACTGCCCTAAAACATTTTTCTGTCTAGGAATCTTTGGATTTACTTGTATATATGCAGCCCCTGTACCAAACCAAAGATTATTACTGCTCTCAAGCTAAGCGAGAAGGAAAATTCTAACATTTTGATCCTGATTCCTCAAAGATTGCTCTTGGACATCTCACACGTCACATTATGGGAGAATATGTGAGCATAAAGGGACCCATACAAAATGTATTTCCTTTAGAAAACATCAAAAGTGGATTTTTTTGCATTTCTATTTGAAAATATATATATTTTGTAACTCACGTCAGCTGTGGAAGGCACATACGCAACAGGGAGGCCCTAACCTTGAGTAAGCTTTCAGTTTTGGGTTGTCAGGTTTCAATAAGCCTGTTTAGATATTATCTCTAGATTGGGTTTTTCTATCTTGAAGACTACTGAATCTCTTTAGGCCTATTCTCACATGTTTCATTGAATGCTTTTATATTTCTACTTCCAAAATATTATTTTTTCTGATTTTTTTAATCCCAAGTATATATACTGATTGTAAACTGATAAGCAATCAAAAGTATTTATATCTATTTAATGTACACCATTACTCTTTTATTTTATTTATTCTTATCTGTCAACCATTAATATGTATATTTCTGAAGTGCATTGTATATCCTATTTGCAAGATTTTAGCATATCACTCCACTACTTTCTAAGCAACACTTTGTTATCAACATCTTGCAACAAATGATACAAATGCCAAAAAGCTTTTTATGATTTGCCTTAATAAGGTATCATGTAGACTTCACTTTTGAGGAATAATGTTTATACCTTATATGGGCAACAGAAAAGGAAATCTTAGTAAAAAAAAAACAAACAAACCAAAAACCAGGGAATCCCTATGTCCCAGTTTAAATTCCACACATACTTCCGGCATGGTCTGTAATTAAATCCAGATATAATAACATGTTCCCATACAAATCTTACATCTTACTGTGAATCTATATTCATCCCTCAACTAAATTACACTTTGACAAGCAGAATGGAGTAGCTAACCTTATATATTATGTGATAAACACAGTGCCTGCCCTTACATGAGGAGGCCGCCAGAGGGCGCTCTCCCATGGAAAACCTAAAAATGCCCATTCTGGCCACTAGAGGGAGCCCAAGGGTATAGTCCATGGTAGTGACCAGAAGGAACAGCAAGGGGGTGCTCGTGGCATAGGACCTGTACTTCCCTGGGGAGGCCACCAGGGGGACTCTCTGAGTGGAAGCTGGAAAGGTGGAGAGAGTTCTGGGTGCAGACCTTTCTGGAAGCAGGGGGAGAGGCCTAAAGAGAGGTGGGATGGATTATTGGGCCCCTATAAAAGCCTCCTCTAAGCCTAGGGGGGGGGGGGGGGGGCTTGCAACACCCAGAGCCTGAGGATTACTTGCAGGAAGACTGAGGAAAGAGGCCTGCTGAAGTAGAGCTCAAGAGAAAGGTTAGGAGAAGGTTCCCTCCAAACCCAATGAGGTACTTACCTGGTGGGGACCAGGCACTGGGTACTAGGAGTATGAACAATTGCTACTGAAGTGTTTAAAAGAACAAACAGCCGTGGGGTGGAGGATAGGACCGTAAGGTTAATGTGAATAAAGATGGTCCTATCCAGGGGAGGAGGCTGTTACACCCTGAGACCCAGATGTCCCCAGTAAATGGTCTCAGGGGTGAATCGCAGTAACAGATTAATAGTGGGCAAGCCAGGTTCCCACAAGACTGTAACCTAGCTAATAAACTGAATTTACATGCAACCAGCTAATTTGCATATTTTTGCAAGCAGGGAAGCTGTGAGATCTTCCAGAGAAGGGTGACCTGGGGGCCCCACCAGAAGAACTGGTAAGGTGGGTCGGTTACCAGGTGATACAGCGGGGAGGCCGGGCCCGGACTGCAGGTTAAGGAAGAGGTCACCCTGAGGGAAAGGGGAGGACCAAACCTAGAGGCCTGAATGAATGTAGTCACAGAGAAGTCTGGTTTCAAGGTGGTTTTCTGAGGCAAAAGGCTGGTGAGACCAGGCAGGAGCCACTAGAGGGCCAATGCACACCAGAGAGCGCTCCTGTGGGGGTTACAAAGGGCACTATCCCTGATGGGACCTTGTTGTTGAATAACCTCCTGAAGACAAGAACACCAGAGAATCCCTGCTACCCTTGACAGTTGAATAACAGTGACTGAAAGTTGAAACCAAGGGAAGAGCAGAGGGTTGGTGGGACCCAGGCAATAATTGTATCCCCAGGGAAGGGTGCAGAAAGGCCCACTGACTACAGGTGGGTTCTGGGGGACTAGAGAACTCAAAGTGAAGCTGAGTGGAAAAGGCGTCAGTATCCAGAGGAGGTCTCCTGAGTGGGGATAGGGGAAGCGGTCGAGTTCCAAAGGCAAGTCAGCAGAGTGCCACGAGGTCTCCTGTGTCATGCTCACAAGCTCTTGTGTGGGTGAAGACAGACAGCACGGAGAGGTGCAGGTCGAGAGCAGACAGCACGGAGAGGTGCTTGCTGACAAGTTCTTACAATGTATATCAGTTAATGGTTACTAGCAAAGCTTTGGGGGATGTTTACTAAGCTGTACTAAGTAGCAGCTTGGATGTTAGCATTGGATAGTCATTAGTGTGGACTTATGCTAATGCCTACCACATGCTAAAACCAGATAATCCACTAAAAATCTCATGCTACCTGCTGAGCATGGGTGGGGGTTAGATCCACTCATAGGCAGATTGATAGGGTATAGCCAGCAGTAACATCTGAACAATAAAAAATCTCGCAGAGAAAATATACCACAAAGAGAACAGCAAAGGTGACTCAAAGACACGATGATGCTGTATGTGGTCTAGAAGGTTTATTGATCAAGAATAGCGACTCTATGGTCAACACAACTCGACACAGACGTGTTTTGGCCCATCGGTACCATACTTTTTGTCCATTGTTATGTTATTTTATTGTATTATTTTTTATTTCTCATGTATTTTTAAAGTTTTTAAAAAACAAACAAAGAAAGGCACAAATCTGCTTGCAGAAGTAAGTTTTTTAAAACAATACCCAAATCAGACGACAAATGATCAAAATATAAGGTGCAGACAATTTTATTCTCCAGGTCCACCCCGATCCTCCCAGTGCCCTCGCTCCAAGTGCATAGAGTTTCCATGTGCTTTTTGGCTAGGATCAGGCAACCCTCAGGGGGAGGAATGCTGGCTTCGGCCTAACCCCTGGTAAGCTTTTCCTCAGCTGAGAGGTACCCAGCTCTACCACCGGCTGCCTTTCAGGTGCTGTGGAGGGCTTGCAGCTCATCTGCATATCCTTACAGCCTTCTCCGGGGTGACACCCAGGTCCACTCCGATCCACTCAGGGCCTCCGCTCTAGGTGCCCAGCGCTCCCACCAGGTGCTGTGGAGGACTTCCAGCCCTTCTGCATTTCCTCACAGCTGTATCCGGGGTGACTCCAGGTCCACCCTGATCTTCCCAGGGCCCTCGCTCCAAGTGCACAGAGTTTCCAGGTGCTTTTTGGTTAGGATCAGGCGACCCTCATGGGGAGGAATGCTGGCTTCGGCCTAACCCCTGGTAAGCCTTTCCTGAGCTGAGAGGTGCCCAGCTCTACCACCGGCTGCCTTTCAGGTGCTGTGGAGGACTTGCAGCTCATCTGCATATCCTTACAGTCTTCTCCAGGGTGACACCCAGGTCCACTCCGATCCACTCAGGGCCTCCGCTCTAGGTGCCGCACGTTTTCTCTTTACATCTAATCTTCTTCCCAGTTGCTAAAGTACTTCAGTCATTTATGGCCCCTATTTACATTCTCTTCCTAGCCCTGTTCCTTCCTAATCTTTTCCCTCACCCCCTACCTCTCTCCGTTACAGGAACTCACTGCCCATCCATCGACTTCATCACTTCACCTTCTCTCCTATCCTCTTCCTCCCTCTTCTCTCCATTTTGCCTTTCCCATTCCACCTAAATACTTCTTACCTTCGACACCTTTGTGGCCACACCTCTCCTACTCTCCTCCGCTCTCTTTTACTCCTTCTCTTACTCTCAGCTGGTGACATCAATCCCAATCCTGGCCCTCCTCACCAACTATTATCCCAACTCTACAGATCTCACCACGACCTCTCTAACCTCATCTCTATTCCTCTACTCCCCTCCTCTTCTCTGCCCTTCTCTTGCACCCTATGGAATGCCCGCTCTATCTGTAACAAACTCCCCTATATCCAGGACCTCTTTATCTCACGTCATCTCCATCTGCTCACCATAACAGAAACCTGGCTCTGCCCTGATGACTCTGCTTCAGTCGCAGCCCTCTGCCATTGTGGTTATCTTTTTTCACATACTCCTCGCCCTGCTGGTCGCGGGGGCAGTGTTGGACTACTTCTCTCTCCCTCCTCCAGATTTCAACCCCTTCTTCCACCTCAATCTCACTGTTTTTCCTCCTTTGAAGTCCACTCTATCCACCTTTTCTCTCCTCTGCCTCTTCGAATAGCGGTTATTTATCGTCCCCCTGATAAGTCCCTTTCATCCTTTCTCAGTGACTTTGATGCCTGGCTTGCCTTCTTCCATGATCCTTCCTCCCCCTCTCTCATCCTTGGTGACTTTAATATTCCTGCTAATGATCCTTCCAACTCTTATATTTCCAAGTTACTCGCTTTAACATCCTCCTTTAATCTCCAACTACGCTCCACCTCCCCCACTCATTAAAATGGTCACTGTCTTGATCTCATCTTCTCCTCCAACTGTTCACCCTCTAGTTTCCTTGCCTCTGATCTTCCCCTCTCTGATCACCATCTTATAACTTTCAAACTTAAATCTCCTCCCTCCCAGTCCCGTCCTATTTTATCTAATTTATCTAGGAATCTTCACGATATTGACCCTTCATCTCTATCCTCCCATGTTTCAAACCTCCTCTCTACTGTGGCACCATCCACGTCTGTCAACGAGGCTGTTTCTTCTTACAACAATACTCTATCCTCTGCCTTAGACACTCTTGCATCTTTGATGACCCCCCCCCATAAGGCGTACAAAACCCCAACCTTGGCTGACTTCTAATATCCACTACCTACGTTCCTGTACCCGCTCCGCCGAACGCCTCTGGCGAAAATCTCGGGCCCTTGCTGATTTCTTACACTTTAAGTTCATGCTGACCTCCTTCCAATCTGCTCTTTTACGCACCAAACAGGATTATTATGTCCAACTGACCAACTCTCTTGTCTCTAACCCTCGACTTCTCTTCACCACATTGAACTCTCTCCTCAAGGTGCCCCCTCCCCAACTCCCCCTTCATTATCTCCTCAGACCCTTGCTGAATTCTTTCACGACAAGGTTCAAAAGATAAACCTTGAATTCTCTAACTCGCCACCTCTCCCTCCACTAGTCCGTTCCCCCTCTCTCCTTCCCCTCATTCCTTTTCCTCCTTTCCTGAAGTTACTATAGAGGAAACTACACTTCTCCTTTCTTCCTCAAAATGTACCACCTGTTCCTCTTATCCCATTCCCACCCACCTTCTTAATGCCATCTCACCTGCTCTTATTCCTTTTATCTGTCACATTCTCAACCTCTCACTTTCCACTGCAACTGTCCCTACTGCCTTTAAACATGCTGTGGTCACACCTCTCCTTAAGAAGCCTTCACTCGACCCTACTTGTCCCTCTAATTACCGACCCATCTCCCTCCTCCCTTTTCTCTCCAAATTACTTGAGCATGCAGTTCACCACCGCTGCCTTGATTTTCTCTCCTCACATGCTATTCTTGACCCACTACAATCTGGTTTTTGCCCTCTCCACTCAAATGAAACTGCGCTTACTAAAGTCTCCAATGACTTATTACTGGCTAAATCCAGAGGTCTCTATTCCATCCTCATTCTTCTTGATCTTTCTGCTGCTTTTGACACTGTCAATCACAGCATACTCCTCGATACCCTGTCCTCACTTGGATTCCAGGGCTCTGTCCTTTCCTGGTTCTCTTCCTACCTCTCCCTCCGCACCTTCAGTGTTCACTCTGGTGGATCCTCTTCTACTTCTATCCCTCTGCCTGTCGGCGTACATCAGGGTTCTGTTCTTGGTCCCCTCCTCTTTTCTATCTACACTTCTTCCCTTGGTTCATTAATCTCATCCCATGGCTTTTCCTACCATCTCTATGCTGATGACTCCCAAATCTACCTTTCTACCCCTATCTCACCTTGCATCCAAACCAAAGTTTCAGCATGCTTGTCTGACATTGCTGTCTGGATGCCTCAATGCCACCTGAAATTAAATATGACCAAAACCGAGCTTCTCATTTTCCCCCCCAAACCCACCTCCCTGCTCCCCACATTTTCTATTTCTGTTGATGGCTCTCTCATTCTCCCTGTCTCCTCAGCTCGAAACTTTGGGGTCATCTTTGACTCTTCTCTCTCCTTCTCTGCTCATATCCAGCAGATCGCCAAGACCTGTCGTTTCTTTCTTTACAACATCCGTAAAATCCGCCCCTTTCTTTCCGAGCACTCTACCAAAACCCTCATCCACACCCTTGTCACCTCTCGTTTAGACTACTGCAATCTGCTTCTTGCTGGCCTCCCACTTAGTCACCTCTCCTCTCTCCAATCGGTTCAAAACTCTGCTGCCCGTCTCGTCTTCCGCCAGGGTCACTTTACTCATACTACCCCTCTCCTCAAGTCGCTTCACTGGCTCCCTATCTGTTTTCGCATCCTGTTCAAACTTCTTCTACTAACATATAAATGTACTCACTCTGCTGCTCCCCAGTATCTCTCCACACTCGTCCTTCCCTACACCCCTTCCCGTGCACTCCGCTCCATGGATAAATCCTTCTTATCTGTTCCCTTCTCCACTACTGCCAACTCCAGACATTGTGCCTTCTGTCTCGCTGCACCATACGCCTGGAATAAACTTCCTGAGCCCCTACGTCTTGCCCCATTCTTGGCCATCTTTAAATCTAGACTGAAAGCCCACCTCTTTAACATTGCTTTTGACTTATAACCACTTGTAACCACTCACCTCCACCTACCCTCCTCTCCTCCTTCCTGTACACATTAATTGATTTGATTTGCTTACTTTATTTTTTGTCTATTAGATTGTAAGCTCTTTGAGCAGGGACTGTCTTTCTTCTATGTTTGTGCAGTGCTGCGTACGCCTTGTAGCGCTATAGAAATGCTAAATAGTAGTAGTAGTAGTAATTTTTATTAGGAACCCTGGCACTGGTATGGAAAAGGTCATGTCTCTGTTGTTGTGCTGTTCTTAACATCCCTTCCTTAATATATTTTAAATGGATACCCTTTTAGTATAAATCTTCTAGCCATTACATCCATCTGTTTTCTACAATTCTTATTATCTGAACATAATTTCTTAATTCTTAAAAACTAGCTAAAAGGAGATTGCGCCTAAGTGGTTGGCTTTGACAGCTGTCATATTGTAATAGTTTATTCGTATCCGTAAGTTTACAGTATAATGTAGTTATAAACCTGCCATATTTAAATTGAATTTTTATATCCAAAAATGGTATCTCTTTCTTATTGTAATTCATTTGAAACCTCAGATTCTTCTCTTGTGTTCAGCCATTCAAAAAATTTCTTTAATAACATTTGCCACCTTCCCATATCATTAATATATCATCAATAAATCTCTTCCATATTATAATATGTTCCTTATAGAGATTATTCCATATAAATCATTTCTTGAAATGTCCCATAAAAAGATTAGCTAAAGATGGGGCTACCGTTGCCCCCATAGCTGTCTCTTTCACCTGCTTATAATAACAGCCTTTGAATACAAAAAAGTTTTCTTTTAAAGCTACAGTGATCAATTGCATAATAAATTTAGTGGGTATTCTTCTAAACGTAGTTCTATGGGTTAATACTTCTTTGTTTACTATCAGAGCCTCATTTTGCAGAATATTTGTATAAAGTGACGTCGAACGTCACCAAAATAATCTCATTGTGTGCAATTATTAACTGATCTAATATGTTAATAATAAGTGACGAGTCCCTGATATAAGAGGGGATTAGGGAATCAATGGTCTGAGGAATGTATCAGTGAAATTTGATAGTGGTACCAGAAGGGAGCCAATTCACAATGGGTCTTCCCGGCGGGTCTTTCATAGATTTATGTATCTTCAGTAATATGTAATGACAGGAATACGCGGGTGATCCACTTTCAAAAAATCTCCTTCCTTAGTTGTTAGATATCCTGCCTGTAAACCAAATGATATAAGGGAATCAATTTTTGCTTTTAGATTGACCATGGGGTTCCTGGGTAGTGGTGAATAGAAGCGCCTATCATTTAACTGCCTCCTAATCTCATTAACATAATGTTCTTTCTCCATCACTACTACTGCTCCCCCTTTGTCGACTTGCTTGATCACAATATTAATATCGTTTTTTAATGTTTCAATAGCTTTCTTCTCTTCTCTTCTTTTGTTGTGTTATAATAATATTGTGATCAAGCAAGCTGACAAAGGGGAGCAGTAGTAGTGATGGAGAAAGAACATTATGTTAATGAGATTAGGAGGCAGTTAAATGATAGGAGCTTCTATTCACCACTACCCAGGGACCCCACAGTCAATCTGAAAGTAAAAATTGATTCCCTTATATTGTTTGGTTTACAGGCAGGATATCTACTAAGGAAGGCTGTCTTCTCAAAAACATGTTGAGGTAGAATGGAAAAGCCTTTTCATGTGCAGCACCATATATAGACATGGTACACATGGAAGGGATATCCTGACATTGGCAGATGTTTTGTTTAACCGTGGGATCCCTTCCACATGTAGATGTTTACCAAGGGTGGTTTTCCTTTGACAGACATGACTATCTGATGATGTCTATGTCGGTATGCATTGTGTCTTAATTGTGGATGGTTTCTTGGTGTATTTTTGAACAATGAAAAACATCTTTCTAGACGATCCGTTATACCTGTGATTTTCTGGGTGTTTTGAGATAGGGCTTTTTTTTTACTTGGGCATCATATAAAAAATGCCCATTCACCAGTCTCAGGCCATGTGGTTAGCCTGTTTTTTTTTGCACAGAAAATTCCCATGCCTTGTCAGATTAATGCATAATGACTGGTTCATTTTACAGTGTAATTCATGATCATTGTACATTGATTTTATATAAGCCCAATGTAATGAGTGGAGGAACAAACTAAAGTTCAGGTTGAGAAACTGAAAATACAGTACCATGACCTTCTGTCTCTCTTATTACTTGTGTTTAAAGTTGTTTTAGTTTTGCTGAATGTAGTCTATCCTAACTAGTCCCTCCTCACCCCTCATCAATTAAATTTTCAAAATATCCCTAATGAATGCACATTGGATGGTTTGTACACATTAAACGAAGTATGTGTAAATATACTTGATTGTTGTGTATGTATAAACAAAGATAATTTTTCATTCATACTGTATATCATAATTGGCAGAAAGTCTTCATATCAAACCTGAGTTGTTGACAATAGTTCATACATTAACACTAACATTGTATTTTGCTTTTTTATGACAGAGTTAAGTATTAAATGAGAATCCACAAAGTAGTTAACAAGAGATAGCAAGTGAAACCTTAATTAATGCAAAGGCCACTTCAAAATAATAATTATAGTTAATTCTTCTTGTAGCTGGATATTTTTAATTCTCCAAAGCTAGAAAAAGCCACAGCACATGTTCTTTTTAAACTATCATAACATATCATGAGAATCCAAGGCTTGTGACATATATATGACCAAGATATATATTTACCACATAAGACTGTAGACTACTCTGCAAGGTTTTGTCTCTTTGTTTTTTGTGCTGCCTTAACAAAGATCCTTGGTAATAATGAATATAGACCTAGTGAAATCCCTGTGGCCTGAGACAAGCTCTAACAGATTTCTGAACCATAGGGTGGGCTCCTGGGATGCCTGCTGAGAAAATGCATGCTCAATGAGCATGCCCAGACTATTAAAATGAATTGACATGTTAATACTGACAGGGAAAGAGCACAAGAGAGCTTGCTAGATTACTGCTCAGTCAGGCACTAGGAATTCCTGAGTGGCTGCTTCCTGATGAAAAAAAGGAGGGGAAAAAAAGAAAATAAACTTTATTGTCAAATGCACCAATGCAAACAAACACTAAGGGCTGACTGTCAAGTTAGCAATGCACCTAGCCATAAATCATATGGATTTTAATCATACCTGCCACCTCTGCCTGCTTGTCCCCTGAGAAATTGTTTTCCTTTTGCTCCTTCCTGCACTCCCTTTCAATTATCTGAAAGCTGTTTTGTGTGTTTATTTTTCTAAAGTTCATGTACAGTATGCATGCACAAATTTTCTCTGGGGGACTCAGACCAGGCAGATCATATAAGGATGCGATGGAGCATTGCAACTAAGAGCTCAGATGAATGTACTCAGCCTAACAAACCTCTGCTTCAGACCAAGATGACAAAAGAAGAGGAGGACAGAAAGTAATTAGTGTGTGCAATGAGATAGATTATGACTTAATATTCAGGCATTTCACCTTCTGGCAAGCTATAGGTGGGTCCACAGAATGATGAAGAAAAAGCCCTCATACCTACTGATAATGAATTCTCTGCTAACAATAAAAATCCGTTCTCTATGAGTAAATACTGTAGGTAACTGAGTTTAGGACAGCACACATACCCCTGGATTCTATATATGGCACCTAAATTTGGGCACTGATCCAAGATGCACATGCTACTTAATTGGATAATGAGCCATTAACTAGCAATAATTGGAGGTTAACAACAAATTATTGATTTTAATCAGCACCAATTAGGATTTGCTCTCGCATCTGACTTCACAGTATTCTATAATGCCAGATACCCAAATTCCATAACACATAGTCCCAAAAGGGTTGTGGTCATGCAAGAGGCTTGTAAATGTAATTTTTTTATAAGAACATAAAAGTAGCCATACTGAGTCAGACCAATGGTCCATTCTTCCCAGTATCCCATTTCCATTAGTTGCTAATCCAGGTCACAAGTACCTGGCAGAAACCAAATATTAGCAACATTCCATGCTACCAATCCCAGGGCAAACAGTGACTTCCCCATGTCTTTCTCAATAGCAAATTATAGATCTTTCCTCCAGGAATTGTCCAACCCTTTTTTAAACCCAGATACACTGGTAAAATAACCCATTTTAACAGTAGTCCATGTTGATAACTTCCCCCATCAACTATCTAATTAAACACTGAAATCACATTGATATCTCCAAATAGAAACAACAACAAAAAACATCATACCACAACTTTATGGTCCAAGAAACTTTGTAGCTGCTGAGGATCATAGAAACCATGTTTTACCTTCTGAAACTGCATCAAGCACAAATAGGGCACTGGTAATCAAAAGTGTCTTTCTTACCACCATCTCCTCCTGCGAATCCTCCAATAATCCAGAATGTCTTCCACCTCCTGCTCAGAAAATCTTAACATAGGTTTCTTTGGAATATACAGAGTTCTTATATAGGAGGGATGGTTTCAGGAGGGGCTTGCGAAACTTCTCTGTAATACCATTTCAATATATCCAGTGGTGATACTAATAGATACTAGGGGAAATTCAGATTTGGGGGAGAAATTATCCATTGGTAAAATGGGTTATTTCACCCCAAATCATATTATTTTAAAGCAGGGTCACTCACATTTTATATACAACTTGTGGTAAAAAAAAACTCTTCTTAAGGGGGAAATTATCAATGTGGACTACTGTTAAGATGGATTATTGTACAAGTTGTGCTATTTTAGCACAGGCTATCATTGCATAAAATGGAACCCTGTTCTAAAATAGCATGACTTGTGGTAAAATAACTCATCGTAATGGTAGTCCATGTTGATGACTTCTCCCCTAACTATAGTTTTCAAAAATCTCTCATTTTCATTGTACTATAGTCAATTCCTTAATCACAACCTGATAACATTTTTTTCAAAACTTATACTTGTTTATTTAGTTCTTCTACCCCACCCAAGATCTCTAAAGCCTTGCTCAAGTCTTTATACTTATTTGTTCATAAATCCAAACACACCTTCTATACCTGAACAACCACTGCTTCCAACTTAATTAAGACAGACCAAATAGTTTCCAGAGTCACCATATCTGGTTTATCTAGAGATATACTCTGATTAGATGGCAAATGGCGTACCCTTTGCTCTGGCAAGGACAGTTTTTCATAAGCTTTCTCTACGTCAGTCACTGGAATTCCAGGTGAACTCTGCTTCATTCTCTCTGTGGGATCAGCTAACAAAGCCACTGCCAATTGTGAAGCAGGTAGAGGAGATCTGGCCCTCGTCTTCAGGTATCTTGTACCCAGTGGCGTTCCGAGGGGCGCTGACACCCGGGGAGGATAGCCGATGTGCCCCGCCCCCGGGTGCAGCGCCCCCCCTGGTGAAGAGACACCCCCCTACCCTGGCAAAAGAACCCCCCTGGGTGCACGCCGCTGGGCGGGTGCCGTGCGCCAGTCAGCGTCGTTGGTTTCCATGCTCCCTCTGTCCCGGAACAGAGGGAGCATGGAAACCAATGACACTGACCAGCCCGCGGCACCCCCCCCCCCCCCAGCGGCGTGCACCTGGGGTGGACCACCCCCACTGCCCCCCCCCCCCCTTGGTACGCCACTGCTTGTACCACTTTCTAGTAAGGGCATATCTGCAAGGCCAAATCCTGCCAGGCTTACTCCTGATGGTGAAGGTAGCACTTGGCAGTGCTTATGTTGCTTCTTATTTTCTTCATTTGGGCCCCTTTTCCATTCTTTGAAGGACATTCTTTTGGTGCTAACAGCCTCTTTCACTTCACCTTTTAACCATATAGGCTATCATTTTCTCTTCTTTCCACCTTTGTAAATAAGTGGAATGCATCTGGTCTGGGCTTCCAAGAAGATAATTTCTTCCCCTAAATAATCATCTTTCCTGCTTTTGATGAGTTGTACTTCTCATTAATGCCTTGAACCAATTTAAAATGTTAAAACTGGCATTTAGATTATTATAGCATTCAATTTTTATTTGTTGGTATGCCAACCCCAGGAGATTAATTCTCTGGCTTAATAAAAAAAGATGAGAATAAATATATAGATTTGTACAATAAGCAGCTATATCCTATGAAAGCCTTTTTCCACTTAAAAATTAGGGGCTCCTTTTACTAAGCGGCGGTAAGCCCAACATGGGCTTACCACTCGCTAAACAGGAAGTACTTCCGGGCTACCGCAGCAGCCTGACAATACTTCCCACCCCTAGCATACCATCATATCCTGCACTACAAAAATATATTTATTTTTGAAGTGCCAAAGTGTACCTGCGGTAATCAGGCAGTGCCGCACGCTGCCTGGTTACTACCAGGTTAGCACGGGAGCCCTTACTGCCACCCCAATGTGTAGCGGTAAGGACTCCCCCTCCAAAATAGCCGTGTGGCAAGTGCTTTACTTGCTGCATGGCAATTTCCTGCAGGAAGGAAAGATTTCCCTTTTACCCATTGTGGTAAAAGGGGGCCTCGGCACGCATGAAAAACATGCACTGACGCCAGCGCAGGCCCCCTTTTTCTGCAGCTTGGTAAAAGGGGCCCATGTGGGGTTTTTTTTTTACGTCTACTGCTATTAGAATGACATATAAGGTATAGAATGTCCCAGTACTGAGTAATTTACTTCGAAAGATCAGGAAATTGCCCTCTTACACTACCATTTATGAATGACAATTTCACTTAGGAAAACATTAGCTGCAGATAATAGGAGCCATGAGTGAGCCTGATAGTTTAATCAGATTGTGACAGTCAGGATGACTCAACATTCTAGGTTATCTGATTTCATCCAGGGATAGACTGAGATAAAGTCAGACAAGAGCAGCTTTTTCCTGAGAGTAAACCAATTGGAAGTTGCTGACATGAGAGCTCTTCAGCAAGAATAGACCAGCAGTTACACAAATTGTTTATACTGGATTTGATTTACTAGCCTTTCTTTTTCCATACATATAGGAATGGGTGAAAACCTTAAGTGAATCAGGTCAATTGTAAAGCTGTGCTTACAAGTAAGATGGATATAAGTACAAATAAAGCAAATAGATTTTTGACTTGCTTTCAAAGAATGGAATCTTGTTTCTCGGGTCAGGTCAATACAAGGAAAAGATGACAATATCAAAATACATATTGTCAAAAGCATTTCAAAGGCAGTCTCACATGGAAAGATAGGAATGGAGGGTGGGGTGGGAGAGCAACAGGGAGAGATGAGTTGGAGATCAGAAAGTGCCAAAGCAATAATAGTTTTATGTTTATAATGTGATAGGAAACCCAAATCTCTGGTAAGTCATGCCTTGTTGGTTTCAAAATATTTTATCACCTCAACTTCAAAAGTTTTACATTTCTGGATTATTTTAAATTTTCCTCCTAGGATTCTGACTATAAGTAACATGGTAACATAGTAAATGACGGCAGAAAAAGACCTGCATGGTCCATCCAGTCTGCCAAACAAGATAAACTCATATGTGCTACTTTTTGTGTATACCTTACCTTGATTTGTACCTGTTGTTTTCAGGGCACAGACCTTGTAAGGCTGCCCAGCACTATCCCCGCCTCCCGCCACTGGCTCTGCCACCCACTCTCGGCTAAGCTCCTTAGGATCCATTCCTTCTGAACAGGATTCCTTTATGTTTATCCCACACGTGTTTGAATTCTGTTACCGTTTTCATTTCCACCACCTCCCGCGGGAGGGCATTCCAAGCATCCACTACTCTCTCCGTGAAAAAATACTTCCTGACATTTTTCTTGAGTCTGCCCCCCTTCAATCTCATTTCATGTCCTCTCGTTCTACCGCCTTCGCACCTCCGGATAAGGTCATTGATGCAGTGTTCTGGTCCTGAAAAGTGCTTCTCATAGAGGTTTCATTTGGTTTGGTTTGTGGTTTTTGATGTGGTGGTGCCTGTATGAGTTGATTATTGTCTTTAGTATCTAGACCATCTCTCCAATATAGTACCCTTCTTCACATATGTACTATGTTTAAGAAAGGGAACAAAGTACAAACTAAAGTCCAAACAAAAAAAACAGCACCACGGGCCTTTAAAAATGGAACACAGTTCTTTAATGAATGAGCCTTGACAAAAAGACCCGACACGAGCCGTGTTTCGGTGACTAGCACCTGCGTCAGGGGTCACAGTGATGACGTGGAAAACTTGGGGAATAACTCGAATATATTCCTCTACAATATATTATTCCTTACCCCACGTCTCATGTAGTAAAAGCTACAAAGCACCAAGGCACTTTCACTTTCTGTATCAAAATGATTCCATTTTTAAAGGCCCGTGGTGCTGTTTTTTTTGTTTGGACTATGTTTAAGAAAGAGCATAACTAGGATCCCTTTATGCTGAATGTTTTTCCCATGTGGGTAGCTCTAGGGTCCATTGATATACTGGCATAATATTCAGCTTGGTATATTGCAGAGACATGTGCCATTCTCTTCTTCTTGGGCTTCTGTTTGGAGCTTGCTTTTCACTTATTTTTGCTTCAGACTTGTTGGTTGTCAGAAGGCCAACACTGGTGGAGCTGGGAATATCTCTTTCTACTACTGTTACTACAACTTATCATTTCTATAGAGCTCCTCTTGCAAAGATCCCCAGCTCCCAGAATAAGAAACCTTGGTATCATGTGGGGTTGAGATGGAAAAAGACTAAATTAGTTTCTGTGCTATCATTTTTCAGGACTGAGCTTAAGACCTATAATTACCTGTAAAAAAAAAAAAAAAAACCTAAGTCTCAATTTTATACTGATCGTGTCAAGAAGGCTACCAATCCAAAATGGAAGTTGTTTTCTATATTCCGAAACTTGACACCCCTTCCACCTGCAAGTAATTAACCCACTGACCCATACCTTGCTCCACTGGCAGAACTTACTTTACTAGTAAGGTCTAGAATTGAATCATTTTTCCCCGTTGGTTCTGTTTCGTCTTTTACTAATCTTACAGATTCATTTACCCCATCTACATCTGTTTCAATGTCTTCCCTTTTGTCCTTATCAGCAACCTTGATTTCAGGTACATTCTCATGGACCTCTTTTCAACTCCAACTTTAGATTCCCTCTCAAAGACGCTCTCCTTTGTGCACACCACAACTTCTTTACTTCACCTTCTCTGATCATCATAGTTAAAGGTTAACGATTTACAGCTGCTTCCTAAAATCTTTAGTCATAATCAATAGCAGTCTTTCCTCTGGCCAGGTACCCAAGTCCTAGAAATCTGCAATTGTTCATCCTATTCTAAAAAAGCCTCCTTTGGACCCTCAGATTCCAGCCCATAACTGCCCAGTTTCAACTCTTTATTTTTTTCTAAAGTATTAGAAAAAGTGGTCTATGCTCAACTTTTAGTATTTATTGATAAAACCCCGGTCCTACATCCAAAACAATCAGGTTTTATGCCTCATACCAGCACTGAAACTGTTCTCGCGGCATTTTTGAGTGAAGTCCACTCACTCCTAGACAAACACTATATAGTTCTGGCCATGTCTCTAGATTTGTCCTCTGCTTTTGATATGGTTAATCATTCGCTTTTACTTTCTTAGCTTGCAACACTACGAATATCAGGATCTATCTTTTCTTGGTTTACTTCTTTTCTCTCAGGTCATACTTACCCTTTCTGAAGAGCATCCCCCCAACCCTTGAATTTTGGGGTCCCCTGGGGCTCTGTCCTCTCACTCTTCTCTTTAACATTTTTTCTTAACACTTTAGCTGCTCTTATTCATTCCCATGGTATTTCTTCTCACTTCTATATGGATGATATTATGTTGCTTTTTCTGACTAGTCCATATTCCCCCTCCATCCAACCCTTGCAAGAGTGCCTTTTGGCAGATCAGACTAAACTAGATCCTGCAGTGCCTGCTAGATTCTCTCTGCTAATGAGGTACAAACTTTTTAAAACTAAGTGGACAAGACTATGGAGATTAGTTGATAAAATTTGCTTTTTATATTTTTATTTTGCCTATCACTAACCTATAATTCCTCCTTTAAACCCCAATCTTTAAGTTCCCAAAGCACAAAGCAAAATAGTGTTCACTTACCAGAGAAATGTCCTCTTCTCTCAGAACAAATGCTGTGTGACCCATGTGGAGGGGCATAATCGAACGAAAACGTCTATCTCCATGGGCGTTTATCTCCGAGAACGGGTCTGTGAAGGGGCGGACCGAACAGTATTTTCGCAAAAAATAGACGTCCATGTTTTATTTGACAATTTGTGAGCTGGGCGTTTTTGTTTTTCAGCGATAATGGAAAATGAAAGCGCCTAGCTCAAAAACGAATAAATCCAAGGCATTTGTTCGTGGGAGGGGCCAGGATTCATAGTGCACTGGTCCCCCTCACATGCCAGGACACCAACCGGGCACCCTAGGGGGCACTTTTACAAAAACAAAAAAAAAGTTAAAGAGCTCCCAGGTGCCTAGCACCTTTCCCTTGTGTGTTGAGCCCCCCAAATCCCCCTCAAAACCCACTGCCCACAAGTCTACACCATTACTATAGCCCTAAGGGGTGAAGGGGGAACCTACATGTGGGTACAGTAGGTTTGGGGGGGTTGGACGACTAAGCATTAAGCAGCACAATTGTAACAAGTAGGGGGGAGATGGGCCTGGGTCCACCTGCCTGAAGTCCACTGCACCCCCTAACAACTGCTCCAGGGACCTGCATACTGCTGCCAGGGAGGTGGGTATGACATTTGAGGGTGAAAATAAAAAGTTGTGAAACATCATTTTTTGTGGTGGGAGGGGGTTAGTGACCACTGGTGGAGTCAGGGGATGTCATCCCCGATTCCCTCCGGTGGTAATCTGGTCATTTAGGGCACTTTTTGGGGCCTTATTCGTGAAAAAACAGGGTCCAGGAAAAGTGCCCTAAATTCTAGCTACAAACGCATACTTTTTTTCTATTATCGGCGAAAGGCGCCCATCTCTGTTCGGGTGATAACCATGCCCCAGTCCCGCCTTCACCATACCTCCGACACGCCCCCTGTCAACTTTGTACGCTTCCGCGATGGAGTGCAGTTGAAAACGTCCAAGTTCGGCTTTCGATTATACCGCGTTCTTCGTTTTTGTGAGATAAACATCCATCTCCCGATTTAGGTCGGAACTTGGGCGTTTTTCTCGTTAGATTATAAGCAGGATAGTAATGTTCATTTGCTCAATAGATTCTTTTAACTGCAGAAAGGAATTGACTAGATCTCATTGCTGGATGTTTGAAATCTTGACAATTAAATTTGAGATTCCCTATTAAGGTAACATCATATGCCCCTGAAGCAGCTGCAACTGAAGTATGGCCTTATTGGGCAGGTGACTTTTGTACCAGCAAGTGAACTAAATGTTATTAAAGACATTTTGCCATGCTGCATTATTTTCTTGATATTTCTAACTCTGTGTTCTGACTAATTAAGACTTGGCCATCATACCTATAACATTGTCAGTAATTCTCATTCCTTGATCCCCCTTTCCTGTCCCTCTTTCAGGGGACCTACATCTCTTGCTGTCCTTCTCCTCTCCTTGCCTCCAGTTTCTCTATTCTATTTACTTTTTCTTTTTGATCTCTTATTTCATTGGTTTATTATAAACCACTTAGCAGTACTGCGATTGGTGCTGTACCAAGCCTTTGCAAATAAATAAATTAGAAACAATCACATTTTTAGAATTATCAGAATGACATGGAGGGGCATAATCGAATGCGAATGCCCATCTCCATGGGTGTCTATGTCCGAGAACAGGTATGTGAAGGGGCGGGACAGAAGACCGTATTTCTGAAAAAAATGAGCACCCATATTTTTTTTGATAATACAGTTTGTGCCGAGCAAATGCATCGGATATTTGCGGATTTGAGCTGGGCGGTTTCGTTTTTCAGTGAAAATGGAAACCGAAGGCGCCCAGCTCAAAAATGAACAGATCCAAGGCATTGGGTCGTGGGAGGGGCCAGGATTCATAGTGCACTGGTTCCCCTCACATGCCAGGACACCAACCGGGCACCCTAGGGGGCACTTGTAACAAGCAAAAAAAAAAAAAGTAAAATACCTCCCAAGTTCATAGCTCTTTTCCTTTGGGTGCTGAGCCCCTCAAATCCCCTCCAAAACCCACTGCCCACAACTCTACACCATTACCATAGCCCTTATGGCTGAAGGGGGGCACCTAGATGTGGGTACAGTGGGTTTTGGGGGCGGTTTGGAGGACTCCCATTTACCATCACAAGTGTAACAGGTAGGGGGATGGGCCTGGGTCCACCTGGCTGACATCCACTGCACCCACTAACAACTGTTCCAGAGACCTGCATACTGCTGTGATGGAGCTGGGTATGGCATTTGAGGCTGGCATACAGGCTGGAAAAAAAAGTTGTTAAAGTTGTTGTTTTTTGGTGAGAGGGGGTTAGTGACCACTGGGGGAGTCAGGGGTGGTCATCCCCGATTCCCTCCAGTGGTCATCTGGTCATTTAGGGCATTTGTTTGGGACTTTTTCGTGAAAAAAAGGGTCCAAAAAAGTGACCTAAATCCTTGCTAAAAACGGCCATTTTTTTCGATTATTGGCCGAAGGTGCCCATCTCTGCTCGGCCGATAAACAGGCCCCAGTCCCGCCTTCACCACGCCTCTGACATGCCCCCGTCAACTTTGTTCATTCCCGCAACGGAGTGCAGTTGCAGGCACCTAAAATCGGCTTTCAATTATACCGATTTGGGCGCCTTTGCGAGATGGGCGCCCATCTCCCGATTTGGGTCTAAATATGGGCGCCCATCACTTTTGAAAATAAGGCCGATAGTTTACTTACAAATGAATTGGAATAGCACACTGACAAAGGCTTAGAATTTCAAAGGTTCATCTCATCACAACTAGCACCAGTACAAATCAAATTCTTTTAAAGAGTTTTAAGAAAAAAATATATGTTAACCTTTAACTTACAATTCAAGGAAAGTCTTTCCTTCCCTCAGTTGTTTTGGGGTTATTGTAATGAAACTGAGTAGCTTTTCAGATTGAAATGACAGGGTTGGCTGCCATTGAACCTTTCATTGATTTCCTGTTTTAGATGCCAAAAAAAAAAAGAAATAAGACATACAAAAAAATAACAATATTAAGTGAGACTAAAGGATCATTCAAGATTTAAAAAAAAATAGCTTATTTCTGAACAAACGTATCAAGTGAAATTTTTGAATAATACAATAAAGCGTTCAGTTATAAATGTTATATAAAATATATGCTTCTACTCTCAACTCTTCATACTGAAAATACATAAATTTATTTATTTTGTATTTAACCCAAACCTTTTCACTGGTACTCAAGATGGGATAAATTTCAGGTACAGTAAGTATTTCTCCATTCCCTGAGGGATTCCAAAATGAAAGGTGATTTTGTAACTGGATGCATGCACATCAAAGCAAGAATCACCTTCAAATTATGTACCTTTATCTTTTTAATCCTAAATGGTACCAGACTATATGGTACCATTAATAAACGTACCTCAAAGAAACACTAAATATGAGGCAAGAAAATATCTCAGACTACACCTCCCAAATTGCAAAATAGTGATCTACAAAACTGTCCACTCTGCAGACTTCATTTACCTAGGAACCAAATGGTGGAACTCCTTACCACCCAAAATAAGAAATATACAGGAATATACTAGATTCCGCAAAATCTTCAAATCGTTCCTATTCAAACAAACCCTCACAAAGGAGAACCATATCTCAAACAACTAATTATTACCTGAATGCGTTATTATAATATTTACACTTAATGTTCTCTTTGCTTCATATACAATTTCTCATTTATAATATATTTTCTAAATGTTAAACATCCATAGTTATCCCAGTATGTTTATGATACTGTATTGTAAAATTGAATTCTTACAACAAATTACTTTCTTATGCATTATTCTTTGCTATCCTGCTTATAATCGAATGAGAAAAACGCCCAAGTTCCGACCTAAATCGGGAGATGGACGTTTATCTCACAAAAACGAATAAAGCGGTATAATCGAAAGCCGATTTTTGGACGTTTTCAACTGCAATTCGTCGCGGATGCGGACAAAGTTGATGGGGGCGTGTCAGAGGTGTGGCGAAGGCGGAACTGGGGCGTGGTTATCTGCCGAACAGAGATGGGCGCATTTCACCGATAATGGGAAAAAAGTATGCGTTTTTAGCTAGAATTTAGGACACTTTTCCTGGACCCTGTTTTTTCACGAATAAGGCCCCAAAAAGTGCCCTAAATGACCAGATGACCACTGGAGGGAATCGGGGATGACCTCCCCTGACTCCCCCAGTGGTCACTAACCCCCTCCCACCACAAAAAATGAAGTTTCTCAACTTTTTATTTTCACCCTCAAATGTCATACCCAGCTCCCTGACAGCAGTATGCAGGTCACTGGAGGAGTTGTTAGGGGGTGCAGTGGACTTCAGGCAGGTGGACCCAGGCCCATCCCCCCTACCTGTTACAATTGTGCTGCTTAATGCTTATTAGTCGTCCAACCCCCCCAAACCCACTGTACCCACATGTAGGTGCCCCCCTTCACCCCTTAGGGCTATAGTAATGGTGTAGACTTGTGGGCAGTGGGTTTTGAGGGGGATTTGGGGGGCTCAACACACAAGGGAAGGGTGCTATGCACCTGGGAGCTCTTTTACCTTTTTGTTTGGTTTTGCAAAAGTGCCCCCTAGGGTGCCCGGTTGATGTCCTGGCATGTGAGGGGGACCAGTGCACTACGAATCCTGGCCCCTCCCACGAACAAATGCCTTGGATTTATTCGTTTTTGAGCTGGGCGCTTTCATTTTCCATTATCGCTGAAAAACAAAAACGACCAGCTCACACATTGTTGAATAAAACATGGGCGTCTATTTTTTCCCAAAATACGGTTCGGTCCTCCCCTTCACGGACACGTTCTTGGAGATAAACGCCCATGGAGATAGGCGTTTTCGTTCAATTATTCCTCTCCATGTATCCTATACCGTTTATTGTAAGTCAAACTGAACTCAAACTTGTTTGGGATAATGCGGGATATAAATGTCACAAATAATAAATAATAATAAAATAAAGGTCCAAGAAAACAGGTAGGCAGGCGACTCACAAAATGATTTAAAAAAAGACGCACATCACCAAAAATCTTTCATAAAAAGATGAATTTATTCACAAAAGTTTAAAGCAGTATGGTCCTCAAATGCCTCAGCTGATTAAGGAGTCCTTTTACAAAGATGCACTGAAAAATGGCTTGTAGTAGTGTAGGCGCAGGTTTTGGGCACACGCTGATCCATTTTTTTAGCGCACCTGTAAAAAGGGCCTCTTTTTTCCCCACAAACATGGACGTGCGGCAAAATCAAAATTGCCGCACGTCCATTTTGGGTCTGAGACTTTACTGCCAGTCATAGACCTAGTGGTAAAGAATCTGGGCGGTAATGACCTACGTGTGTCAAATGCCTCTTGGCGTGCACCCATTACATTCGTCCGAAAATAACAAATATTTTTCAGATGCACATATCGGAGTTGCCCCCAAAATGAAATTACCGCAAGAGCCACGCGGTAGTCGGGCGGTAACTCCATTTAGGTGCACTTTGGGCACACATAGACGCTTGTGCAGCTTAGTAAAAGGGGCCCTAGTTGAGACGTTTGAGGACCAGACCTTGAAGCAGGTTCCCGAAATATGGACCATGCTGGTATGGGTCTATTTATGTTTGACTAGATCTGCTAACAAAGCTAAGTAGCTTTTGCTTCTCAAAAATTAAAAACTATAAAATTATAAAAAGTTTCTAAAAATTTATTAAAGTTGGAAGACAGATGATGATTGTAGTGAGCCACTGGGCAGTGACCCAGTTTGAAACAAGTCACTGCTGAGGTTTTCAGGACAAGTTCCTTGACTTTAATACTTTTGTACTTATTTAACAAGCCAGTGCTGGGCTCTTCTATAATTGAAGAACATGAACAGAGAGGACCCGAGTCGCAGAGCCTGTTTAAACACCCTAGCACCAGCTGTGAACTGGTGTAGGATTGCCAGTGGTAAGGACACTCTTGTCCAGTGCACTGTTCTCTGAGCATTGGAGAGAATGGCAAATGACCTCATTTACATCATTCTAACTACATTAGCATGCTATTTGCACTGAATATGGGCAAGCTCATTGTTTCCCATGGTTAGAGTCATTGAGCATTGTGTGCTGGTAAATGTGGGCGCTAGTCCAGTGCTAATGGCCTCTAACACCCACATTTGCTTCTGAGCATTGGGGTACAAATGTGTTAATGTTAATTCAACTATTTTAAGTATAAAATTAGGTAGAAAAACTCCAAGTGCTAGGTGCCCAAATGTTTGCCAGTAGACATTAGGGCATTCTTGACTCTAAAGTTTACTGCCTGATACAGTAAAAAAATTTCCATTTTGCAACCTCATGATAAATAGGGTTTATTTTAAATGTGCCTGTACAAGAATACATTTGAACATTCCAAATTTAGTGAGGTCATTACTGAGCATGATAATTCTAAGTTCATGAATGGGTGTGGTTATATAAATGTTTATCACAGGAATTTCATTATCAGAGCTATCAGTCTCACACCAAAAAATTGTAAGATCCTCACACCCTAGATTTAACAAAGGCCATCTGTTAACTGTATCAGTGAAATTATTTGCTATTAAATATGTTAAGTAGCACTATTGTCATGATGGAAATGACACCTTTAATTTAATAACATAAACCTTTCTCCCCTTGGAAGCTTCCTCCTCATAGTAGTGATTCATACTATTCATGACAGAAACAACATTAGAAAAGAACACAGTCAAGACAGGCACTGAGATGTTGGTCTCAACCTTAGCTTCTCCCCCTTATCCCTCCAGGCACAAATTTAGGACTAGGCAGCAATAGTTAACTATCTAGGGAGCCAAATTTTAAAGGTACTAAAAACCCAGGCTAAAGAAGCACCTGTTCTCACCTCCTATATGGTCATCTCTGTGTGCTGTTTCAGAGGGGTGCAACTTTAATATTGGGACCTTCCACTGCTTCTGCAACTCCAATTTTTTGTGATCTCAGACACTCTCCCACTCGCTTTCTGGAGTATATGGATGCCAAAATCTTAACCTCAACCCCATATCCCTCTTTTACAAACTTGAACTAATTTGATTAATCCTAATGTTATGTAAAAAGAAAAACATTAGGGTCAAATTTCAACATGGTTTAATGGGGCAAGAGAGGCTGACCAGGCTGGGAGCAGATATTTAACAGAACATGACTGGAGAGTGCTTTGAATATCTGCTCTGACTACTGCAGGATTCTCGATTAGCAACAGGCTGGTCTGGGGGCAGAGTTTGGAGTTATCCAGACACTGCAAACACTCATTGAGGTACTCATATAGCTACCCAGCTAACTTAAGACAGTAAAAAAATGTGTCCTAAGTTTGTTGGGTAGCTGTCTGGGTATTGTAGCTGAATATCTTTAGTACCTGGGCAATTCTTGGCAGCTGCCCAAGAGTTAGATATTTAGGGGGTCCTTTACTAAACTGCGGGGAAAGGGGGCTCTGTTTAAGTGGTGGGGGCCATTTTTCCTGTGCGCCAGGACCTTTTTTACTACAGTAGGTAAAAAGCCACTCTCCCCCAAATAAATGGACATGCAGCAAGATAACTCTTAACGCATGGCCATGCGCGAGGAACACTTACCACTACCTATTGAGGTGGCAGTAAGAGCTCATATTCACTCCGAATTTTTATACTAAGCTTTAACAATCTGATAGAAGTCAAAATGTCTAAGATATTGATGCTTTCCTATCTTCCTTGCAATCTAAGGAATTTCCTATAGCAATTAGGGAACAGTTGGAAACACCTATTTCCTCAGTGAAGATACAAAAAGCCATACAATCTTTCCAGCCTAATAAAACCCCAGGGTCGGATGAGTATACAGATTTTTAAAGAGCATTTCAGATTATACTGAGAGTTCTATGATGTGGGGAAAATATCAGGTTCAGTTATGGAGGCTTTAACTGTGGTACCTAATAAACTACTTCCAAAATCCATCACAGACCCTCTACAAGTGTCCAATTACAGACCCATCTCTTTAATCAGCTATATGTTAAAATACAAGCCAGTATTCTTACCAATCACTTAATTGATCCTCTGGCCTCTCTAATACATCTTGATCAAACTGATTTTGTGTGCAAGAGATACTCCTTCAATAATACCAGACTTTGGGTTTGATATTGACTGCAGGAGTTAGCCCAGATAATTCCCAAGGTTGGTGCGAATGCCAGATATTCAATGACAGTCCATTTCCGGTAACCGACATTGAATATCTGGTTTATTTTTGGCCAGTTTGAACTTAACTGTCCAAGCTGATATTCAGTGCTGACCAGTTAAATTCAAGCCAGCCAAAGATATACCACCTATACACGTGGCCAAAGTTGGCTGCCAAACCCAAGCTAAAAATAAGCAGATAGCTGGTTATATTACGTGATATAACTGGGTAACTGCTAGCTGATAACCGGTGATATTCAGCAGGGGATAACCAGTTATCCCCCACTGAATATTGGCAGATAGCCTGTTTGAGGGCATTTAACCGGCCAGGTGCCAATCCTGGTCAGTTAAATGCTTTTGAATATCATCCAGTTTGTTTACAGTTGATGTATCAATCTAAGCAACTTGATTGTCCAGCCTTTTTGGTAACTTTAGATGCTGAGAAGGCCTTAGACAGGGTCAAATGGTCATACTTGTTTAAAACCTTGTGCTGGTTTGGGTTTGGCCAATGTTTAATATAAATGATATGGCCACTTTATTCTAACCCAGTGGCTAGATTGTATATTAATAATGTGTTATATGATCCGTATTCTCTACATTGTGGTACATGACAAGGGTGGCCACTTTTACCACTGCTATTTAATATAGCTTTGGAACCCCTGTTGTGTGCCATTAGACAATCACAGGAAATTCATGGTATATCTATAGGAAGTGTTGAATATAAACTCTCAATATATACCAATCTAAGTGGCTTCTTCTCAGTGTATAATTTCCGGAACCTCTATAATTTCTCTCTGTATCACCCTTGGTTCTCAGATTCAAGAACTTGAAACACTACAGTGTCTTCATCTACTACAAAAGTGTTTTATCTACTTCGTAGTGACCTCAGCTGTGCTCATTGCCAGCAGTGGGTTTTTTTTTGGCAATGGATCAAGCACACAGTTCTTCATCGGCTCACTTTTAACGTCACTTTTGATTATTTTATATTATAAATAACATTTTTATATATATATATTGTTTCAAATACTCATCTTTTATGAGTTGTATCAGGTCAGGGGATTGGTGTTATCGCCCAATATGTATGTTCCGTCCTTTTCCAGGGCTGTCTCAAGGACTGACCCCCCCCCCCCCTTGCCGTCTTAGCGTCAGCTCTGCTTTATAATTAAAGGGATGTATCCCCGCAATTTTAGTAAAAGTGTAAAGGAGATACTTATCTGATAGTTTCTCAATTCTGTATCCTGTTAAGGTGAATCTATTTATCAAGTTGTTGGAAGATAGTGCTTTATTCGATTTTAAAGTGATTTTCATATTAAAAATGTTTTGTAATTGAAAAACTTAAAATTAACAGAGTGGACTGTGAAATATTTAGAGACTGATGATGAAACTAGTGAGTTAGGCAGTGCTGCCAGCATGGAATGAGTCACCGGTTATAATATGTATACCCTTACTTATATATTTTTGGTGATACTGCACTGTTTTTTGGGGTTTTTTTGTTCTATCAGTGTGTTAATGCCCTGCAGAAAAAGTTTTCTAAGCTTCGGGACAATTGAAACTTTTTAATAATGAGTAAGCCACAAAAAGTCCCTAAATGACCAGATAACCACTGGAGGAAATCAGGGATGACCTCCCCTTACTCCCCCTCACACCCCCCCCCCAAAATATGATTAAAAGCATTACTTACCATACTCTATGCCAGCCTCAAATATTATACTCTGGTCCATTAGAACAGCATGCAGGTCCCTGGAGTAGTCTAGTGGTGGGGACAGTGCACTGCAGACATGTGGACTCAGGCCCATATTCCCTCCTACCTGTTACACTTGTGGTGGAATCTATGAGCCCTCCAAAACTCACCAGAAACCCACTGTACCCATATATAGGTGCCCCCTTCAAACATAAGGGCTAATGTTGTACCGTGGTATACCGTTGGGGGTACTGGGTTTCGGTTGAGTTTTGGGGGCTCAGCAGAAAAGATATTGGAGCAATGGTGAGATGTGTACCTGGGAACATTTATTTGAACTTCACTGCATTGCTCCCTAGGGCATTGCTCTCCTGGGATGCCTGTGTGGCCAATCTACTAAGCATGCTGGCTCCTCCTACATTTCAATGGCTTGATTTTGTGCATTTTTCACTTGTACTTTTTTTTTTCAAAAATGGAACAAAAAGATAAACACACAAGGCACAAAAAACATCTAGAAAATTGCTATTTTCGGGAAAAAAAAGACATTTTTCTGTTTTGAAATTGGCTATATTCCCCACTTGAATTTTGGAAGTTTTTAGCAAAACGTCCAAAGTGGACTTAGACGTCATATTGAAATGCCACACCTGAGGTTCAGTTGAGGTATTCCATGACTACAAACATCCGGTACAGTAGAGCTGAAACCACACTCAGGAATGGAGTGATAACAATAACAATAACAATAAATAAAGCTGTAAAATTTAATTTTGAAATTCCAAATGGTTGCTGAGAAAACAGCAAAAAAATCTCTAGGGGGTTACATTTTAATGCCTCACCCTGTATATACGAGATATGAGAAGAATTTGTCATCTGTGATCTCTGGCCAAGAGCTATCATTCTAATAACCATGTTAGATGGGAGGGATTAAAAAAGGAGAAAAAAAACCTCAGATATTTACAAATAATGGCTCATGGTGTCATAATTCACTGGAAGCTGGAAGCTCAAAGGAGCAAGAAGAAAAACTGATAGATCAATCCAAAAAGTTTCTTCAAATGCCAAAAAAACATCAGTAAAGATGCTGTTAGAATTCTAGAATATTTATAATAAACTCAGCTCTACATTTGTTGGAATTGCAAAAATAAACTTCTAGTATCAGTTTATACTATCCGGTTAAGCTCTTTGTTATACAGACCATCATAATACGTTCTGTAGCAGCTGGACTTTTTTCAACCTTTTTCATATGTTTACTAGAGCAGCATAACTATGCCTCACACGGCTATGGCCTTGGCTGGTCATTTCCCCTACCTTCTACAGTTGTAATAAAAAAAAACACTCATTGGCTATACTCTTGCCATTTGGTATTTTGGAAACAGTTCACCTGTGACCACTGGGAAAATGTTTCATGTGTTCCTACAGGTGTTAATTTTTTCTCTCCCCCCAGTGGCTAGCAAACAATTACATTCGAGTAAAACAATATATTTAAAAACAATGCATAAACATTACTGAGAAAATACATCGAAGGCCACAAAGGTCTGCAGTGCAAGGATTGCACAATAACCCATTAAAATAAACATTTGCAACCGCAGATAGTTGGACCAAAATCCCTGTTCAGATACAAATAACATCTGGATAACTTTTGTATGCATCTTCTACCATAAAACACCCCTGAGAAAAAACTAGAAGGCAAAAGCAAAAAGACAAAGGACCACTAAAGATTTTATTATGCAATGGGTGTGGTGCCACAAATCTCAGGGAATTCAAGCAACAGTTTGCCAAATATGAATTTAAACAGCATGTTGTTTTTAAAAGTCGTAACATTCGTGATGAACAAGTAAGTATTCTTTACATAATTAATCCAGTGTGAAACAGAGTGACTGGAAGTTATCCAATAGTTTAAAAATATCTTGCTCATGTATTGGATCCACAGTAATGTAGGATTTAACATTAAGGAACAGAAAGTTGTGACATTTTGGTGTAGAGCATGTTGTTTTAATTTTCCCAGAGCCTTATAAAGTCAACCTTACAGCATAGCAATGGCAAAATTCTGCTCTGTAAGAGAAAAACTATCAGCTTGCTGGTGAAGTCAGCAAACAGTGCTCTTTCTGACGTTTAAACATCCTTAATATTGCCAATTGTTAAACTGAAAAAAGAAACTAAACCTTAAAAAGCTTTTGTTTCTTCAGTTAATACTAATTCAAAGAGAAGAAAAAAACAACTTAACAATTTGTTTTCAAAGGACACAAAAATTGTGATGAATCTTATACTACTGAGATACAGAGAAATCATGGAGAATGTCCCCTCCTTTAGGAACAGGATTTTGGCTTTTAACAGGAAAAAGCCCATTAGGATATCAGCTGTTTTTCTGAGTTTTTTTTTTTTTTCATTGACTCGGACATACTTTCACCTTCAGTGTAAACTTTTGTTCCTTTTCTAAGACTTCCTTGTTAACGGCAGTTTTTCAACAAAATTATTTTGACTTCTAGTCTTTGATGGTGGTCAAAATATTTGGCATCTTTAAAATTCTAGGTATCATGTTACATGCCAACTTTAAAGTTGTCCACGGTAAAACAGCATTTGGAAGAATCAAGCTAAGTATCTGTTTTGTGAACTGCATTATCCACATGCCTTGGTTTTCTTCATTAGAGAGGGTTCCTACAACATAGAATAAATAGCTGAAGTATAAATTATATAAATTATCTACCTAAAATGTTGTATGAAGGAGCATTCATAAATAAGATGCATTTAATTATACCATAATATGTGTAGCCCTTTGTTGGTTATGAACATCAGATGAGCTACACAAATACATTTTTATTTGGACTGGTTGAAGGCAGAGCTGGGGCCAGAAGGCTGGATGGCACAGAGTCAACCCACTTAACTTTCTTCTCTCAAGTAATAGAGTAGTCTACAGAATACAGGTTGCTTCAAATTTTGAAAAGTTTACTGCAACTTTGCTAGGCAATCAAGGAACAATTCACACCATATAACAGCAAAGTCAAACCAATAGAAATAGTAACAGTTTTCTTCTTTATGTGTCTCCTTTCTTAGTTATAGTTACTAGTGTAAAGCTGATTTTTTTTCAGGGATGGTCCACCATGGTGGAGGAACACTGGAATCCCATGGGATACACAAGGATAAAAGACAGTGGGAAGTGGAATTGAATAGGCTTCCTCTCATTTGCCGTACCGAGAATTGGCAGTACAGCTTTGTAAAATAGACCCTAGGTTAGCCAGTCTGCTGCTGAAACACTTCTTCTCTTCCTTGATAGATGGATACCATCTCTTCCCAACAGACCTTGGAAAAGCATTCTATGATCCAGGAAGCCAACACCAAGGGGAGATGTATGCTGTAACCAAGGACTGTGTCTGGAAGAGGAAATGTCTTGGCCTTGCTGCCTAGGCTGTCCCCAGAGGCAGTGGAATCCCTCAATCAGCCGCTGTCCACGAAGGACCTGCAAAAGGCCATTAGTGCATTAAAGTCTCATTCTGCACCTGGACCACATGAGTTCACAGGTGAATTTTATAAAATATTACAAAATCAGATTGTAGGCCCTTTATTGGAATATTTTAAAGCTATGGTTGAGGATCGAAATTTCCCACTGTATGCCAATACAGCTTTTATTAGCCTTTGTGAGGGACCCCTGAGGGTCAGGGAAGAAGGGATCTGGGAGAGGAGCAAGATGGGTAGGTTTCATACCTGGGATTCCAACTACAAGTCCCAGGATCCTAGGGACTGGGAAGCCATGCCCCTATGGAGGCATAAGTTTCCCAAGAGCCAGAGAAGGGAGGAGGACTACAGTTCCGAGGAACCCCTGCAAAGCCCTGGGGGCAAGCAAAGGGAGTAGCAAGGGAACTACAAGTCCCAGGATCCCGAGGGACAGGAGGGGGATTGGCTGAGGAGGAATAATCAGGAGGGAGAGGACCAGCTGGGGACCATAAAGGGAGAGGAGCCCATGGATTGGGAGGTGGAGAAAGAGGTCGGAGAGGAGAATCAAGCCCAAGATGACTGGAGAAGTGAGCCCATGGAGATTCATGCTCTAGCTCAGGTACAAGGGAAGAAGTTGAAAGGCTTCATAACAAACCGTCTTCAAGGCTGGGGAAAGCTTGGAGGAAAAGTTAAGCAGCTGTTCCACTCAAGGGGGAGAGAGGTGCTGTGCTGTAAAGCAGTGAATGATTTCAGCTGTGGCCAGAAGTCAGACCCTGCTGGAGAAACAGATAGTGACTTGAACTGTGTCCAGGAACCTGGCCATGCTGGGGGGGGGGGGGGGGGGGGGGGAAGCAGTGAGTGATTTAAACTGTGTCCAGAAGTCATGCCATGCTAGGAAACAGTGAGTAATTTAAACTGTGTCCAGAAGTGGTGCCATGCTGGGGAAACAGTGAGTGACTTGAACTGTGTTCAGAACACTGCCATGCTGGTGAAACAGTGAGTGATTTAAACTGTATCCAGAAACTGTGGCCGGTGGGGGGAAGGAACAAGGGGTGATATGTGCTGTAACCAAGGACTGTGTCTGGAAGAGGAAATGTCTTGGCCTTGCTACTGGAATAAAGCAGTTTTAAGCATATTTTTGGAGTCTGCTTCTGAGAGTGTTGTGTCTAGGGAAGGGCCCTTCCGTGGTCAGTCGAGTTCATACCTGCAGGAAGGCCTGAAGCTGGTGGCCTGCTGACACCTTATTCCCAAGCTGGGATGAGAGCCTACACTGCCGGAGTCTTACCGACCAATATCATTAATACATTTTGATGTGAAAGTTTTATCAAGAATACTGGTGGATCAATTAGCGGCTCTGTTGCCACAGATAGTAGCAAAGGACTAAGTGGGATTTGTGCGTGGATGTCACTCGGTGATTAATGTTCGCAAGCTAATACTGGCAATGTTGCAAGGGCGCGCATCCGGGATTTCTTCCCTTGTGGTGAGCCTAGATGCGGAGCGTGCATTTGATTGTGTGCGGTGGTCATACTTGTTCACTACTCTGTGCTGGGTGGGCCTCCAGAGCTGGTATCTGCGGTCAATATTGGTGCTGTATTCGTCACCTTGTGCTATATTGTTGGTAAATGGCGTCAAAACAAAGGATTTTGTGATTGGGCGAGGCACACGACAGGGGTGCCCCCTGAACCCACTATTATTCCTCCTGTCCCTAGAGCCTCTTCTGTGTAAGATCCGGGTGCATGAGGAGATCCAGGGAGTAAGAGTTAGAGGCCACACTGTTAAAGTGGTAGCATACGCAGATGACGTACTATTGATATTGCAGGTGCCCCAGAACTCTCTTCAACAACTACTACAGGTGATTACACAATATGGAACGCTATCAGGCTTTCATTTAAACCTGACTAAATCATTAACGCTCCCGCTATCCTCAACTCTTAGAAGTGATTGGGAAGGACATTTTCCCCTTCAATGGGCAGCCCAACAGATAACATATTTGGGAGTTTGTATCCCTGTAGATTTGACACAGCTATATGACAGGAATGAGTTCCCCTTATTAAGAGAAACCCAGAGATTGTTGCAACTCTGGAGTAGCCTGTCACTCTCACTTACAGGTCGCATATCACTCTTCAACATGGTGCTCGCTCCCTGCTGGCTTTATTTGTTCCAAATGTTACACTTATATCTAAAAAGGTGGGAGGAGCACCTGTTGAATAGAATGCCCCAACGTTTCATCTGACAAGGGAGGCACCCCAGACTTTCTATATCAGTGTTACAGAAGCCTAGAGCCCTTGGCGGTTTGGGACTTTTAAACATAAGATATCTAACAATAGCTTGTTCCATGAGACATATCCATGACTGGCTTACAGGGATGCAAACATTTTCAGTTTCACACGATTTCTGGAAAAACAGACTTAATATTGCACCATAACCCACTTTTGCTTTCAGCGAGAGCGGCTTGGAGGAGGCTGTGTAGACATCATCACTTCTCGGCTGCAGCCTCACCTTACCTGACAATATTTTGCAACCTCGACTTTCCGGTGGGTACATCGCCAGTTTTCGCTCGCTGGAGGTGAATGGGAATACACTATCTGTTCCAACTTTTGTAGTTCCATTCAAGGAACTACAACAAGAACATAAACTGTCGCCTTTGGACTTTTTGCATACATACAACTGTATCATTATGTTGTGGAATTGGGAAATACTGATTTAAGTGAAGATGTACAGGATACTTTGAACACAGCACTTACATTGGGATCCCAAACTGCTATACCTTTGCAATTTCATCATAGATATCTTCTCGACTCTACTGAAGACCTGGATTACAGTAAAATTGCAAAAACCTGGTTAGAGGACCTAGCAATGGAACTGACAGCAGAACAATTGCAAATGCATGTTATGAACATATAAAAACATTCTTCTTTTGTTCGGTATATGGAACTCAAATATAAATTCACTCTCAGATTATTTATATCCTCAGTTCGAGCATATTGAGCCTCACTGGGAGACAAGGTGGCATGCTCTAAATGTGGAAGAGACGGTGCAACGTTGAGTCAAATGTTTTGGACATAGCCATTAGTCACCAACTTGTGGTCACAGTTGATAGATGCAGTATATGAACAATGGAGACACCAGGTAGCAAAGCACCCTCTGATATTATTTGGTCTGTATCATTACTCAAAGCTGGCACCTCCAAGATTTAAATGCTTTCACCAGTGAGCGATTTTGATTGGAAAGAAAGTCATGTTGATGTTGTGGTGAGAATCTTCAGTGCCTACCTTGGCAATGTGGCGTATGCAACTGATTGAATTACTAAAATTGGAACACTTAGGTATGAGTGAGATATCTTCAAAGAAAGGAGTGGGCTTTCAATGCACTTGGGAATGCTTTTGGGACACACTGCAGCCCATGGCACGAAGCAGGCTATTAAATCATTCATAGACAAACATTCTCCTCATGGCGATGTTTTTCTGTTATAGAGGATACAGGTGGTGAGAGGGGGGCAGAGATAAAGGGGGGTAGGGGAAGGGGAGGCAACAACTCTGATAAGGTTCTTAACATTTTATTATTTGATGCCACATACTTGTATTCTGCATAGTGTGTAATTGAGTTGAGTGCTAATAACTGCATTTAATAAATAAGATTTAAACATAACTGTATTGAATCACATTTTTGAGAGTTTTTTTTTCTTCCCAATAAAGTCAGATCTTTGCAGTGGTGTCTAGGAAAAAAGATTAGTGATAATTGTTAGAGGTTAACCACAGATTGTAGAGGGTTATCCTGATAAAATCAGTTTCTGAACTTTAATTCAAATAAAATCTAAATAATAATAATAATAAATACTTCCTCAATAGGAAGTTTATAAAAGCTACTGAGTATAATTTTAGTACTATGGTTTGCAATTCTTAAAATGATTCTGAACCGAAGAAAATATCCTGAAACAGGTAAAGAAAAAGAATCATTTATTCTAAGAAAAAGGCATTCAAAGGAAAATGGCTACCACAGGAATCTAGTCAGAGCCACACAGCCAACCACAGTAAATCAACTGCAGGGTTGTTTCACTAAATGCTGGTGAAATGTAGTTGGGGAGCCAGATGTGGGAACTTAAGTATTCCAAAATGCAACCTACACTCATACTATATTTTGAAAAATACTATATTTCAAAAATGCATACAATGACTACTAAATTTGTTCAGCTTGCAACCAGGATCTTTAAAATGTGCTTGTTTGATTACTTTGATATACTGCAGTTCACTACAAGATAACAGATTTTACAATATGGTTGCAATAATGCAAAGATTAGGGACATCTAGATAGAGGATCAGACAGCAAAGAGTGCACAGATATGAATACATAGGTTAGGATAATTTTTTTACACTAAAGAGACAGTAGAAAAGACGAAGAAACCAACAGCAACTTCAAAGACAGGAGTTACTCCTCACCAAAAGAAAGGGTCAACAGCCAGATTTTAACCTCACTTTGAAATTATGAAAGAACCCCTCAGTGATTTTAAAAATTAATAAGGAGTGAGTAATGAAGATAAGTCACATAGAGGGGCATAATCGAACACGAACGCCCATCTCCATGGGCGTCTATCTCTGAGAATGGATAAGTGAAGGGGCGGGACAGACCGTATTTTTGAAAAAAAATGGGTGCCCATCTTTTTTTTCGATAATACGGTTTGTGTCGGGCAAATGCATTGGATTTGTGTGGATTTGAGCAGGGCGATTTCGTTTTTCAGTGATAATGGAAACCGAAGGCGCCCAGCTCAAAAACGACCAAATCCAAGGCATTTGGTCGTGGGAGGGGCCAGTATTTGTAGTGCACTGGTCACCCTCACATGCCACGACACCAACTAGGCAACCTAGGGGGCACTTGTGACAAAAAAAAGTAAAATAACTCCAAAGTCCATAGCTCCCTTCCTTTGGGTTCTGAGCTCCCCAAATCCCCCCCAAAACCCACTCCCCACAACTCTACACCAGTACCATAGCACTTATGGCTGAAGGGGGCACCTAGATGTGGGAACAGTGGGTTTTGGGGGCGGTTTGGAGGGCTCCCATTTACCACCACAAGTGTAACAGGTAGCGGGGGGATGGGCCTGGGTCCACCTGCCTGAAGTCCACTGCACTCACTAACAACTGCTCCAGGGACCTGCATACTGCTGTCATGGAGCTGGGTATGACATTTGAGGCTGGCATACAGGCTTGGAAAAAAAGTTGTTAAGATTTTTTTTGGGGTGGGAGGGGATTAGTGACCACTGGGGGAGTCAGGGGTGGTGATCCCCGATTCCCTCTGGTGGTCATCTGGTCATTTAGGGCACTTTTTTTGGGACTTGTTCATGAAAAAAAGGGTAAAAAAAAAAGTGACCCAAATTCGCGCTAAAAACACCTTTCTTTTTTCGATTATCAGCCGAGGGTGCCCATCTCTCCTCGGCCAATAAACACACCCCAGTCCCGCCTTCACCACGTCTCCGACACGCCCCATCAACTTTGCCCATTTCCGCAACAGATTGCAGTTGAAGACGCCCAAAATTGGCTTTCGATTATACTGATTTGGGCGCCCATGGGAGAAAGGCGCCCATCTCCCGATTTGGGTCAAAATATGGGCGTCTTTCTCTTTCGAAAATAAGGCTGCTAACAGACCAGGTCATTGGATGCTGTAAGTCAGCATCAGAACTTTGAATTTGATTATTGCAGCAATGAGAAACTTTTGCTGTTCCTTAACGAGTGAGGTCATGTGAGCAGATTGTTTTCACCATATAAAAACTTTACACTTATATTCTGTATGAGATGAAGATACCTGGTATTTGTAATTAATTGTCAGTCTGGCATAGTCAAGCCTATTTATGAAAAGAACATGGGCAAAGGTGCATAACACAGGCAATTGAACCACAAGCACACTCCCAAAATATTATCACAAAGAAACAATGACCCACTGAATATGTGGCAACTAACTGGCCACAGCTTTTATTAAAAATGTCATATAGTATCATAGATCAAAATCTTATAAGCATTTCTTTCAGTAAATAAAGTTAGCATAACTTTTCAAAATGTTTGCATATAAACAATAAACACAAACCCCAAACAGCTAGTTGGTAATGAACTAGACAATTAACTCAGTACCCAACAAGGGAACACAATCCACTCAAGGTGGTGACACACTTGAACTTGTTAAATTCTCTCTTTTGCTAGACACATAACCCACAGTCGAATATATCATCCCTTTTCTGCTGCCCAGCTGCGACCGACTGTCCAAAGCCCAACTCCTCCCTAAAGCAAACTTCTCACAACCATCTTACCACCTATAGCCCATGAACGGGAACAGCTAGGAGGGACAAAACATCCTCAGAATAATCAATACCACCCTTCCCTCCCAGCCTACCCTCCTAATTACGAAAGCCCACCAGAAAATCTCTTGTGCTCGAGACCCCCACCCCACCCACCTACCACTCCCCCACCACCAATCTACATTCTCTGTACTGATTGCCCTTTCTTATGATCAATCCTAATCTCCCCAGCTCTTTTAATTATCCACCTTAATTTAACCCCCTCAGTGCCAACAGACTCAGCCATGTTAAAAGGCTCAACACTAGCCATTTTTGAACCTTTTATAATATGCTTGGTTCAAGTATGGATCATATGGATTTTATCTTACACAGGACAAATGAAGATATTTTCTTAGCTAGAGTCAAGATTTGAGGTCCAAAAGTAAGATGACTGTCCAAAATAATCCCACATGTAATAAATGTTTTCTTACTAGCTATCTTGATTCTGGCCATGTTGCTAAATGTGAGATAATGGATTTCTTGCAAGAGAACCAAATGGTTTCTGTCTTCTGTGAATTTCATGTTAGTATATATGATAGGAACTAAGATAGTTGCCTATTATTTTTTGCTCCCATTACAGCACTTCTGTTAACAAGTATTGAAAATTGCATCTCCAAATATTCATATATGCTGTATGAATGGTGTTGCTTATCACAGTGCAACTATATTGAATAGCTATATTCAGAGCTAATTTTAAGAAGGATTTTTTTCATATATAAAGGTTTTTTATGCATGCAAAGGTGGTCTTATATAATTAAAAGAATGGAATGGTGGTATGTGTGGAGTACACAGTAGGGCTCAATGGTGAGGTGAAAGAGGTGAATGAGGGAGTTCCTTAGTAGGTAGTGTTTGTTTAAGTGTGTGTGAATGAAAATGATATGTTCTACTAAATAAATTAATTAGAAACATTTGACAAGAGTACATTATTGGTGTATCTTATAAAATTACCCCAGGTGTGATGAGTCCCATTTTTACATAGAAAGTAGAGATAAAAATTAAGGGGTCCTTTTACAAAGCGGCAATAAGCCCAACACGGACTTACCGCTCCCTCTTTCGGGACTACTGCCAGCCCAACATGGCTGCTGGTGGTAGTCCCACTCTGAGTGCAGCCCAGAATAAAAGAATAAAATAAAACATATAAATGATAAAAAAAGCAGATCAAAAAGTAAAAAGAAAAACAAAACAAGAGGGTAACAAGAGACTCAGTTCACTCTGCTCTGCTAACTGACGGTGTGAAGTGTGCTGAGTATCTATATGACTGCTATTAGAGGTTTGCTTTGTTCCTTACCCCTATTAGTTCTATTTACCCCTGTCGCAGACTGAGGGTGAAACATGGCCACGTTGGGTAACTGTTGTAATAAACCACTTCTCTTGTTACCCTCTTGTTTTGTGTTTCTTTTTACTTTTTGATCTGCTTTTTTATTATTTGTAGTTCTATTGTCAGATCTTTGCCTTTTATTGTTCATTGTTTTTAAAATAAAACATAGAAAAGAAAATAAGTTGATAGCTTTTTATTGGACTAACTTAATACATTTTTTGATTAGCTTTCGTCAGATCAGAAATAAGCAAATTTTGATAAGTAACAGCATATATAAGTGAAACATCAAAGTATTTCAGTGACAGTCTGAAAGATTGAGGGAGGGGTGGGCTAGCTTTCTCAGGGGGGGGGCTGAGATGATGAGAAAACCCTTAGAAACGTCTAGCACAGCAGTAACCGGGTGGTAATTGGCATCGCTGCTTGCTGCCCGGTTAACGCTGGGTTAGTGCCAGAACCTTTATTGTCATTTTTGGGGGGTTTTACTGGATGCGGAAAAAATGGCCCCTGCCACCAGCGCAGGGTGCATTTTCCCACAGCTTAGTAAAAGGACCCCTCAGACATCCAGGTTGGGACATTCTCATTTCCAGTGATATTTTAGAAAAATAACTACAAGTATGTGCATGTATTTGCCAGTAGTCCATTTTACAAATATACACATGAGAAAATCAATAGTCTGCAACTTACACATATAAGTTCCAACATTTGCACCTGTAGGTTGGTATTTTACAACTTATACGTGTATGTCAGCCATTTAGTAAACCCATATATGTGAATGATGCTAGTTAAACACAAAGGTCACAGAAAATAAACAATTTTCAATGTGGATAGGGAAAAAAACAATGGGAATAAAGTAGAATACTCCTCTTACATAAGTACATAAGTATTGCCACACTGGGACAGACCAAAGGTCCATCAAGCCCAGCATCCTGTTTCCAACAGTGGTCAATCCAGGTCACAAATACCTGGCAAGATCCCAGAAAACTCAATACGTTTTATGCTGCTTATCCCAGAAATAAGCAGTGGATTTTCCCCAAGTCAATTTAATAATGGTCTATGGACTTTTGCTTTAGGAAGCCATTGAGACCCTTTTTAAACCTGCTAACTGCCTTTACCATATTGTCTGACAACAAATTCCAGAGTTTAATTATACGAGTGAAGAAAAATTTTCTCTGATTTCTATTAATTTTACTACTTTGTAGTTTCATCACATGCCCCCTAGTCCTAGTATTTTTGGAAAGCGTAAACAAGTGATTCATGTCTACCCGTTCCATTCTACTCAGTATTTTATATCTCAATCATATCTCCCCTCAGCCGTCTCTTCTCCAAGCTGAAGAGCCCTAGATGTTTCAGCCATTCCTCATAGGGAAGTCGTCCCATCCCCTTTATCATTTTTATTGCCCTTCTCTGTACCTTTTCTAATTCCACTATATCTTTTCTGAGATTTGGCGACTAGAATTGAACACAATATTCGCGGTGTGGTAAGAAGCCTATACATGCCAAGGAGCAACTATAAATCCCCCTGTGGAAAAGGGTCATAGATGTGCATTCCCCTTATGACCTGTCCAGGTGATGCTCAAACCATACCCCCTTGCAATTTATATATATTTTTGGCATCCATGTGTAACCTGAGCCCTTTCTAAAATCTCCATTTACATGTAGATGTTTCCACAGTAAAAGCTGGAATTTCCAAATAGAATTTGCAAATAAGACTTCTAAACTAACCCTCTACATGCATAAGAGTACAGGCAAGGACAAGAAGGCAAGCATTTTTATGCAACCCTTGCATAGGCATGTTCAAGGGCAAAGTATGTGTATCAAAAGAGCATGCACATACATGCCTATGTTATAAGGGTGAACATGCTTTGCCATTAACTATATGTGCACGTGTTCAATCAAGAAGTTCAAATTTTATAAACATACAAAATTGTAGAATTGGCTCCAAAATTGTATGCCCTATGTTCACCTATTTGTGTGATGCGTGCCCATTTCCAAATGCAATCATTCTAAAGGTAGAATACTCCAGAGAACTAAATGCATGCCTTTTTCACATTACAATAGGGTCCAACATTGTTACTTAGTCCCAGGTGCCATGGGGCCTCTGATTGGCCATGGATACTCACAGGACCAACCAGAGACCAAGCTGGAGCTTGGGTGAACAATCTTGAGGGTGGCCCCCCATGAGCACCCCACCCCCTTCAGTGTGGCCCCCCACCTGGCAGTAGCTTGCTGTTCACTCAGTATGTCTCCTGCTCTTGTGTGCCGGCTTATCGCATTAACTCTGCTCTGCTGGCCATGGATCCTTCTTCCTGCTGCGTTCCCTCCCAACTATGCAGAAATATGAAATACTTCACATAGGAGGTGGGATATGGCCAGCATCCATCTTCCTATGTGAAATGTATTTGTAAAATGGAGTGCTGGCAAATACATGTACATTCCTGCATTTATTTTTCTAAAATGCCACTGGAATTGAGAACGTTCCAATCTGGATGTCTGAGGGGTCTTTTTACTAAGCTGTGGGAGAAAGGGCCCTACACTGGCGGCAGGGTCCATTTTTCCTTCGCGCCAGTGCCCTTTTTCCTGCAGCCAGTAAAACCCGCATGGCCATGTGGCAGAGAGCCCTTAACACCACCCATTGATGATATTAAGGGCTCCTTAACAGCCCAACAAATGGAAGGTTTTGTATCTAGATTCTACTCAGTTGTTGGCTCTTATTCCTGTTGTCCAACACATGCCCTTATATAGGGCACCAGCCGGCTCCGTGATTCTCGCTTTGCTATCCAACTGAACCCTACATCTCATTGTTATAATGAAGATGCTGATGTCTGAGTTGGTAAAGCACTAATAGTTATGGCTAGTGACATTACAGATGTACATTCCACACCGGGTCTAATTCTTGCATAATCTAGTACTACCTCTGGTGAGTGAATGTGAATCTTGTAGTGAATGATTGTCCTATACCTTCTGTCTTGACTGCATAGAGGTGATTTACTCTATGAGCCAGATTGTGCCATACTGGAATCCTTTGACTGATAGATTTCTACAGGTACTGTGTACTGCTACTAATATTTTCTGGGATAAGAAGCCATTTCTCTTTTAGGTACACACACACACACACACACCTGCACATTTGCTTCATGTGACCCAATTATCTTCACATATAGAGCTCTGAGGGTATGTCTAGGGATAGGAGAGTTGGCATTCCCATGCTAACCAGTGCATCTGCATTTCTGTGTGATGTGGTTACCACAGGTTTAGCGTGTGAGTCCTTACTGCCTACAAAACATTAGTAAGTCCCATGCTAACAACAACCTGCACTTGGGCACACTAAGGCCACTTTTTACCACAGGTTACTTGAAGGATCCCAAAGTTCTCTAAGCAACATATGTTTGCTTAAACAAAAATGGGCCAGATATCCAAAACAGCTGAGCTTCTAATTATAAGCTCCCAAGTTAGACTTTTAAAAATGTGTCCTATTTCAATCAACCCTAAGAGCATAGGTTTCCAGCTGAAAATTTATCTTTTAGATTTTACTGTCTTTTTGGGGACTTCCCAGGGGATCATATCCTATGCAATTAAGCAATGCTATTGGTTACCTTTAATGATCAATTAGAAACAGTGTCTGCTTTGAAGCTGTTTTTAAAAATGATAAATGTACCTTTTTTGGTCAAAAGATAATCGTCTTTCCAGATGTATCCAGAATAAGACATTTGCATATGACAGCTTTTTTTTTGTTTTAACAGTTTAAGCCTTGTGTTTTAACTCTGGGTGCCTCTTTTTTTGAAATTCCCTTCTAAATATTTCATTACATATGAGGAAAATTGGTCTGTCTTCCTGGTAAAATACCTAGAAAATTTTCCTTTCCTGCTTCAGTGGTGAATGAAATAAAATGGATCCTAGTATGATGTTGTTTGCACTAAGATTTTGTTTTCTTTATATCTTTACTTGAACTGCTGTATCCTCTGGATACTAGATGCATTGCTTTGGTAAGTCACTTTTCTACTAATGTACATAAGCACATAAGCACCGCCACGTTGGGAAAAGACCCAAGGTCCATCAAGCCCAGCACTCCGTCTCCGACAACTGCCAATCCAGGCCCCAAGAACCTGGCAAAAACCCAAAATTTAATAACGATCAATGGACTTTTCCTTCAGGAATCTATCCAGATCCCCTTTAAACTCAGCAAGGCCAGCTGCCGTCACTACCTTCTCCGGCAATGAGTTCCAGAGTCTAACTACGCGCTGAGTAAAAAAAACCTTTCTCCGATTAGTTTTAAACCTACCACATTCTAATTTCATCTTGTGTCCCCTGGTTCTATAATTGTTAGAAAGTGTAAACAAACGCTTCACATCTGTCCGCTCTACCCCACTCATTATCTTGTAAACCTCTATCATATCACCCCTCAGCCGCCTTTTCTCCAGGCTAAAGAGTCCTAGCCGTCTTAACCTCTCCTCATAGGGTAGTCGTCCCATCTCTTTTATCATTTTTGTCGCCCTTCTCTGCACCTTTTCCAATTCATTTATCTTTTTTGAGATGAGGCAACCAGATCTGAACACAATACTCCAGGTGTGGTCGCACCATGGAGCGATATCACCGCATTATAACATCCTCATGTTTGTTTTCCATCCCTTTTCTAATAATACTCAACATTCTGTTTGCCTTCTTTGCTGCCGCAGCACATTGAGCTAAAGATTTCAATGTCCTATCCACAATGACTCCCAGATCCCTTTCTTGGTCCGTAACTCCTAAAGCAGAACCTTGCATAACATAGTTGTAATTCGGGTTCCTCCTTCCCACATGCATCACTTTGCACTTGTTAATGTTGAACTTCATCTGCCATTTGGACGCCCAATCCCCCAGTCTCATGAGGTCTTCTTGTAATCTTTCACACTCCTCCTGCGACGAGATGACCCTGGATAACTTTTTGTCATCTGCGAATTTAATTACCTCACTAAGCATGTAAAGCCAGATTCTATATATGGTGCCAAAAAAATCAGTGTCGAAAACACCCCACACTTAGTGGTATTCTATCAACCTCTCCTAAAGTTAGATATGATTTATAGAGTTGCGTAGCACCTGTACCAATGACTAAAATTTAGACACAGGAGTGGGAACAGAACCAGGCTCTTCAAAAAGAAGACCCAAGGCGTCCAATGTATAAAATGCCTTGCGTCTGCTTTTTGAAGAGCCTGGTTCTGTTCCTACTCCTGTACGTGATACTGATCTTTCGTGGGACATTGCTATTCTTTTCCAACCTCTGGTGGTTTTGCTTCTCTAAAATTTAGATGCAGCTTTATGCCAACTAAAACCTGGTATAAATGCTCACATCTTATTTGGGTGTGCATCGGTCATATTCTGTAACAGAGCACATAATTTTCAGGAACACCCATGACCTGTCCATGCCCCTCCCATGGCTGTGCCTCCTTGTGTGAATTTTAGTGCAGAACACTAAGGGGCCCTTTTACTTAAGGTGTGCTGAAAAATGGCCTGCGCTGGTGTAGACATGTGTATTGGACGTCCATTTTTCAGCGCGCCTGGAAAAAACGCCTTTTTTGCAAAAAATGGACGTGTAGCAAAATAAAAACCAGCACACTTCCATTTTGTGCCTCAGACCTTACCGCCACCCATTGAGCTAGTGGTAAGATCTCATGCGTTAACTGGGTGGTAATCATCAGTGCGTATACAATACTGATTACCACCCAATTAGCACCACACGGTAAAAAATATAAATTATTTTTGATGGGCATTTTGGATGCACAACAAAATTAGAATTACCACTCAGGCACGTGGTAGCCAGGTGGTAGTTCTAATTTGACATGCAATGTACGCGTGTAGTAAAAGGGTACCTTAGTGCACTATATAGAATCCAGGGGTAAGCATGCAAAATAGACAGCATGCAACTACGACAGAGGCATGGACCTGGGAGAGGCATAGGTGAACCAGGAGCATGCCCAGTGCTTACACACACATTTTAAGAATGCTAGCAGTTACACACCTAACTGACAGCAGTTAGTCACAAGCATTTACACCACCTACTGAGCTAGCATAAATGCTCACACCTAAGGGTAGGCACATAGAGGCCGATATTCAGACCACAGGAGTTAGCTGAGTTGCCTCCCACAGTTGGTAGCGAACCCAGAAATTCAATGCCATGCCATACCCAGCAACTGGCATTGAATTTCCAGGGTTTTTTTGAATGCTATGCACATAACTTGGTAAGCTGATATTCATTGGATGACTGGCTAAGCTATATTGGCCAAAGATAGACCTGCTATTTATGCGGGTCCAGGGGTGTGCTGGTAAATTTTTAACAACGGGCTCTCTCTATAGGCATAGCTGGCCCTGAAATTTTTTTTTTTTTTGTGGGGGGGGGGGGGGGGAATACATGCCTCTCTCTCCCCTCCCTTGTGCAGGCACGCTAGGCATACCTTTGCCGAGCCCCACCAGCCAATAAATGGACTGCCACCATTCTCTGCTGCTTGTTTCTGGCTCTGAGCAGCATGATGGAACCTTCTTGCACTTGCATGAAAAGTCCCAGCCTAATGCACAGAATCAGAAACAAGGAGCAGCAGCAGTCTATTTACTTGGCTGGTGGGGCCAGAATCACTGCCAGCAAAGTAAAAGAATTCAGGAGGGGGCCCAAGCCCACAATTTGGGAGTCAGTTGTTAAAGTAGCCATCGGGAGGCCTACTTTAACAACCGGCTCCCAAAATTCTTAAAAACTTAACAAACGGCTCTCGCGAGCCCGTGAGAGCCCGCTCCAGCACACCACTGTGCGGGTCTATCTGGCTGCTAAACTTTGTCAGTCAGCCAATGAATATTGGTGCTAACTGGCTATGACGCGCAACATAGACATTGAGAGGGCTAGCTGCTAGGCTATGGAATACACCTGATCTGTGCCTAGCTTAGGCTCAGGTATTTAAAACTGGTTTTAGGTGGCCTACATGGATGCGTCGAAATTTCAGTCACTAAAACGGTGCATGAGAATATCCTATAAACTACGTTTAACTTTAGGAGTAGTTTATAGAATCATGCTAACCACATGGTTTTTCAGCGCCAATTTTTAAGGTGTCATTTATAGAATTTGGCCCTGGATGCATATATTAAGCATCACTCACTATACAGTTAAAGGTTTTGAATAGGTGAAATATAGTCAAAAACTGTGGCTGGCATTTTACCTATATTTATAAAGAATCTCATCAAAAGGATTTCTAATATTCTATACTTGAGGAATGAAAACCAAACATAGAGACATAAAAAATGACAGCAGATAAAGACCATATGGCCTATCCAATCTGTCCATCCATACCAACTACTAATCCCTACAATCCCTCTCTCTCCCTTAGAGATCCTTTATGCTTGTCCCATGCTTTCTTGAATTCAAAGACTATGTAATGAAAAAGGGCACACTGATGTTTACATCAGAAAATCCTCAGCTCGCCATATGTAGATCAGCCAAGCACAGCTGACAGAGAAATAATTGTAAAACATGTGCTTCATATACACATTATAATATTTTATATTTTCATGACAAAGTATTTCATAATGGTCTTTTTATTATTTCAGTGAAAAATATAATTTTTCTGACAAACTTTTGGTCAGTCCCAGGTATGTTTATTTAAAAAAGGTATGGGATAATTGTTTTGCAATAAATCCAAATTCCCTGAAACTAGGAAAAATTTAGCGCAAAAAATGATAACCTTTGTCCTAATCTCAGTATCCACATGAAAATCAGAGGCATAATAGGAAATAGTGTTGTTTACACAATGGACTTGACTCACGTATGTTATGTTTTATGTATGTTACCATGTATGTATACAACTTAACACATTACCATTTGTAATTCTGTTACCCGGAAATGGCAACTGCCATTACGGCAAATGTAAGCCACATTGAGCCTGAAAATTGATGGGAAAATGTGGGATACAAATGCTACAAATAAATAAATAAATAAATAATGCATTGCATCGTGGTCAGGATGACAAAATCTGAAAATAGAATAAAAAAAGGGGAGGAGTGGATAAGAAAATGAGGATCGTGTTATATATATGAGGTAGATGATGATGGAGAGAATAAAAAAAGAGGGACAGAGAGATGGAGTTCAAGGGAGATGGGACTTGTGGAAATGGGAATATGAGATGAATATTAAAGGAAAGGGAAGAAACACAGAAGAGAATTACAAAGAGACAGCAGGTGAAGGCAAGGAAATCATTAAGCAAGCCCAACAAAAAACCAAAGGCCACTCAATGATAGAAACTGCTTCCTCTGTGCAGGCCAACAGTCAAAAGAAAACATCCTGAAAACACCCAGTCGGTCCAGAGGGCGGCTACAAAATTAGTCAGCAGTCTTGAATGCAAAACTTATAGGGACAGGCTTATGAACCTCAACATGTGTACGCTGGAAGAGAGGAGGGAGAGAGGAGACATGAAAGAAATGTTTAAATATCTCAAGGGCATTTATGTACAGGAAGAGACCCTTTTCCAAATGAAGGAGAGCTCTGGAATGAGGGGACATATGACAAAGTTAAGAGGGAATAGGCTTAGGAGTAACCTAAGGAAATATTATTTCACAGAAAGGGTGGTGGAGGCGTGGAATGGCCTCCCAGTGGAGGTGGTGGAGTTGAGGACTGTTTCAGAATTTAAAAAGGCATGGGATAAGCATGTGGGATCGCTTAGGAACAGTTAGAATTGGGGGTTACAGAGGATGGGCAGACTGGATGGGTCATATGGCCTTTCTCTGCCGTCATGTTTCTATGTTTCTATCAGACAGAAAATAGTAGTGCATGGCCTCAGAACCTCTGTGTGTGTGTGTGTGTGTGTGCGCGCGCGCTAGGTATCTGCCAGTCTCATCCCTCTGATATAAGATGTCATATCGGTGGAAAGGGGGAGGACTAAAAATCATCTAGCATGTGCTCAGGCTCTGAGGCCCTACAGTACTATTTTTTCTCTTTCAGTTCTGAGGGCTGCAATATGGATAGGATGTGAGAAGCAATACTGGACATGAGGAAAAGGAGATTAGAGGTCATGCTGAGCATGGGGGAGGGCAGAAGTTGTGACTGGGAGATATGATGGACATAGCATAGGGGAGGAGAAAGGCATGATCTAGGGCTGAGAAAGCAACAAGGCAAATTGTTCATAAGAACCAATATGGAAAACAGAAGAGAAGCAGACCATATTCACACTTTTAGCTCCAAGGTTTGAAGAAAAGGTGCCCAACATGCCTATGTTTCATCAAACTAGATGCCTCAGGAGCAGATGAGTTGCAGCAGGTGTAAAAGTCCAAGCTTCACCTAACTGGTAAAAACTGAATCTCTAACCTGAGTTTCTTTGTAGTGTATGCGTTAAACCTGGGAGCTAAAAATGGTGACATGGGTGTTAAAAATGATTAATGCAGCTGTCATTGGTCAACCTTTACCACAAAGGGACTACAAGAAAAGTAAAATTCAAATTTAAAGAAAGGGGAAGAAGAAAAAATAAAACACATATGATGAGAGTTCTGAAATTATCACATCATTTCATCCTTATGGAGAGTTGAATATCCTTAAGGCTACCTCAGATGTGTTTCTTAAAGTGCTTAAAACATGTTGTAGACTATCTCTCATTATTTGTGTATTTATTGCAGTGCAGGAGTTTTGCAGACCTGAGATCCAAATATATCAAGTCCAGCAAAATGCTTGCTTTATGCATACATAATTAATTAGCATACGTTGAATTATTGCACTGCTCTTTTGGGATATTGAAATGTCATACATGTTATCAACATTTCAATATCTCAGAACCCTTTAATGACCCAAGGTTTTAATAAGAAGGGTCAGAACCTTTTCATAGTCTCTCATCTCTAATGCTAATTTGTACTGCACACACAGGATACAGAGATTAAGCACAGACTAATAATTCACATTAATAGACTTCTCTAGTAATGTTTTTATTAAGTATGGGGGTCTTTTTACAAAGGTGCACTAGCATTTTTAGAGCATGCTAAAAATAAGCATGTGCTAAACATTTGAGTCACCCATATATTTCTATGGGTGTCGCTAGCATTTAACATGCACTAATGATTTGGATGCCCTAAAACTACTATCACACCATTGTAAAATACCCACTTTATTACTTCTTAGAATTGAATATCTGCTCAGAAACACAGGTAGCATAGGATTAACTATCCTTCAGAAAGTAGGGATGTTCAAATAGTCAAACAAGTTGGTTTATAGGTTACAACAAAACTGAAAAAAAAAAAAAAAATATATATATATATATATATATATATATATATATATATATATATATATATATATATATATATATGCAGCTCTCATGACATCTGGTAATCCATAGAGATGCAGGATAAATTTCAAATGGGTACATCAGTAAATTTCCATTATTCCACTCCCATTATCACTAATAATGGACCCATTTGATATGAAAAGGTTTGTAAATGTGGAGGGTAATTTGATAAATCATTTAAGAGCCTAAAGTTTTAGGTGCATAAATGTGCTCTTAAAAATTAGTTCATGCCTACAATTATGCACAGTGCAGACCAGTGTTCATTTACAGTAGGCATTTTCAAAGGAATAGTTAGGGTGAAGCATATGTAGAGTTCCAATTTATGCACTTATCTTTTTAAATAGGCATAAAGTATGTGCTACCATTTCCACTTTCTCTCAAGCAGGCAGGGGGGGATATTCAATAAAGGGGAATGGGGAAGAGAATGGGACTCGATATACCCCCTTTCTATGCTTTTAGCAACTACATTCAAAGCTGTTTACATAGTATATACAGGTACTTATTTGCACCTGGGGCTGCAGAGGGTTAAGTGACTTGTGCAGAGTCAAAAGGAGCTGCAGTGGGAATTGACCCCCCACCCCTCTCCATCATCAAAGTCTGCTGCACTCCTCCACTCAGCTGCTGAGATGATCTGTGCTAAACTAGCATTCTGAAAAAGGGAGCTCTGTGAGGAACGACCTTTACAGTGCACATTTTCCCACCAATTCTATATAGCGCGCCGAGATCTGTACTGAAATCAGCACCGAAATCAACATGAATTCTATAACAATGCGCATAACATAACAAAGAGGGTGGTAGATGCCTTGAATGCCCTCCCGCGGGAGATGGTGGAGATGAAAAAACAGAATTGAAAAATGCATGGGATAAACACAAAGGATTCCTATGAAAAGAGAATGAAATCAAAGCAAAACTTAGTGGTACTTAGACCATAACTCCAGTAATTGGCAAATAAGGCCAATGCCAGGCACACTTCTATGGTCTGTGCCATGAAAATGGCAAGGGCAAAGTAAGATCTAAAATATATATGTTATATTGATCATATGTTATGAGTTTATCTCATTGAGCAGACTAGATGAACTGTGCAGCTCTTTATCTGCCGTTATCTACACGTCACTATATTACTAACGAGATCATTTTTGAAGCAGATAGATATCTCAAAATGGCAAAAACACGCCCTTATGCTGAAAATGTCTAAATCACAATTTTTGGAAAGGCAGAATTTGGACATTTTCCACTAAGCTCCACTAAATAGCAAGGGTCGTGCTGTGGCCGTGTTTTGGGTGAGATTAAGGTGGACCCAAAATTAGGACGTCCTTCAGTGATAATGGAACAGGAAGACACATCCAAGTCTAAAAAGAAGAACATTTTCATTTAGACTTGTTTCAAACACGTCCTAGTTAAAGAGATGTTCTGAATGACCAGCTGACCACTGTATGGATTAAGGCTTGACCCCACCTTTATCCCTAGTGGATGCTGCCCCCTTCCACCCAGGGCCTTGCCTAGGGTCTCCGGCGCCCCCCCCGAAAACGATCGCTACACTACCCGCCCTCTTCTCCCCAGATCCTTTTTTTTTTTTGTTTAAATTTACCTCTCCGGCGCGTGGCAGCGTAGCGTTAGTGAGGAGGCGGCGCTCCCCCGCCCCGATGTGTCTTCTTCCCTTCGCTCAGTGTCCTGCCTTCTTCTGACGTCATTTCTGACGTCAGAAGAAGGCGGAACCGAGCGAAGGGAAGAGACTGACACGTCGGGGCGGGGGAGCGCCGCCTCCTCACTAACGCTACGCTGCCACGCGCCGGAGAGGTAAATTTAAACAAAAAAAAAGGACAAGGATCTGGGGAGAAGAGGGTGAGGTAAGCATGGTGCGGCGGGGCGCCCCCCAGAGGATGGCGCCCTCCTGCCATGCTTACCTCGCTTACCGTGTTGGCACGGCCCTGCTTCCACCCCCCAAGAACTGAAACTAAGAGGGGATGATAGCATCAGGTATTATTGGCATACCCAACAGAGCAGCAAGCAGCTCCCAGCAGTAGCCTAATGGTCAGTGTAGTGGACTATGAACAAGGGGATCCAGATCCAAATCCCACTCTACCTAATACATTTGTGGTGGAAATATTGAGCTCTCTAAACCCACCAAATTACCTACTGTACCTAAAAATAGGAGACACCTGCAGGGTGGAAGGGGCTTGTAATGGTGTAAGTTAGGCACAGTAAGTTTTATTCTGTTTCTGGATGGATCACAATACAAAATAAAGGAATTATGATGAAAATTGTACCTGGGTGACATTGTTTAAAGTCCACTGCACTGACCATTAAACTGCCCCTCTGATTCTGCAGGAACGTCTGTGTGGCCATTTTACTCATAATGATGCCAAACATATGTTCCTGTGCCTGGCTTTTTTTTTTTTTGGTGTTTATAAGTTGGATGTGTCAGTTTGAAAATGGATCATTTTTTAGACATTATCCCCTGCCAAGGTTTCCGTGCAGAAATTGAAGCATATTCCGTAGCAATGCACATAACCTAATTGGTTAACAAGCCAATCAGTGGTGATAATTGCCAATTGACAAACAATTATTGATGCTAATTGGCATTGATTAGAATTTACATGCAGAACTGTCTAGGCATATTCTATAACATGCTGCATGTAAACTCTAAGTTGCATAGTTGAAAAGAGTGGTGCAGCCATGGGCAGGTCATGGGTGTTTCTAAAATCTATGCACATTATTATAGAACTAGTAAAAAAGGCCCGTTTCTGACACAAATGAAACGGGCACTAGCAAGGTTTTCCTCGGAGTGTGTATGTTTGAGAGAGTGTATTTGAGAGTGACTGTGTGAGAGAGAGAGAGAGAGTGAATGAATGTGCAAGTGTGTGTGTGTGTGAGAGAGAGAGAGAGAGTGAGTTTGGGTGCGAGTGTGTCTGTGAGAGAGAGAGTGTGTGTGTGTGAGAATGAGAGAGTGTGCAAGTGCGTATGTGAGACACAGTGTGTGTGTGAGAGAGAGTGTGTTTCACACAGATACAGTGTGTGTGAGAGAGATAGTATGTGAGAGACACAGACTCTCTGTGAGACTCAGTGTATGAGACCAAGAGAGTGTGTGAGTGACTGTGTGACACATAGAGAGTGAATGTGATACTGTGTGAGACATAGAGTGTGTGAGAGACAGTGTGTGAGAGAGAGAAAGACATTGGCTGTGAGAGAGAGAGAGAGAGAGAGTGTGTGTGACAGAGATACTTCCCCCCTCCCTCCCTCCCTCCCTCTCTCTGGTGTCAGGCCCCCCACTCTCTCTCTGGTGTCTGAGCATTACTGTGCAGGACGCTGAGCTCTGGCTGTGCTTCAAGGAACTGACCAATCCTATTTAATAGAATGCACCTCCAACATTCTGAAGCTGAGAAACCTTGTGTGGTTGGTCACTTCTGCTTGTGACGAACCCGAAAGTACTTGATGTCAATTCAGGAGATGGATACAGAGAGCAGGAATGCCTCAGCTATGCAGTCAGCTTCAAAATGTTGGAGGTGCATTTTATTATATAGGATATACCTGGTCTGTGCCTAATTTAGGCATCATCATTTACATCAGGTTCTACTTGGTGTAAATGCCCGCAACTATATTTAGTCATGCATATGGGCACTCGGCGTATTCTGTAAACCACATGGAAATTTAGGCTTATTCTATAAAGTATGCCTAAATTGAGATATACTTTGTAGAATGCACTTAGGCAAATGTCATTTCAGTGCCAAATTTTTAGGCGTGATATGTAGAATCTAGTCCCTTCTATGCTAATATCTCAATCTTAGAGCCATTTTTCAAAAGGAAACCCCAGATGATTTTTCTGTTCAAAAATGACTGTAAAAAGGACATTGTTTTTTGGTATAATGATCTAAACATCCCAATTCTGACTTAAACTTTTTTTTTAAATGCCCCTCCATGTTACCTATAGAATACTATAAGATATATGCTTTGTATGGTGAACTAAGGTGTCAATGTACACCTGCCACTCATCTGGTGTAAATGGTTGCATCTAATTTTAAGCACATTAATATGGGTTTCCACAAGTATTCTATCTTGGCAAACAGATGCCGTTATAGAATCAGCATGCCTAAATAGAGGCACACCATCATAGACTGATCCCCAGTATGCTTTACATCAATTAAAGTGAAGAATAAAGGTCAGTGATTCTTCTGTAATGTTAATACCTCAATTTACAAACCTCTCCCAAAGAACCAGGCATATTTATAGTTGCAATTTTTGTAAATGTCTGCGTTGGAAGGGAAGAAAGGGAAGTGGGAAAACAGAGTAGGCAGCCTACACAAATACAGCTGGTAAATTCAATCACACTATTTGTCCTTAAGCTATTTGAAAGTGCCAAGTTTTAAGTTATATCTTAAAATTCTTGAAAGAGAGATTACTATAGAGGGTTTGTGGAGGATAATTCCAAATATAGGGTGCCAGAAAGGCAAAGGCACTATGGCATGTAGATTCCAAGTAGACTAGTCTCAGGCTGGGCAGAACTAAATGGTGGTCATTTAGGGAGTGTAAAGACCTAGCAGGACAGTAGGGGGAAGTAAGCAAGGACAGGTAATCTGGAGTACCTAATCTTAGGGCCTTGGAAGTGAGACCAGCAACCTTTTATGTGATTCACTGTTCAATGGGAAGCCAATGATATTGCTTCATTAAAGGTGTAGTGGGGTTGAAGCTGTGGGCATGGCAAAGTAACCTAATAACTATATTTTGCAGTGTTTGGAGTTTCTTCACTGTAGTGTGGGGTACACCAGCATAAATTATATTATTATCGAAAAATATGGCCAGCCATCTTTCATTACTATAATACGGTTCGGGCCAGCCAAATGTCAGAGATGGCCGGGTTTGAGATGGCCAGCATCGGTTTTCACTGATAATGGAAACCGATGCCGGCCATCTCAAACTTGGCCAAATCCAAGGCATTTGGTCGTGGGAATACGGTTGGGGCCGGTGAAATGTCAGAGATGGTGGGTTTGAGATGGCTGGCATTGGTTTTCGCCGATATTGGAAACCGATGCCGGCCATCTGAAACCCAGACAAATCCAAGGCATTTGGTCGTGGTAGGGGCCAGCATTTGTAGTGCACTGTCCGTACCTCAGAACTTTCAACGTCCTTGAAAGTGAGAGTCCTGTCAGGCGGTTTGTGTGCTTCCCGCCACCGTGGTCCTCTGTTCACTGGTTGTGGCGTTACTATGCAGCCTTCCCTTCCCTCCAAGGGCGGGGCAGTGAGCGCAAGTGTGATTGCCTGTGGTTAGTCCCTTCTCCTTCTGAAGTCACGTCTGTTTCCCTGGCAACTATACAGAGTTCCCTTGAGGGCGGGGCAGTGATCGGGAGTGTGATTACGAACCCTACGAACACCATATGGGAAAAACATTTATTCCTCAGGTCACTTTCTATTATTTATCTACTGTATATACTATATATTAACATGGAGGATAATTTTATAACAGGGCACATAGACAGGGAAAGTACAAAGATGTATATAATTGTATCTATTTTGATGAGGCAGCATAAGTACCTAATCCCCTAAATTCTATAAATGGCATAAAAAGTTAGGCACACAATTGGGTATGTAGATATAGAATAGGATCATTTATGAACATAACTTAATTGGCTAATTAGTGTTAACTTGCCACTAAATTGGTGATAAGTATCAATAATTGGCTTTAACATTCATTTGTAGTAATGTGTGTAACTGACTTACACCCCTATTCTCTAAACTGACTCCAAAGAGGACACGGACATGAGAGGGGCATGGGCGGAGCAAGGACATACCAAGCAACTAAGTCCAATGTTATAGAATATTGTCATTTATGAGCCAAGCTGCCAATACTTAGATACAAGCATTTGAGCAGACAGAAATGTTTGCACTTAAACTTAGGCACAAAATTGCAAATTTATGCTAGTATTCTATAACAGCAGTTCTGTGTGGAAGTACCCAGCGGCGATCCTAGGTCGGCTGCCACCCAGAGCGGATCGCCGCTGCGCACCCCCCCCCCCCCCCGGTGCAGCGGCATCCGTCCCCCTAGGGTGCAGCATGACACCCCCCCCCCCCCCGGTGCAATGACACCCCCCGGTGCATCAAGCTCCCCCCCCCCCCCCGGGTGCATTCTTAGCTGGTGGGAGCTGCCGCACGGCTGTGGGCTCCACTGGCTCCCTGCTCCCTCTGCCCCAGAACAGGAAGTAACCTGTTCCGGGGCAGAAGGAGCAGGGAACCAGCGGAGCCAACGGGTGTGTGGCTGCTCTCTGCAACCTCCAGCAGCGTGTACCCGAGGCGGACAGCCCCCACTGCCCCGCCTACGCCACTGGAAGTACCGCTATAGAATTCACACTTAGCGTGCACCATCTTGGTGCCTAACTTCAGGCAGCCTATAGAGAATTATCTCCAGTATGTGCTTTAATAAAATCACCACTGGGAAAGTAAGCACACACATTTGTACCTATTTCAAAGCAGAAATTATTGTGTGTATGTATGTATCAGTAATAATAGGTACCTATAGTATGCTTATATTTTATAAGGCACCCAGTCATAATAGCCCTGACAAAATAGCCCCAACAAAAAAGCGCTGACAAAACAGCCTTGTAACAAAATAACCCTTGACATTTCACACCCTAACAAAATAGCCCTTGACAAAATGGCCCCGCCCACAAAACAACCCTTGACAAAATAGCCCCTCCACAAAATAGCCCCTTAACAATACAGCCCCCTAAGAAAAAAATAACACATCACAAAAAATATAATAAACTACAACTGAAATCTTCACTGATAAAGACTCCTACCAAACTCAATTGCATAAAGCATATATAAATAAACAAAATTCTATAGCTACAAACTGGTATTCATGATCTGTTCTGCTATTTAAAGAAGGTCTTTATTTCAAATCAATAAAAACAACCCAACACGAATTGTGTTTCAGCCGTAAAGGCCTGCGTCACGGGTCTATGAATAAACATAAATATAAAATCATCAAAAACTCATAAATACCTACTACTACTACTACTATTTAACATTTCTATAGCGCTACAAAGCGTATGCAGCGTTGCACAAACAGAGAAGAAAGACAGTCCCTGCTCAAAGAGCTTACAATCTAGTATACAAAAAATAAAGCAAACAAATCAATTAATGTGTAGAGGAAAGAGGAGAGGAGGGTAGGTGGAGACGAGAGGAAAGAGGAGAGGAGGGTAGGTGGAGGCGAGTGGATACAAGTGGTTATGAGTCAAAAGCAGACATAAATAGAAAAAAAAATATATATATATATATATATATATATATATATATATACACACATTTCTTTCTCTAATTTCTTAAACATATATATATGTAAATGAAAAATATAATAAAACCACATATATTTGTATGAAGGAACATACCTATTGATTTCCAATACAGAAAATGATCGTGTAGATCAAATTGACAAACAGTTAACTTCCTGCTAACTGAAATAATCTATGATAAAGAAATAATAGAGACATATTACATATCATATCATGAGATGCATGTAATAGCATTGCACAAAAGTATGTGACAATATTAAACATAATTGTCTAAATATGTAAAAAATATATTTTTAAAAACATATATAAAAGATTTATACAAAACAAGGATGGATGGTTTATATTAACAATAAAAACAATTGCGGATCTGTATGCATACATATTATGAAAGCAAAGTATTCTAATGGGGAATACCAAATAAATCCCAAGTTAGTTAAAAATTTTGGGGAATACCAAATACATCTCAGCTTAATTTAAAAAATCAAGAAAGTCATTATGTGTATTGGTGACTATGCACCAAACGGAAACCGGGTAATAGAGATACAGATCTAAAAAAAATAATTAAATAATCAAAACACAGATATATATGCAAAATGTGATAAGAAATCATAAGAGAATTAAAATAGTAACAAAAATGTAAAATGTATGGACATGAAAAAAATATAAATTAAGAGATGGTTTTCAAAGTAGATTATGAAAATATGTGAAAGTGTGTGTAATATATATGATTTAAAAAACAGAATGGCATCATTGACAATAAGTTTTAAAATGAAATGTATTTCCATAATGACGTCCCAGCATATATGCTGCGCTAGTGTAAAAGGAAAAAGAAAAATGTAAAAAATGTATTTTGATCCAAAGGTCAACAAACAAAAAATAAGAAATGAGTCCACTTATTGTAGCATTCAATGTATATCTAGAAGGGGAATAAAATTAATATAGTGTAGCTATTTTGACCAGGTACCATTTTATAAAAACATGCATAAGGCCTTTCTCTCGGACTAACATGGATCTCTACACTCAGTTGGAATCCTGTAGCATCATCCCCTTATCTCTTCACATATCATTGTTACGTCCACACCCTCCTTCCCTTTTTTCTATTTTATGTGAACTTTACTTCATAGTTTTATAATATTTTCTCCAAACAATTGTAGTTTCTCCTCCTTTTCCCTCTTACTCTTCTACTGTAAAACGCTTAGCTGTTTCATATTGTAGACAGTATATCAAATAAAGAAGAAATGTACTACTGCTACTACTACTAATCATTTCTATAGTGCTACTTGTGACAAGGCTACCGCCAGGGCGGCTAGGATGAAGCAGTTAGACCCTGAAATACAAGTACCAGAAGCCATTGCAAGGAGAGAGGCAGAGAGTAGTCTGGAGACAAAGGAATGGACTCCCAGCTCCAGCAGAGGGAGCCAGAGGGATAGCCAGGCTGAGCCTATAATTTCATCACCCACTAGGGGGAGGCGGAGGGAAGGAGCTCAGTTCCCCTGGATACGCAATCAATATACCATGAGGCCCAGCTGGAATAGAGAGGGGCCCATAGAGAGGGAAGAAGATGATTGGTTGGATTATATGGAAGGGGGGGGGGGTAGATCAGATGGGGGAGGAATCCCAGGAGGGAGGAGAAGCCTCTATGGCGTGGGAGAGTTCCATGGCAGGGATGGCCAGCTCCTGAGGGTTTGGAAGTGCTGTTAAGAGGTGAGAGTAACCTGCTTCACTGGAAGCCTGATTTATTTGGAAACCTGATTTATTTGGAAGCCTGCTTTATTTACCTACTTTACTGGAAGCCTGATTTATAGAAAGCCTGACTTTGAAAATGTGCCTTGGTCTGGAAAAACCCTGATTGGTTGGAAACCTGTTTTTGTTGGAACTTGTTTGTTTGGAGATAACCTGTGTACTGAAGTTTGAGACAGCTGTTATTGGCCTAATAATAAAAGCTTTTGACCTAGCCACTGTCTGCAATTGTGGTGAGTTCTGGAAGTTCGGTTGGTGGAAGCAGTGGACCCTTTTCACATACTATATTCTAACCGGCACTTCCGGTACCTCAGTTGTAACTGTGTGCTCACCCCAAAATCAGGTGTTTGTAATCGGGCCTGGATGCGAGCACACTATAAGTTACCGGAAATGTGTTAGAATCACTATCCTCGTCTTCCACTCTCTAAGAATGGAAGAGGAAAATGAAACTAAATTTAGGATTCTCCCTTTTGGGCTCCCACACAACTCAATCAGCCACAGAGTTCTTTTCAATGCAATAACTAGGTATTTATTTTAAATTCAACTTCAAAGTAAATTAAAGACAACTTACACAATTATACAATGTCCCACAATTTATGTACATAAATAACCCTTTTCTTTTAAAAAGAAATATAAACTCGCTTTTTTTCTCTTTCCAGGTATTCTTACAGCAGAACCAGAACAGACATCAGATAAGTATAATGTTTTTGTTTTCACTAAATCTTTCCCCTGTTAACAATTCTTTGTACTCTCCCAAAAGATGTTTCTCCGGAATTTGATACTTTGTGTTCCCCTTTATGTTTTGCAGGAAATGTCTCCTTTTCTTTCCCCCCCCCCCCCCCCCCCCTTCAGGAACAGGTAAGTATTTGATTTGGATTTTCTTCTCTTCTCTCTTTTCCCCTTTTTCCCCTTTAAAGTAAGTAGCACCCACTTTCCCCTTGATACTCAGTCCCAGTATCTAAGTCACTTAGCTGTTGAGGTCTCAATTCCTTTGGTTCCAAGCGTGCCGGTGAAATCTTTCTTGCGCCGGGGCCCTTGTAGATTTTCTTAAATGCACAGCTGGTCTTCCTCCTAAACCTCCCCTCAAAACCAAAATAAATGGAGAGAAAACCCTGTCTGCTCTGGGTAACGGCAGAAATTCTGCCTGCTAGGAAGGTTTTACACTGTGGTTTCTCTGATTATTAAAATTAAAATAAGTATAGTTTGTCCCTATCTCTCAAGTCTTCTCCTTTTCTAACTATTTTTTTCTTTCCCTAACTAACACTAGTGTAATAGTGTTGGCCGGTCTTAGGCACTTTCACTACTCTTTCACAATACTTTATATCACTTTACATTCCATTCATACTTCTATATTGTTTTCTAACCACTTCAGTAATTTAACACTTAACTCCTAAAAAAAACTATTTTAAATTCCAAAAATTCCTTAACTATTACACCCCTACTATATTCCCAAACACCCCCTTATATAACTCACACCCTGCACCCCTTACAAACCCAATTACTATTAATCCTATTTCCTAAACTTAATAAATTTTAACCAAACTTCCCCACTAAACCACTATAACCCCCTCAATAATACACTATTCTCTAATTATTTTTTTCCTTCCAAATTTCTCAAATTTCCTCCACTTTTACCCTTCAAACACCTTCCACTCTCTCCCCTCACACACCACACACCTCTCTCCTTGACTGACCAACACCTTCTGACCAACTGCCTCAACCACCGTTTCCAGGGAGACCAGCGCTGGCTTGCCATTCCGAGACCAGCTCAGCCAATCACTATCCCTTTTAAACATTCCAAGCTGGCTGAGCTGACCTGCGGAATGTTGGCCAGCGCTGCTACAGCTCCATTTTAAAAAATAAAACCCCATAGACTTTAATGGAAAATCATATTAATTAACCAAAATCACCTTAAACTTTTCTCAAATCACTTCAAACTTGACCCAAAAATTAAACTCCCCATTCCCTATCCATCCCAGTTTTCCAATTTTAAAAATCCCAAATTCTGACGTCCGCCTTCAAACAAACTATCCCAGACCCCTCTAAAATTCCCAAATCCAATTAAAAACTATCCCAAAAATTTCAAACTCCCCTCCCGGACCTACCCTGTCGAATTAAAAAAATTAACCCTTTCATAACCCTATAAAACCCACTCCTGTCAAAAACTCCTATTTAAAAAACAAAAATTAAAAAACTAAAGTACTACAAAAATCCTAAAAAATTCCCTAACCCCAAAACCAAAAATAGAATTTAAATTAAACAAATCCCTGATTTTTTAAAAATAAAAAATCGAATTTACACATTTTAAAAATAAATGAATTAAAATTTCGGGTCAAAAGACCCCTTACCTTAACCGGGATTTTCCCCTCACACGACCCCTGCCTTCGGTTCCGGTCCTCGCCGTCTTCCCGCAAAAACGGAGGCAAAAATAAAAAAGCTCCGAAGCTGGGCCCAAAATTTAGGCCCCGGCTTCGGCCTAAACGCGAAAACGTGCGTTCGCGATGTGTGCATGAGGCGCGCCGCCTCATGCACACACCAGATGATCCCTCGACGTCTTCTGACGGCGCTCGCTCCTCCCAGCGTCCCAAACAGAAAACGGGCCCGAAATCTAGCCCGAATCCTCCTTTCCCTCGCTCCACATCCCCAAGCCCGAAATGCCAGCCACCCAAGACATCACCCCACTCCCGGGAACGCGCCCATTCGCTCCCGGGAGTCTGAAAAATCTGGCACTCCCTCCCAGAATGGGCCAAAAATACGCTGCTGCTCCCTGCAGCACTTCTGCTCTCCTCTCCAGGCACCCGGACACCCTCCAGCCATAAAAAAAACCCCGGAGCCCCCAAAACGGACCCCAAGTAAGTATTTTTTTTTCCCTTTTAATTCCTACCCCCGTTACATTATGTGTGCAGCGCTGTACATATTATATATCCCTAGAGGGCTCACAAGCTAAGGTTTTTTTTTGTACCTGGGGCAATGGAGGGTTAAGTGACTTGCCTAAGGCCACAAAGAGCTGCAGTGGGAATTGAGCCCAGCCAGCTCATTTTCGAAAGTGATCGCCGGCCATCTTCTGACACAAATTGGGAGATGGCCAGCGATCTCCTGAAACCGGCCAAATCGGTATAATCGAAAGCCGATTTTGGCCAGCGCCAACTGCTTTCCGTTGTGGAGCCGGTGAAACATCAAGGGGGCATGTCGGTAGGGTAGTGAAGGTAGGACAGGGCGGGACGGGGGCGTTCTCACGAGATGACTGGCTTCGCCCGATAATGGAAAAAAAAGCCAGGCTTGACGAGCATTTTGCTGGCTTTACTTGGTCCCTTTTTTTTTTCACGACCAAGCTTCTAAAAGGAGCCCCAACTGACCAAATGACCACCGGAGGGAATTGGGGATGACCTCCCCTTACTCCCCCAGTGGTCACCAACCCCCTCCCACCCAAAAAATAACTTTTTTGCCAGCCTCTATTCCAGCCTCAATTGTCATACCCAGCTCCCTGATAGCAGTATGCAAGTCCCTGGAGCAGTTTTTAGTGGGTGCATTGCACTTCAGACAGGTGGATCCAGACCCATGCCCCCTTACCTGTTCCACTTGTGATGATAAATGGGAGCCCTCCAAAACCCACCCAAAACCCACTGTACCCACATATAGGTGCCCCCTTTCACCCCTTAGGGCTATGGTAATGGTGTAGAGTTGTGGGGAGTGGGTTTTTGGGGGGATTTGGAGGGCTAAACAACCAAGGGAAGGGAGCTATGCACCTGGGAGCTATTTTTATTTATTTTTTAAAATTGTTAGAAGTGCCCCCTAGGGTGCCCGGTTGGTGTCCTGGCATGTGAGGGGGGCCAGTGCACTACAAATGCTGGCTCTTCCCACTACCAAATGCCTTGCATTTCGCCGGGTTTGAGATCACCAGCATTATTTTCCATTATGGCCGTCAAGCTCTGACATTTGGCCGGGCCCAACTGTATTAGCGAAGAAAAAGATGGCCGGCCATCTTTTTCGATAATACGGTTGGCTCTGCCCACTTATGGCACCGGCCCCGGAGATGGCTGGCACCATTCAATTATGCCCCTCCAGGTCACCAGGATAAAGGCCCACTGCACTAACCATTAGGCTATTCCTCCATGTCAAAAATGAATGTGAAATTAGTGCCAGCCCTGTTCTGGCTCCTCCTATTCTCTGCCCTCAGTAACACCTATGAATATATCACATAAAAGTAGATGTTGTCTTACACTGGATCTACTCCTTATGGACCTACCCCCACAATTTTTTAGAGCCTACTTGAATGCTTAAAGGGCTGTACTGCAGTCTTGAGCCCCTTCTAAAATTACTATATAGGGGGTACTTTTTAAAAATATTTTTCTGGTGTAAAATCCTCGGAAAAGGCTTTTTTATGAAATAGTTTGGCTGTTGATGCACATGTCTATAAGACATAATCCAGGTACTTGTAACCTGGATTGGTCACTGTTGGATACAGGATACTGGGCTAGTTGTTCTGACCCAGTATGGCTATTTTTATGTTCTTATGATTGTGATGTACACAGGCATTCCTAGAGGCATACTTATCAGCATTTCTCCCTCTAAGCTTTGCAAAAGTCCCTGCCAGTAAGGGCCGCTGTTTCACCATCACATTTTCAATAGTGAGGGATAGGCAAGCTCTGCAGGACTCCAGGGAACCTGCCTCTCCCTAGTTCTTGAAAGCACAACCCCCCAGTAGCAGTAATACAGTTGGAGGACTCCTGCACAGCTTAGAGGGAACAGTGCCCCGAGTCAGTCTGATTTTCAAGATATCACAATGAATTTGCTTGAGATATATTTGCATGCACTGCATCCACTGTATGCAAACATATCTCATGCATACTCATTGCGGAAATCTTGAAAACCAGACTGGCTTGGGGTTCCCTGATGGCTGAGTTGAGAAACCTTGCTTTAGACAAAGAAGGGGTGGAGTTTGAAGGTTTTAACTATAAACTGTGATTATTTGCAGCTACTGAAAAATTTTGGTGAACATTTACAATGTGAGTTCACAATGTCCATCTTACAAATGTTTTGTGACTATGGCCTCCAATGTTGTCTCACATCATAAAAGTAAAGTGGGTTCAAAAACAAATACAAGCCTAAATAAAACATATTCCTTTGTTTAGTCTAACAATTTATTGTAATTTAAAGTTTATTGTCCTAGAGTTAATTGTGTTATTTTCCATCCTACCTGTTTCTGGCCGAAAGTCAAAATTTGCATTTATATGAGATACTTTATAAAATATGTATACATATATATTTGTTAAATTTATATTGCATTTTGAGAGAAAACCTGTTTGTGTGTAATGTAGGTTGTTTTTATTTTTTTTTTAATTAACCTTAATGAAATCTTCTAAAAATGGCTGTTCTAAGGGTATGATATATGCAGTAAGCGCTGATAGAAGACATAAACATGTTTTCCATTATATGTTATTAGATAGCTCAAAATTAATACTATGCGGAATAAGTTCTAATAATAGTGATAAGATACATATATATATTTAGTTACCAGTATAAAGAGAACATATTTTTGAAAAATAAACTGCCTGACATAGTTTTTCTTGGGCCAGTATTCAGTGGAGCAGCCAACATTAAAGTTATCTAGCAAACTTATCTAAATAAACATAGCCTGGCAATTTTAGGCCTGACTTGACTTTCAGTGTGAAGGATCTTGTCAGTGGAAAGGATTGAAGTCCCTGAGCAGGCTGAAGTCCATAAACAGGTGATGCTGTTGAATGAAGCACCCTGGAGGTGAGATAGTAAAAATGTAGTTTTCTACTTATAGTGACTGACTTCCCGTAGGCTTGAACCATCAAGTGCTGGTGACCACTAGACCCTATCTTCACAAAACCAGAGCCTGTGTGCTGTACTGGACACTGAAGGAACCAGTGACAAGACAGGAATAGTATAGCATGTTGACAATCATTGAGAGGTCCTAACCTAGGAACAAGAGTGTTCGCAGCAGAGGAACAGACACAGGACTGAGGAATATTTCACAGTGAAAAATAAAGATGAGGAATACAGTGGGGTCAGAAAAGGAATCAAATGGTACAAGGCAAACCTAAAGTGGTAAAAAGAAAACTTCTGCAAAGAAGATAAGCAAATACTGGGTATGGTAAGGCAGGAAGTGGCAACCCTGGAGTGAAAAAAAACAAACAAACCAGCCAAAGAACCAGGAAATCAGTTTAATTAGAAAATGATCCACCTGCAAGCTGGCAACAGAATTTCTCATTGCCACCTCTCAGGGAGATCCTTCTGAAAACCTACCAGATTCTTGCCAAGAATATTTTTAGAAGGGCAGATGTATAAAGGTTGAATCAACCCAAGATCTCTCCCCTAAACCTAAGACCTTCCAATGTACTAGTGTTGCAGTTCCTCATGTAATATGCTGGGGTATGGGATCTCTTCCATCTGAAATTGAGGCTGACCATCCACCATATATGGATCTGAAAGAAGCACTTGTTTTTCAAAATGATCTTTGACCCCCCCCCCCCCCCCCCCCCCCCCCGATTGAACATTGTTACATTGCAGAAGGGAGATGGGCCCCAGAGCTTTGCCTCCATGCAAATGGTGCAGACAGGCAGACTGCAGGGAGTTTTTTTTACATATTCTGAGGAATTAATTCAATGAAGGGATTAAAGCTTGTGGGATAAATGATGCACATACACTGAATGGAGAGAGATGGATCAGAAAACTTGCTCCCCACGAGTTTTGGGGAGGGGGAGATTGGTGGCATGGTTGGGAATTCAGTGTGTGAAAGAGAGTTTGTCTCATGCTGAGTCATCTCTGATGGTTCTAGCTGAGATGGGAGACAGCCTTATACCCTGGGATTCTATATAGCATGACTTAAGTTGTGCGTGCAAATCCAATCATATTCTGGTTTTGCATGTGTAACTTAATTAGTTAATGATCCAATCAGCACTGCTAATTGCCACTTAAGGAAGTATTGGCATTCATTGACATTAATTTGAATTTACGTGCACAACTGTATAAGCATATTCTATAACGTGATGCAAGTAAATTATAATTTGAAACGTTGAAAAGGGGGTGTGGCCATAGATGTGGAATGGGCAGGTCATAGGTATTTCTAAAATCTATGTGCTTTGTTATAGAATACATCCGGTCTGCATATAATTTAGGCATCAGCATATACATCAACTTTTACTTAGTACAAGTGCCTGAAAATAAATATAGCAGCATGGATGGGTGCTTGGTGTATTCTATAAACCACATGAAATTTAGGCTTATTCTATAAAGTATGCCTAAATTTTGTTGTACTTTATAGAATATGCGTAGGCATATTTTCTTTTAGTGTTGATTTTTTAGGTGCCATATATAGACTCTAGTCTATAGTGGGGGAACTCTGCTACTGGTGGTTGCAAAGCCCTGATAAGGGCTGGTAATTCTGAACACTGGCAGGTTGAGTAGTCTCAGAGGCTCTCCTGAAGACAGGAAGAACAGCAGCTATTGGGAGCACTGCTTAAGGCAAGGAGGCCTTAGGGAGAAGCTCAGGCAGAATAAAATAGCCTGTGGGGCATTATTTGTATATAGGGCTGAGAAGAGTAAAGGTAGCCCTCTAGTGAACCCCAGCAGAAAGAAACACCATAAAGGGCCAATGAGGGAGAAGGCCTCTAGAGTGTGAATGACACAGAGTCCAGCCAGGAAGAAGGTCTCCAAGGTGCAATCATCACTAGGGGGTCAACAAGGGATAAGGATCCCTAGGCGTGGCTAGCACTAGGAGTCCAGTGGGGGAAGACAGCTGGTCCTTGGAGCCAAGCAAAAGCCTCCAGAAATTCCCAGCAGAGACAGATATAGCCAGCCTGGAATTCTAGCAGCCACCAGCCCAAGAAGTCACCAGCAGAGGTGTGAGACCTGAGGAAGACTGAGAGAAGGTGAACTTATAACTATTACCATTCAGTAAATCCAGAATGCCCCAATTTGACTGCCCCTATAGGACTGACCGTTCACTTGTCTTTTAGATTGTAAGCTCTTTGAGCAGGGACTGTCCCTCTATGTTAAATTGTACAGCGCTGCGTAACCCTAGTAGCGCTTTAGAAATGTTAAGTAGTAGTAGTATAAGGAAAGGAGAGGAAGGACCTAGGCAATATAGCCACACCCACACACAGACTCAATCAAGAAACAGGGAAGAGCTTACAGTTACTAGCTTGGAAATCAAGACTGAAGGGGTTTAAAGGCTAGAAAAGACTAGAGGTTATTGGTTCTAGAGATCTGGAGCTGGTTGATGTAGTGTATCTAGATTTTCAGAAAGCATTTGACAAAGTTCCTCATGAGAGACTCCTTTGAAAATTAAAAAAAGTTATGGGACAGGAGAGACAATGTTCTGTTGTGGATTAGGAATTGATTATTGAACAGAAACAGATGGTAGGGTTAAAAAGCAACTTTTCTCAATGGAGGAGGGTGAATAGTGGAGTGCCACAGGGATCTGTACTAGAACCATGCTATTCAACATATTTATATATAATCTGGAAATCGGAATGACAAGTGAGGTGCTTAAATTTGCAAATGACAGAAAATTATTCAAAGTTGTTAAAACACATGCAGACTGTATAAAATTGCAGGAAGACCTTAGACAACTGGAAGACTGAGCATCCAAATGGCAGATGAAATTTAATGTGAACAAATGCAAAGTGATGCACATTGGTAAGAATAATCTGAATCCTAGTTACCTGATACTCGGGTACACCTTAGGAGTCAGCACTCAAGAAAAAGAAACTATCGTCTTAATTTTACCTGTAGAATAAAATATGTGTTTAGTTCTTTTTTTCAGGGGGTGGTTTATTATGGTTATCTTACCAAGTAATTGTTATCTGACCATGGGACCTGCTAATTAGTTATCAATTGAGTTATTATATATCAGGGTGATATATTAGAAAATTATAGAACATCCAACTGATGTCCTTTCTTATGAATTGCAGAATTTTTCAACCAAATGAGTCCAAATGAATCTAAAAATTGATAGAAATCTGCAACTTTATGGTTAAGAAAATTTTCCAAATGCAAATTGACATCCCAAAGAACTAATAGATGATCACAATATAGGGAATTATTTGAAATAAAATCATAAAAAGTGAGCTTGGTCTCATCCCATTTTTCTAGAGAACAACAAGATAGTATTCAATATAGAGAAGCCTGGAAGAACGTATTTTGAACTACACATGCTAATATTTCTAGAGATGGAGAGCAAGTCACATCAAATCAAGTAATGAAACTGAAAACTAGTTTATATACAGTATTGCTAAGCATCTCTCTCATCTACCTTCCCTGGGTAAATGAATAATTTTGTAACCATCTGGACAAACTTCAATTAATTTGGAATCACAAGAAGTTCGCAGTCGTGTCAGTCAAAAACATAAAGCAGTCTTTTTACTAAAGTGTGCTAATGGATTTAGTGTGCACTAATGATTAGCGCGCACTAAATGATAAGATTTTATTCCTATGGGATTTGAAAGGTTTGGATTCAAAGTTGCACATAAAGGGATGCACAAGGGGATGTGACCTGCCCCTTTGGCATTACTCATTTGGCAGATGCCACAAGAGAAGGCTTCTTTTTGAAAGAGTCCTAGTGATGCCATTAAACTGTTACCTTAGGGACATCAGCTTCTACCACCAGAATTACTGTACTGATGGTAATTAGAGCAGGCAGAAATCACAGCAGTTGTCAACTTGTTAAACCACTCACAAAGCTAATGCACATACATCATACTTACTCAAATTTATCTATTTGAAAACAGTCTTAAAGTTTAACTTTACATTGAATACACTTTTAAAGAATTAAAGTTATACTTACCTAATGTAATACAATCTGTAAGAAAAGAGAAAGTGATTTGAGCAGTATAGTAGACTCACATGTTAATTTAGGGCTCCATTTACAAAGCCACAGTACTGATTCCCACTCAGCAAATGCGATGAAGCCCATAGGAATTGAATGGGCTTCTTCGTATTTACTGCACCAGAAATCAGTACCTCTGCTTTGTAAAAGAAGTCTTTAGACAATTTAAATTACGTTACACTATATTTACCTGAAAACTGGTTGTAACCATTCTGCTGTCAAGAGAAAGTTAGAATTGTAATTATCTGGATCCAGTAGGCAGGTTTTTAAACATCTTTTAAAATATTTAATTTACATTTTTAACATTTTAATCTATTTTAACTAGTTTTAAATATTGAGGGGTCCTTTTACCAAGTTGCAGTTTAAAAAGGCCCTGCAGTATTGGTGGGGGCCATTTTTGCTACGCATCAGGGCACTTTTTACTGCAGCAGGTAAAAAGCTATCCCTCCAAAAATGGCCATGCAGTAAGATTACTCTTACCATGTTGCCATGTGGCAGGGAGCACTAACTGTCACCCATTGAGATGGCAGTGGTAACCGGGCAGCATGTGGCTCTGCCCGATTAGTGCTGGGTTAGCGCCATGGTAAAAATTACAAAAATATTTTCTGGTGCATCAGAAAAGGTGCACAATTGAGCCAGAACTACCGCTGGCAGCTATGTTGGGCAGGTGGTAGTTCCGGGCTGCGGCATGGAAAGCCCATTGCTGTGCAGCAACCCTTTCATAAAAAGATCCCTAAGTGCAATAAACCTGATTGATTTTCACTATTTCAAGAAAACAACATAGCCCACATCATAGGAAAAGAAAAAGGAATAATCTACAGTAAATAATAAACAACAGAAAATTTTAGACAATCACAATCAAACTGGAGAATAATTTAGACAATATTAATACAAACCAATAACAGTCTTTCCAACTGATCTAGCTCAGAAAATACATAAATTTGGAAGGATACTTTAAGAAAAAAAGTACACCTCATTGCTAAAACCCTAGATTTTAACTGAACAAATTCCTTATGTTTTGAGTTCCCTTGGAAACAGATGGGAATATCTGTATTTCCCCTCCACAATACATGAAATTGTTCTTTTTAAAATACTTTTGCATAATTAAAGCCTTATCAAGTTCTGAGGACAGAGAATATTTATTTTTTACTTTTGTATCCCACCTTTTCCCACTTATTAATAGGCTCAAAGTGGCTTACATAGTTCCGGAGAGGTGGTTACAGACTACAGTGTGAACAGATACAGTATAGGGGTACTAGTACAGTAAAGAAGTATTGGTAAATAGGTTGGGGTGTGATCATGCGTCAGGGTTGAAAACTGTCCGTTTCTTGATTAAAATGCCATATTTTATTATTCGGTGTTTATGTCAGATACTATCAGCGGCATAATCGAAAGAGAAGGACGTCCATCTTCTGACACAAATCGGCATAATTGAAAGCCGATTTTGGGCGTCCTCAACTGCTTTCCATCACGGAGATGACCAAAGTTCACGGAGCGTGTCGGCAGTGTACCGAAGGCGGGACGGGGGCGTACTTAACAGATGGGCGTCCTCAGCCGATAATGGAAATAAGAAGGGCGTCCCTGACTAGCATTTGGCTGACTTTACTTGGTCCAATTTCTTTCATGACCAAGCCTTGAAAAGGTGCCCAAATGACCACCAGAGCGAATAGGGGATGACCTCCCCTTACTCCCTCAGTGGTCACCAACCCCCTCCCACCCCCACAAAAATACTCTATGTCAGCCTCAAATGTCATACCTTGCTCCGTCACAGCAGAATGCAGGTCCCTGGAGCAGTTTTTAGTGGGTGCAGTGCACTTCAGGCAGGCGGACCCAGGCCCATCCCCCCCTACCTGTTACACTTGTGGTGGTAAATGTGAGCCCTCAAAAACCCACCCGAAACCCACTGTACCCACATGTAGGTGCCCCCCCTCACCCCTTAGGGCTATGGTAGTGGTATACAGTTATGGGGAGTGGGTTTCGGGGGGCTCAGCACCAAAGGTAAGGGAGCTATGCACCTAGGAGCAATTTGTGAAGTCCACTGCAGTGCTCCCTAGGGTGCCTGGTTGGTGTCCTGGCATGTGAGGGACCAGTGCACTACGAATGCTGGCTTCTCCCATGACCAAAGGGCTTGCATTTGGTCATTTTTGAGATGGGCGTCCTCGGTTTCCATTATCGGCGAAAACCGAGGTCGTCCATCTCTAAGGTTGACCATCTCAACATTTAGGTCGACCTAAATGTTGAGATTTTGGTGTCCCCGACCATATTATCAAAACAAAAGATGGACGTCTATCTTGTTTTGATAATACGGGATGCCCCGCCCCTTCACGGAGACGTCCTCAGAGATGGGTGCCCTTAGAGATGGAAGTCCCTGTTCGAAAATGCCCCTCCACGGGGTATGCCTTCTTGAACAGGTGAGTTTTTAGGTTTATATTATCAGCATTAGGCAATATCAGTGGCCAAATTGTAAGAGCAAAAGTAAAGGTAGGCTATAATATGGCCTCCCCAGCCACAGGGCCCCTAGACCCACCTAACCCAACAACTACCCTTACACAAACACACTTAAGACAATCTAAGCACAATTAAAGATACCAGAGAATAAACAAAAGACTACAAAATCCATAAAATGTGACCCAGCATCCAATGACCAAAGTACCATCACTTTGTTCACAATCCCACTGGGCTATATTAACACAAGATCAATCACAAATTTACCCACACCTATAAAAGACTGAATTGAAGATGAAAACCTAGGCAGCATTTAATTACTGAAATCTGGCTGAAAAGCAATGATGGTCCAATAATATATGAGCTATGTCCACCAGGTTATAAAACCATTCACCTTACCAGAGGCACAAAAAGGTGGAGAAGTAGCAGCCAATACTAGTCTTTCTTCAGCATCAACCCTGAAAAGTCATCTCTGCCTCGTGGCACTCTATTGCCCATCTGGCAGCTGATCTAATACCTGAGAGAACCTCTTGGAATTAATCTCATCATCACTCACATTCCATCCAAATAAAATATTAACCGGTGATATAAATCTGCATTTGGAAAACTCCACCAACCCAAATACAAAGGAAGTACTGGAATTCCTGGATTCATGGGACCTCACACTACCACCGCCAACCATCACTAATAACAAGGGCCACTCAAGACATATTCGCATACAGACTGCCTGACCCTAATAACATCAGCATAACCAACAGTAAATAGTCCCCAGTCCCCTGGACAGATCATTATAAACTGCAAACTGGAGGGAGATTCCAAATTCACCAAAAGTGGGCAACCCCCCCCCCCCCCCCGACACATACCCAAACCAGAGGTAAGATAGACACCAAAACATTCTGGGAACATATCATGACAGAACAACTAAGAAACTAGTCAGAGACTGAAGACTACCTAACCAACTCGGAGAAAGTAAGCAAAGCTATGCAAGACACGGTAGCTCCCCTGAGAAACAAGAAGAAACCCTCATACAGACCAGCCTCCTGGCTATCTCAAGAAGTGCTTATGGCAAAAAGAGCCTGACAGAAACTAGAAAGAAAAAGGAGAAAGAATGAATCAGCAGAAAACAAAACCCAATGGAAGAAAGCTGCACAGATCTACAAGAACATCATAAAACAATCCAAATGAAAATACTATGACACCCACATAGGATCAGGTCCACTCACCACCAAAAGACTGCTTGGCATAGTGAACAGCCTCCTTAATACCCAAAACACAGTATCCTTCAATGAAATACAACCCTCAGCTACTGAACTAGCTAGCTACTTGAAGAATAAAGTATCAAAGATTAGACTATCTCTACCCACAACAGGACTCCATCCCATTAATTTTCTAGATGATATAATACATCAAAACTCACTCAAAAGGGTAAACAACACATGGACCACCTTCGCCTCACCAACATCAGAAACTATCTACAAGCTGTTGAAAAAATACACCATATCTCACTGTCAACTTGACACCTGTCCAACATCCATCATGAGAGAAGTCCCAAGTAGTTTCATAACACTCCCAACAGATCACATAATGGAACTTCCCTAAAAGAAAAGGCAGCATCATTCTGACCCCCATACTCAAGAACAACCTGGGTAAAAAAAGATATAATGTATCAAACTACAGATCAGTGGCCTCCATCCCACTACTAGTCAAGATCATCGATGATACACCTATCTAATCACTCCTTGCTACATCAATCTCAATCAGGCTTCAGATCAGATCACATGCACAGAAACAGCACTGATATCCTTCATCAGCAACGTGAGGAAAGAAGTGAGCATGGGCAAAAAGGTATTATTCCTATAAGTCAATCTATCCAGTGCCTTTGATGTGGTAGAACATGACTCTACCTACTCAACAACATAGGTATCGGAGGCACCTTGCTGAGCTATTCAAAGGATTCCTAAAATTGAGAACCTACCAAGTAAAACTACTCAATAGCCTCTCCCCTCATTGGACCCATAATTATGGAATACCACAAGGCTCCCCTCTGTCCCCTATATTGTTCAACATCTTGATGACCCCTTTAGGTAACAAGCTAGAGGCTACAGGATTCAAATCTCACATATATGCGGATGATATCACAATATCCATACGTTTCAAAGATAACATACAAGAAATCTTATCCACAATTAAAAATGGTATGGACATCATAGAATCATGGGCTTCAACTTTCAAATGAAAGCTAAACAAAGAAAAAACAAAATCAATGGCAATATCTTGCTCCTACAGACCTGTTCAATACAAAAGCTTTTCATTAGATCACAATAGCCACCCACTTGACAACAACCCAAACATTGTGGGCGTCACCAGTGACCAAAACCTCTTTTAATCAGCACATAACACAGGTAAAAAAAAAGATATTCAGAACACTTTGGAAGCTAATAATGATCAGAAATCAACTATCCAAGATAGATTACTGCAACAGATTGTACGCAAGTTGTAAAGAAAAAAGCCTGAAAAAAACTCCAAACAGCCCAAATACACTACGGCAAGACTAATCCACAGAGCCAAAAAATTCCAAATGGCTACCCCTCTACTATGCGCTCTGTACTAGTAATCTATAAAAAAACAGAATATACTTTAAACTCAATATGCTTGTTTTTTTTCCCATTTTACAAGAATCAGCACTAGCCTACATGTACAATCTTTTCAACCTTTCACTGAAAAAAAATGCAGTAAAAGGTGCCATGAACTTTGTTCTTCTTCATCTCCCCAACTAATCCTAAGCTGAAAATTGACTTGTAAGACACAACTGTAGAGTTATGTCTTACAAGTCCATTTTCAGCTTAGGATTAGCTTTTCTGGCAACCAAAGTCTGGAACAATCTACCAACTGACATGTGATGGTTGTCTGACTATCTTTCCTTCCGAAAATGCCTGAAAGTTCATTTCTTCACAAAATGTCTGATAGAGAACAACTAATCAGTCAGACTCTAATTTCAGCTCCCTCTACCACTCATCGTACACCCCCCTCTGCCCTCCTCGCTTTTTGGAACAGCTGACATCTACCTGAAATCAACCCAACTGCCCCATTACAAGATTAAGCTCTCCATCTGCACATCCTCCCTATCACCACTAAGGCAACGAAAATTAATAGAACCATCACATGTATATATTTTTCTCTTCTCCTCCTTTGAACACTGTATCTTTACACTATATAAGCAACAAAACAATGAAATCATTTGTGTAGTTCTCTTAATATTATATGTCACATTGAAATAACTTGGTTGTATAATGTGTAATACAAGTACTAATAAATTGAAATTGAAATTGGTTTATGGTTGGTGGTATGCCTCAGGAGCAGGCATCTATTTAAAAGCGTCCCAGGGATGTCATCCAACTGTGACCTCAGAAAAGTCAGCTCCTCCCACCTGAAAGACAACAACAAAATAATATGTAAACCTCACAGACTTACAGGTTTCAATAAACAAAAAAATATATATTCAGGGCAACACTTTCCAAACCATCTCAGCTAAACTTCCACTTTGAATTTACACATTTGCCTACATATAGGGGGAGAAATTATATAGAAGCCAATTTACATGGGTAAATCTTTTTTTTTATTATTCAAAAGAAGGTAATTCTAAAAAGAGATCATCCAGAACACCGCTATTCATCTCATCACTAACTCGCAAAAATATGACCATGTTACTCCATATTTAAAAGAAGCTCACTGTCTCCCAATGACTCAGCATATCATATTTAAACTTGCATCTCTTGTCTTCAAAACATTACGGGACAGGCTGAGTCTTTTCCATCACCTTATTCCTTATTGTCTTGTCCGTGCACTTCGTTCAGCATATCACAATCAATTAGATGTACCTAGTAATCGAGAAATAACTCATGAACACATTAGACATGCTATATTCAATGTACAGGGGCCATATCTTTAGAATTCATTGCCAGTCTCCCTTCATCTTCAGACATCATTGGACAAAATTAAAACAGACCTCAAAACGTACCTCTTTAAAGACGCATACAAATGATTTCTCTTTGCAGCAGCTGAGCCAGGAGGTGCCTGGAAGATGCCCATGGCACTCTCTATTTTTCTACCCTATGTTCATGTCTTGAACCTATCTTTGTTTGTGTTGTTCCCTTTTCTTATATATTTTAGATTTTAAGGCCCCCGTAAAGGTACTCCAAAGGGCAGGATAGTAAACTTGAAACTTGAAAATTAGTAATAATGTGCATAAGTGGTGATGTTCTAGTAGTTTGCATGTATATGTACAAAATACTTGTAAATATCTATTCTGGTGAGTTACAGGAAATACAGGTATCTTAATTTGATTATCTAAGGAGGTTTTTCAGACCTATGATGACTTTTTTGACCGAACACATTGATATGTGGCGTTGAGCCTCAGTATTGTTGATAAGGTCTTGATGAGTTTTTTTCTTTCTTATTTTTAGACAATCAAATTAAGATACCTGTATTTCCTGTAACTCACCAGAATAGATATTTACAAGTATTTTGTGCTTTTTGATATATGGTGTGTTGATCCTTCTTTTTTACATGTGTAAGTAGCCTTAGGAGCATAAATGACCTCTTAGAAAATACTGACTAACAGAAAAGTATGTACCATGATTTCATGTGCAAAGACAGAAATTGAGTGGATGGTAGGTGGAACACATTTATACATAAATTATGGAATACTATAATTTGTATGCATTCCAGCTCACAACTAGGTGCAAGCATTTATACCAGCTATAGGGTATATCTACACCTTTAATGTAAGTGTATTTTTGGCCACATGTACTAATATTCCGTAAAGAACAGTAGGCACCTACTTTTCTGTATAGAACAAGATTGGAATAGAAACTATAATCAGTGTCTTTAGCAGGCACCCTATTATAGAATTACCCTCCAAGAAAGTAATTTTTTAAAAGGTTGCCTTGTTTGGGAGTCCATATGGCCCCAAAAGCTACCGTAATCATGGAATCTGGTGTTAATGTGTGTATTGCATAATCTAGGCACATACCAGTAGGGAACAGATCTTTCCTAAATTTAAATTCCTTTTGAAAACATTTTTTTTTGTTGCCAGTAGGCCTGATAATTTTCTTTTAATCTTGTAAAAGTCCGTACACTTTTGGGACCTGTCACCTTGAAACCTACTATATTAAATTGTTGCCTATGTCTTTGGTTGTTGATTGTGTGTTTTTCTCTTTTGGATGTATGCTTCTATCCTATACATTAATGGAGTTTTTTTTTTTTTATTACAATTCTACACCGCTTAGATTCATCATGTATGGCATATGCGGTATAGTAAATTAAATAAACATAATCATATAGATACATCAAGAATCTACCAATGGTACATCTAAACTATGCCCTGAACATGTCTACATGTGGATCATGTACAAGCATGCACTGTATTGTCACTCCCCAAATTCTATACATGGCATCTTAAGCTGTGCATGCTAATTTGGCCGCACTGCCAAATTACATGTACAACTTAACTGATTACAATCAGCACCAATAATTGGTAGTTAACAACCAATTAGCAGCATTGGCTTTAATTAGAATTTACGCGAACAACATTCTAGGCATATTCAATAACACGGTATGCTTAAATTCTAATGTACACAGTTGAAAAGGGGGGATGACCATGGGTGTGGAATGGGTGGGTTGTGGGCATTTCAAAAAACTATGAGCACTATTATAAAATACGCCTGACACCTGATCTGCGCCTAACTTAGGTGCAAGTATTTAGGCCTAGTTTTAAGTGGCCTAAATTGGTGCATCTAAATTTTAGTCGCAGGAATGGTGCATGAGCATTTTCTATAAACCATCCCTAACATTAGGCATAGTTTATAGAATCACGCAAACCACATGGTTGTAGGGTGCTGATTTTTGTCGTAATATATAAAATTTCCCTCACTTTGTGTACTTGTATGAGCATAATCTGTGGAATAATTTTATGAGATCTTTTGCATGTATAAAATGGAGTTTAACTACATGAAAACTCCTTTATAAAATTACCCCCTGAAGGGTTTTTAATATATATTTTAAATATTAAATAGAAAATTGAATGCCAATTAAATCACTCAATATGTCTTTTCTTAGAACTGCTTGTTGCCACAGAAAAAGTTAAGAATAATCTCCAGAGGAAGCATCCATTTGATAGAACAGCTTATTTCCAACCATCAATAGACTTCACCTTCCCTTTTCATAGATATTTAAAGTATTATGCCTTGAAGGTCAACTTGCCTATTTTACGAAAAGAGAAATGCAAGGAAATGAATAAAAATTGGAAAGACGAATTCTTCAAAAAGTTTTATGAATCAAAACCCTGCAGTTCCATTCTGATAACAAAAGAAGAATATTAAACAGAAAAGTTTATCAAGAAAAATTAAGTCCCAGTTTTAAATTTTCTTTAATCTTTTGCATCTGAACTTTTTTTTTTGCTTCATGCTGTTTTCCCTGGTTAAATTTTAAAATAAATTGCATATTATTGACTTTCGCTCTCAAAAATATTGAGACACATAATAAAAAATTAATTACTTCTCCTAATTTCCATATGATTCTTTAAAAAGATGTAAAATTCATTTAAAGTAAGTGGTGACTTTGTCTTTGAAGATCACGACAATTAACATGGATCAAAGCTTAGGTTCTGTAATGATGATAGCTTATTAGCATAATGAAATTAGCTTAGAGACAAGAATCTTTAATAGGTATAACAAAAAACATTTAATAATACTTGAAGAAAATTATGTATTTCTTAGCAGTACAACAGTTTCAGACTTTCCATCCAATTAATAAGTTGTTAATTAACTCCTTTTCCAAACAATGCAGTTTTAAAGTTAACATCTGCCCAATTGGATAGCACGTCCCTAGCTTTATTGCACAAATCATTAAAGCTATTTTACTGGAATTATGTTAGATCATTCCTTTGTTGAGAAAAAGAATTCCTATATCTGTAATCTTTATTTGATTTTTCTTCCACTTACAGGAAGTTCAAACTTGTATAAACTGGGAGCTAGTTAACTTCTTATTTCTATAGTTAATATTTGACTGGATATAGCAATGAAATCCTAATTCTATAATTGTACTATAATTCTTAACTCTCTCTATATATTTTATTTTTGAAAACTAGCAATAATTTGCAAATCATAAGAGTAGAGGTGACCACTCTATATACAAATGTGGAGTGACATTTTAGAAAGGATGTCTACCTCAGAATATGGATGTCCAAGTCAGAACATAACAAATGGATGTTCATCTCATATGTATTTTCAAATAGAAAATTGTATATTCTAAAATACATGTGAGATGAATGTCCATGTGCTGGAAACATCAAGCATGAACTTCCATTTTACAAACTGAAATGTCTAAATTATGAACGGGGATAACAAGGGATTTGGACAACTATAGGGCAGCATAGGAACATCTATCTTATAAAATGACTACACAGATGCCCATGCAGAGCAGAGGGGTAGCCTAATGGTTAGATCAGTGGGTTGCACATCAGGGTATCCGGGTTCAAATCCTGCTTCAGCTGTATGTAATTTGTTTTTAATTGTGAGCTCTCCAGGGACAGAAAAATGTCAACTGTACCTGAATGTAACCACTTCAATAGCCCTCAGACTTCTAAAATGTCTTATATATTCAGGTACAGTAGGTACTTTTCTGTCACTGGAGAGCTCACAATTAAAAACAAACAAACTGAAGTGTGATTTGAACTTGGGTCCTTTGGTATTCAGTGTACAGCATTAACCATTAGCCTACTCTACACATCTAAATGGTGCTTTGTTAAGAATGTCCATAATACATGAAGCTATCACAGAGCCTGGTATTTCTGCCAGTTTCACATTCAGGGAAGAGACGGGGGGGGGGGGGCAGCAACCACCGGGGGATTAAGGAGGTGTCATGCTTTAATACCTCCAGTGGACAGCTACTCAGTCAGAACATCTTTCTGTAACCTGGACATGACAAGTATCAGGTATAAATAACAATGTCTACTTTTTTTGACATGGACATCTCTTCCCCTTTTGTGACCAGAGTTTGAACATCAGTATTTTGGGCCCTTCCTAGACCTGCCTGAAACATGCCCAGAACATACTCCCTTCATATATGGACATATCGCTGTGTTAGACATTCATATCCTGCCTTTGTAAGATTAGACCATCTAAATGCCAGTTTTCAGATACCAAAACAAGAATAGTGCTACTGAAATAACCACCATAATGTCATATAATTATTATTATTGATGATTAATGTATTTTAAAATTATGTAAAGAAAACCACTGCTCCCCAGAGACCACCTGGATTAATACAACTATTTGGTGGTGGTGGAGTCAAAGACAATAAATGTTCAGGCATTTAGATTATTAAAAAGGAAGGAAGAAGGATGGTGCGGTATAGAAGAGTAAGATTATGAAAACTGTCTGAGATAAGGAATACTATTTTATAGGTATTCATGTTCAATGACTTGAATTTAGAATGCATCTCTAATAACATGGACAGAATAACTGAATAGACTGAAAAAGTTGGTCTTTTCCTTCTGTTATCAACTATAGGCCCAATATTTAAAGTATTTGTGCTATTATCTTTGAGAGTTATGCTTCTAAATTGGCCTCTTTGAACATTTACTAGGGCTCAGGCCCTGATGCTCAAAACTCCACTGATGGAAACAGATGTCAATATTTGTGTTCACTTTGGGAGTTTTAATTGTTTTTCATGGATGCTTCGAATTTAGACACAAGAACATAAAAATAGCCATACTGGGTCAGACCAACGGTGCATTTAGCCCAGTTTCCTGTTTTGATACTGGCCAATCCATGTCACAAATACCTGGCAGAAACTCAATAGTAGCAACATTCCATGAAACTAATCCCAGGGCAAGCAGTAGCTTTCTCATGTCTTTCTCAAAAGCAGACTATGGACATTTCCTCCAGTAACTTGTCCAAACCTTTTTAAAACCCAGATATGCTAACTGCTGTTCCTACATCCTCTGGCAAACAGTTCCAGAGCTTAACTCAGTGTTTCCCAAACCTGGTCCTGGAGATCCATTCAGATTTTCATGATATCCACAATGAATTTTCATGAGGGAGATTAGATATCCTGAAAACCTGACTGGCTGGTGTGTCTCAAGGACCAGGTTTGGGAACTACAGACTTACCTATTTGTTGAGTGAAAAAATATTTCCTTCTGTTTGTTTTAAAAGCATTTCCATGCAACTTCATTGAGGGCCTCTTTTACAAAGTTGCACTACCTATTCCCAATGTGGCAAATGAGAGGAAGCACATTCAATTCCTATGGGTTTCCTCTCATTTGTCGTTCTAGAATCAGTAGTGCGGCTTTGTAAAAGACGACCTGGGTGTCCCCTGGTCATTATACTTTTTGAAAGAGTGAAAACCAATTAACTTCTACTCATTCTATACCACTCAGAATTTTGTAGACCTCAATCATATCTCCCTTGAGTCATCTATTTTCCAAGAAGAGCCTTAAACTCTAGCCTTTTCTCATTTGAGAGGAGTTCCATCTCCTTTATCATTTTGGTTGCACTTCTTTGAACCTTTTCTAATTCTGCTATATCTTTTTTGAGATTTGTTGACCTCAAGGTGAGGTTGCACCAAGGAGTGATACAGAGGCATTAGCTACAATCCATTTCCTAATAATTCCTAGCATTCTGTTTGCTTTTTTTGACCACTGCCACACACTAGGCAGAAGATTTCCGCATATTGTCTACAACAATACCTAGATCGTTTTCTTGGGTGCTGACCCCCAAGGTGGACCCTAGCAGTAGGTAACTATGATTTGGATTATTTTTCCCAATGTGCATTAGTTTGTATTTGTCCACATTAAATTTAATCTGCCATTAGAAAGTACAGTCTTCCAATTTCCTAAGGCCTTCCTTCAATTTTTCACAGTCCACATGTGTTTTAACAACCTTTGTGTCATCTGCCTGTTTTCAAATCTATGCTGAAAGCCCACCTTTTCACTGCTGCCTTTAGCTCCTAGCCAATACTCAAATTGCCCTCCCCTTGTCCCTTCCTTCCCTCTCACCCAATACTTCCCTCACCCGTAACTGTCTTGTCTGTCTGTATTATTTAGATTGTAAGCTCTTTTGAGCAGGGACTGTCTCTTTATGTCAGGTGTTCAGCGCTGCATGTATCTGGTAACGCTATACAAATGCTAATAATAATAATAATCTGCAAATTTAATCACCTCACTCATCATTCTAACTCCCAGATCATTTATATGTTAAACAGCACCAGTCCCAGCACAGATTCCTGAGGCACTGCACAATTCACCCTCCTCCATTGAGAGAAATGGTCATTTAACCCTACCCTGTGTTTTCTGTCCAATAACCAATTACTAATCCACAACAGAACATTGCCTCCAATCCCATGAGTCTTTAATTTTCTCAGGAGTCTCTCAAGAGGCACTTTGTCAAAAGCTTTCTGAAAATGTAGTTAAACTACATCAACTAGCTCACCTTTATCTACATGTTTATTCATATCTTCAAAGAAATAAAGCAAAATGGTGAGACAAGACTTCCCTTGGCTGAACCCTTGCTGACTCTGTTCCATTAAACCATGTTTACGTATGTGTTCCATAATTTTATTCTTTATGATAGTTTCCACTATTTTACCTAGCACTGATGTCAGGCTTACTGGTATGTAATTTCCCAGATCACCCCTGGAACCCATTTTTAAAATCAGCACCACATTGGTCATCCTCCAATCTACAGGAACTATGAATGACTTTAATGCAAGGTTACAGATTACTAACAGTATACCATGTTTGAGTTCCTTTAGTACCCTTGATGCATGCCATCCGGTCTAAGTGATTTACTACTCTATAATTTGTCATTTTTGACTTAGTACGTCTTCCAGGTTCACCAAGATTTCTTTCAGTTTCTCATACAGGTAGATATTTTACATCTTCTTCTGTAAAGACTGAAGCAAAGAATTCATTCAGTTTCTCTACTGTGGCCTTGTGTTCCCTGAGTACCCCTTTTGCTCCTTCATGATCTAACGGTCCCACTGATTCACTCACAGGTTTTCTGCTTCTGATGTACCTGAAAATTTTGTTACTATGAGTTTTTGCCTCTGCAGCAAGTTTCTTTTCATATTCTCTTTTATCCTTTTTTTTTTCAATGCTTTGCATCTAGCTTGCTTATGTTGCTTCTTATTTTCTTAATTTGAGTTCTTTTTTTTCCATTCTTTGAAGGACAATTTTTTGACTCTAATAGCCTCTTTCACTTCACTTTTTAACCATGCTGATTGCCATTTTCTCTTCTTTCAATCTTTGTAAATACGTGGAATGCATCTGGTCAGAGCTTCCACGATGATATATATATACTTTATTTTTACAATTTTACATTAATTTCAAGAGTACATCTTGATTGGTAAAGATGATTAACAAAAGAAAAGAATTACAAACATAATTCTATAATTACCCAACTAAAGAAAAACTTCAAAAGAAGAAATAACATATTTAAAGGTAACATTGAATTTCTCTCTTTTCAAACTCAATATATTATTCATCTATAGTCCACAAGTTGGGAGGCATGTCACAATACCTAAGTAATTACAAAGAACAAACCTAAAATTCTTTCTTTTAGGAAATTGAGGAATTCCATGATGATATTTTTAAAACAATGTCCATGCCTGCTTTAAAGTCCTAACCTTTGCAGCCGATCCTTTTAGCTTCTGTTTAACCATTTTCCTCATTGTATCATAGTCACCATTTTGAAAATTAAATGCTGCTATAGTAGATGTCCTGTGTGACTTCATTCCATTGTTTCCCAGTGGACCTAACACCATTACCGCTTACACTATGCCCCACTCCACCAAGGACTAGATCTAAAATGTCTCCCCCTTCTTCTCAGTTTCTGGATCAGTTGCTCCTAGAAGCAGTTATTATTACATCTAGGAATTTTATCTCCCTGGAGCTCCCTGATGTAAAATTTATCCAGTCAATACTGGGGTAATTGAAATCAAGAAACAAGCAAAATCACCCCTCTTCTACTTATGGGCAAGATCCTACCACACAAAAAGTGGAGAGAAAAAAAAAGACCTCAATAAATATCTCATTTTCAAATAAACATCCACTGATGATGATATTGAAAAGCTCACTTTCAATCATTGGTCAGAAAAAAACTCCACATAACATTATAAAATTCAGTTCAACAGTAGGCTCTTCCTAAAAAGTAGGTAACTCAATGTCCAGTGATATAAATAATTCCCAGCAAAATCATTCAAGTCAGCAGTGACAAAGTAATAGAAACAAAGTACTTACCTATATGCTGAGAACACTATATAATCCCATCACTGTTTCACCAAACGGCATCATCAGGGGAGGACTGCTAATAGGATTCCTCAAAATGGCTGTGAGAAGGTTCAGACACTGACAAACTAAATCTCATCTGGCAGATGTGATGACGTTGTTTTCTAAACCAATCAAAAGTTGCACATTCAAAAAAGAGCTTTCCATTCAATCGCGGAGTTTAAAACCCCTGGAGACATGGTTCATAATTTAAATATCCAACCCTGTTCCCTCTGACATAAGCACCTATGGACATCATCCCGGCTGTTTCACAATGAAAGTTTTTCCAAGACAATACACTGAAAAGAAGACAATTGATGTCGAAAAGCCTGACAATGCACAGCAAGTGGTTCTAAGATCTTACCTGAAGAAACACAGTGTCTATGATCAATGAAATATGTTTTTAATTGGCGAGATGTTTGACCAATGTAACATAGATTACAAGGACATTTTAATAAGTATATCACACAAGTAGAAAGACAAGATGTCACAGATGTAAAAGAAAAAGTTATATTCAATTTATTATCTGTATAGCTAGAAGCTTCCATCATAAGGTCAAAAATAGAACAATACCCATATTTTGACCACCTCTTGTCCTTGGATTTGTTTTTGATAAGAGATAGTTGAGATCACCCATTATTATACTGTTGACCAATTTGCCAGCTTTCCTAATTTGTGTAAATATTTCTTCATCTTTCTGTCATGGTGGATGGTAGTTCAGCCCTACAAGAATACTCCTTCCCTTCACACATGGAATTTTTATCCATAATGATTCCACACGGCTGTCTGTTTCATATAGAACGTTTATTTTGTTTAGCCTTTAGCACCAGCGTTTGCTTTTGAGCATCAGGGCCTGAGTGCCTAAATTTTTACTCTAAATTTCACTTAACTCCTAAATTTTAAGGTGGGGAAAATGTTAAGAGCTTAGCGCTGATTTTCAGAGCTAGGCTCATAAATTAGGTTCACATATATAGACAAATGAATGGCAGATCTAAATATATAAGCATGGCATTTAAGTACCTAAAGTAGGTTGAATTTTCAGCTGCAAACTTAGGGTCAATATTGAATGTTATTTATCCAGGCTTATGTGGCTCAAGTACTGATATTCCATGGTGCTTAACTGAAGAGTGCCACTGAATGTCAGCTTTGATCTTAGCCTTACTCTCTGGTTAGTTCTGTGTAGTCCAGGGATAGAGTTGGGACAGATTTAGAAGGTCATTCAGGCACCACTGTTATTCATTGCTGGTACTCAGCTAACTAAGGGCCCCTTTTAGAAAGCAGCAGTAAACCCAATGCGGTCTTACCGCTCATTAAAAAAGAACTACTGCCGAGTTACCGCAGTAGCCTGGCAGTAGTTTCCTCCCTAAGCACACCATCATGTCTGGCAATACAAAAATATATTTATTTTTGTAGCACTACTGTATACCCAGCAGTAATTGGGTGGTGCCGTGCTCTTCCCAGTTACTGCCAGATTAGCACAGGAGGCCTTACTGCCACCTCAATGGGTGGCAGTAAGGGCTCCTCCTGAAATGACCACACGGCAAGTGCTTCACTTGCTGCAATGCCATTTCCTAAAAAAAAAGACCTATCTTTCACCCGCTGCGGTAAAAGGAAGCCTTGACACGTGTCAAAAACATGTTCTGACACCAGCACAGGCTCCACTTTGCTGCAGCTTGGTAAAAGAGGCCCTAACTGAGCAGGTAGGACCACTCCCAACCGTAGAGAAATATTTTACATGTTTTAGGAAGAGCAAATGTCCACATACATGAAGAAGAGAAGACTTAGGAATTGAATAAGGAGATCAATTGGCACCAAAAAGATATAAAATAACAGTAGGCCAAAACTGAATACTGGAGGACCCCAAAAGGCAGTTGGTGAGGTGAGGAAAAAACATTATTCTAATGAATTTTAAATGATTTATCTGTTAAGTATGAACACAAGCAGTGTAGGACATTGTCTGTAATTTGGCACTCTGAAAGTCCATAGATAAGAATGGAATGGTTGACAAGGTCAAATGCTGCTGCTAGGTTCAATAAGATTACCAACATGTCTTTGCCACCATCAAGGTTGGTATGAATAAAATTTACCAGAGGCAATAAAGTATGCTCAGTAGAATGGTGTTCTTTAAACCCAGTCTTCTTAGGTAGTGAGCATTAATACTCTCAAAAAAATGGGCTAGTTGAGAGGTTACCAACTTCTCCACTATCTTTGAGATGAACAGTAGGCTTCAAATTGTCTGGTGTTTGGAAACTGTATCTGGGTTAGCATTTAACATCCTTCATATGTGGGTGAATTATGGCCTATTTCCAGGCAGCTAGAAACATAACAGCAGAAAAGCTCTCAACAAATATAGAGCAAAGGTGTGGAGGAAATGGATCCAGAATTTGTTTAAATAACGTAGTTGACAATGGATTCAAAACTGAAGTAGAAGAATTTAAGCCCTATTAATGAAGGAGGTAAAAAGCTACTGAGATGATGTGAAAAACATGATGAAAAAGATGTTCTACTCCATGTGAAAACTCAAAAGAGTAAAACCGTTCTTCCCGAGATACATCTTCCACACCCTGGTACAGTCAATGGTAATAAGTAATCTAGACTAGTGTAACGCACTGTACGCTGGTTGTAAAGAGCAGACTATCAAAAAACTCCAAACTGCCCAGAATACTGTCGCCAGACTCATATTTGGAAAAACTAAATATGAAAGTGCAAAACCCTTAAGAGAGAAACTTCACTGGCTTCCACTTAAGGAACAAATTGCGTTCAAGATCTGCATGATGGTACACTGCATGATGGTACACAAAATCATTCACGCAGACACCCCAACCTACATGCTCAACCTTGTAGACCTACCTACCAGAAACGCCACAAGATCATCCTGCAAATTCCTCAACCTGCACTTCCCCAAATGTAAAGGACTAAAATACAAGCTGATGCATGCCACTACCTTCTCCTACATGAGCACGCAGTTATGGAATGCACTACCTACAGACTTAACAATCAAAGAAATAACTATCTTTCGCAAATCTCTGAAGACATACCTCTTTAACAAAGCCTACAATGAGATCCGATAACCGGCAGCCTCACTAATATACCTCAGCAACCCAATCAGTTATGAAAGCCCACCCTCTACAACTACCCTTATCACTCCCTTCCTTCTTCTATCCTCCCTTACTTATACTATGCACAATTCTACTGTATCTGATATCCTGATATGTCAATGTTAACATAAACATGTAAGCCTGCAAATAGGTGGGAAAATGTGGGATACAATGCAATAAAATAAATAAATAAAACCAGGGCTTTTTTTGAGGGGGTACTTGGGGGTACTGAGTACAGGCACCTTTTCCATTGTCTGCTAAAATTGACCCATGGACCCCAAGTTTTAATGAAAGAGCTCAAGCTCTACACACCAATTCTGCCTTGACATAGATTCTGTGACTGGTTGCAGGGTCCTGGCTATTGTGGGGAGGGTCCCTCAGTGATCACCCCACCCCTGAAGGGTGGCCTAGCATTTGAGTACCGACACCTTTTTTGCTAGAAAAAACACACTAACTAAACCTAAGTGCAGAGAATGCAGAACCTGAGGGATGAGGTAGTGATGGACATGTGTAATTTAAAAAAAAAAAAAAATATATATATATATATATATATAATAAAAAAAATATATATAATATATATGTATATAATATATATATAATAAAAATATATATGTAATTATATATATATATATATATTTTTTTTTTTTTTTTTATTAATTTTTTTTTTTTAATTCAAATTTGCACGTCTATATATATGGAGACATCTTTGAGTGCATTGAGGTTCAGTGGAGTATGAGTTCTATGCCATCTACACTCCATATGGCACAGTTGTTTCTTCTATGATGAGGGTTAAATGAAAAGTAATGCCTCCAGCTCCATTATTCATCAACACATGACAGCAATGATGCACTGCACATATTCACTTGTTCTTGAAATCTCTTCCTTCACCTCAGTTGGTGAAGTATCTATTTGAAGAGGAAGTTTTGCTATTGCTTGTGAAATGGAAGCATGCAGTGGGCACTCATTAATGCAATTTAAGCAACATGCTCTAATAGAATTTCTGGCTGTTGGAGTCCCTCAAATTGAAATTTACTGCCATGTTCAGTTTGTTTATGGTGATGGCTATGTTGATGTGAGTACTGTGCATCTCTGGGCCAAAAAATGCAGATTGTGGACTGGGAAGGGCTGATTTGTGTGATCAAAAATGAAGTGGTTGACCCATGACAGCAACAGACAAGTCTCACACGATATAGGTTGACGACCTCATAAAGGACAATAGGAGAATCACTTAAAGTGTTACACTACAACTCTAGAAACTTTGACAGAAGCATAAGAAGGAAATTTTTATTGCAACAAGACAATACTAGGCTTCACACAGCCTTAGAAATGAAGTTCATTCCTGTCATGGTATGTGCAAAACTAAATCACTCATTCCTGTCATGGTATGCACAAAACTAACCCACCTGGAGAAATTGCCCACAAAATATCATAGAAGTAATTGCAAATATGGGTCTTATAGTTGTACAGAAAAGCCCCCAAAAAACACAGTTCAAATATATAGACTGCTCTTGTCTCTAGTTAAGCAAATAGTCTATGTGGAGAAAAAAGACTTCAGAGTTTTTAATGCTCCCAGTTTTATAATACATTCATTCTGTAATTAAATAAAACAGATGTAAACACTATCATCAGTCAAAGAAATAAAAAAAAAATCCACTTTAACTTAACTTACTTATGTCTTATATTTTCATGTGCAAAATTGTGTTCAAAGACATAGAAAAAAGCCTGAAAAAAGCAAGGTATGTAAAAAACAAAACTCCACATAGAGCATATAGCTTACTCAATTCAACAATAGTAATCTGAAATACTTTTCCCACTGGTGGTTCATACAACTCAGTATGAGAAACAAATCTTGTCTTTGCACTTCCACATAGATTTACTAATGATTTTTGACAGAGACCCTGTTTTGCTCGAGTGCTGTGTCAGAAGAAATCGTCACCTCTCAACTCAATCAGCTCCTGGATACGGAAGCAGTCTATGTTTTTGAGATGTGTTTTTTTTAGATTTTCTGAATTTATGCACAGCTGTCCTGAAATTTAGTGATTGTTTTTCACGGTCTTACCCCAACTGCCAACAGCCCAGACTTAGTGCCATGTGATTTCCATTTTTTTTCCAAAATTGAAGGAATACCTTTGGGGATAACTGTTCGACTTGAATAAAGAGATGGAAAGGACTGTGAGCAACTGGTGGAAGGGACAAGATGTGCAGTTCTTTTGCAACGACTTCCATGGTTGGCAGGAATGTGTGGTGAATGGTTGTGTCTATATAGAAAGTAAATACATGTAATACAAGTGCAAGTTTCCAGCATTATTTTCATTTTTATTCATTGCAATATCTTCAATTAAACAAAAGTTATGCAGGTGGAGACATTACTTTTCAATTAACCTTCACAGATACAATCTTGAGTGATGTGGAGGGGCATAATCGAATGGGGACGACCATCTCTAAGGGCGCCCATCTCTATGGACGTCCCAGCGAAGGGGTGGGGAAACCCGTATTATCGAAACAAGATGGACGTCCATCTTTCGTTTTGATAATACAGTCGGGGATGCCCAAATATCAACATTTAGGTCAACCTTAGAGATGGTCGACCTTAGAGATGGTCATCCCCAGTTTTTGGCCATAACGGAAACCGAGGATGCCCATCTCAAAAACAACCAAATTCAAGCCTTTTGGTCATGGGAGGAGCCAGAATTCATAGTGCACTGGTCCCCCTGACATGCCTTGGGTGCTGAGCCCCCCAAAACCCACTCACCACAACTGTACACCACTACCATAGCCCTAAGAGGTGAAGGGGGGCACCTACATGTGGGTACAGTGGGTTTCAGGTGGGTTTTGGAGGGCTCACATTTACCACCACAAGTGTAACAGGTAGGGGGGAGATGGGCCTTGGTCCGCCTGGCTGACATGCACTGCATCCACTAAAACTGCTCCAGGAATCTGCATACTGCTGTCATGGAGTTGGGTATGACATTTCAGGCTGGCATAGAGGCTGGCCAAAAAAAAATTAAGTTTTGTTTTAGGGTTGGAGGGGGTTGGTGACAACTGGGGGAGTAACGGGAGATCATCCCCGATTCCCTCCAGTGGTCATCTGGTCAGTTTGGGCAACTTTTCACTGCTTGGTCACAAGAAAAAATGGGCCAAGTAAAGTCGGCCAAGTGCTCGTCAGGGACACCCTTCTTTTTTCCATTATCAGCCGAGGACGCCCATCTCCTAATCACGCCCCAGTCCTGCCTTCGCTACAGTGCCAACACACCCCCCTAAACTTTGGTCGTCCCCGCGATGGGAAGCAGTTGAGGACTCCTAAAATCGGCTTTTGATTATGCCGATTTGGGCGCCCCTGAGAGAAGGACTTCCATCTCCCGATTTGTGTCGGAAGATGGACGCCCTTCTCTTTCAAAAATAAGCCTGATAATGATACAATGGCTAAGAATGGTGTGGGCAGAGTTGACAAGTCTGACATGGAGCAGTCTTGCTCAATGCAGTATATAAAATAGAATCCAAGGTACAGATACAGTTGAAAGAAATAAGGAAAATTCATTGGGAGAGGGTCTATAGTGCTATGATGCAGTGTTCCCCAAGTCAATCCTTGGGTACTTCCATGCCAGTCAGATTTTCAGGATATTCACAAAGAATATGCATGAAATTGATTTGCATACACCAATTCTGCCTTGTTATAGATTTTGTAACTCTTTGCAGGGGGCCTGGCTATTGTGGGGTAGGTCCCTTAGTGATCACCCTACCCCTGAAAGGTGGCCTGGCATTTGAGTACCGGCACCTTTTTTGCTAGAAAAACACACACTGGAAATATGAATATTAAAAACACCTAGAATTAGAGAAGTAGGATAACCAAGACGATGCTGTGTAATTAAATTGTAAAGAGACAGAAAAGACCCAAATAGGCAGGGGTTGGTAAATAAGAAACAGGGAAAGGGAGGAAGAAGTCGTCAGATAAATAGACAATCAATTGAGTGAAGGGGAGTGAAGAACATCTGAGCAATAGTCGTGATTCGTGCAAGCCCAGGATTGAACCCCCCCCCTCCCCCCCTCTTCTTCTGCCTCACCAGTGTGTTTGTCATCTAGGGCTGTTTTGCATTCTGTGATTGCTATTCCTCTTTTGGGGTGGGGGAGATCATTGGCTGAAATAGAGAGCTTACTAGACAGAAAAGTCTCACTAAAGGCCTAATGCAGCTTAAAATGACTAATTTTTTTGTTACATTTGTACCCTGTGCTTTCCCACTCACAGCAGGCTCAATGTGGCTTACAGAGGGCAACGGAGGGTTAATTGACTTGCCCAGAGTCACAAGGAGTTGCCTGTGCCTGAAACAGGAATTCAGCTCAGTTCCTCAGGACCAAAGTCCACCACCCTAACCACTAGGCCACTCCTCAACTCCCATTGTGGGACATGCTCTGGTGTCCTGCAATAGGTGACATTTTATCATGCGCTAATTGGGGCACTAAATAAATGTTCAGGTTTTTTTTTTTTAAGAGGGGCATTTCTGAACTAATCAGTTAGTGCAGCTACATTACTATGTGCCAACTGGTAAATGCAGGATTTCTTCCCACCTACAAAATGGGTGGTATGTGCTCACACGGTCATTTTTATTAATGGCAGCAAGCTAAAGGCAACATTTGTCCATACAAAAATTATTCAATAAGGAGCTAATTTAACTCACACCTAGTTCAAATCATATACCAATGCTTCCATATAAGATCTAAGAAACAAAATTTCTATTCAGGTTTTTTAAATATAATATAATTTTTACTTATTTTATCAGTTTATCACCAATTTCTCAAACTATTACCTAGAACATATATTTAAGATTTGTTAACAGTGATTTAAAATGATAAAATAAGTAAAACTTACATGAAAGAAATCTGAATGGAAATCTTGTTTTCTAGAGCTTACATGGAAACATTTGTGCATGGCCATTAATTAAAAACATGGAAAATTGGCCGTTTTATGACTGTGGCAGAAAATGACCTTGGCACATAGGAAAAACCTGCACAAGGGTGCTCTAAAGGCCACTTGTTGCTGCAGCTTAGTAACTTGCATTGTAAAACATTATTTAAATTCAATTTTTTAAAAAATGAAAGATGAAGTAAATAGTCATTCAGGCAGGGCAGTGAAATAAACTGTTATTCAAAATTAGAGTAGAGGCAGTGTTGAAGGCCAACTAGAGATGAGTAGTACAAATATGGCTTAAGTAAACATATGCTTTTAACTTGTTAACAATTAAAACTAATTGAACTAACTGGCAAGGGGAGATAACCATTAAAACATGTCCTTCTCTGTAATTTGGAGAGGGGGGGGGGGGGTATTGGAGTGGAGTGGAGGAGTGGCCCAGTGGTTAGGGTGGTGGACCTTGGTCCTGAGGAACTGAGTTCAATTCCTACCTTAGGCACAGGCAACTCCCTGTGACTCTGGGCAAGTCACTTAATCCTCCATTGCCACATTGAGCCTGCCATGAGTAGGAAAGCACAGGGTACAAATGTAACAAACAAAAAAATTGATATTTTGAGATCATGACTAACACTTGTTAAATAACTTTACAATTGCTCTGCACATCAAAGCAGATCACCTTCTGCTGTGTCTCTTCAACCAGGCTGGTTCCTTCACTACATGCCACACCTACAACCCTTGGCTACTTCCCCCAACTGGTGTGCCACAACAGGTAGGATCATGACTGGACCCCCTATATGGGACAGGTGGGTGCAGTCTCCTCCACTGGCCAAATTATGGCATTGGCATTCCCTGTCCCCAGTTTAAACTTTTGCCTGTCACTTCTCATTGGCCTCTGTCCTTTCCCTGATTGGTCATCCCCTATTCACACCCCTTCTTTCTCCCTCCCCCTGTCCTACTCCCCTTTGATTTTTCTTCATTTTTTGTTTGTTTCCTTCTCTGTGCTACTACCCCATTTGTGGGAGCCCTTCTTGGATTTTCCCAGGCTCCCCCTTTCCTTGCATTGCATCTGCTCTAGCTGATAAAAAGACATGCAGAGAGTTTATTTCATAAGATTTTTCAAACCTTTATGAAGCAATGGTTTTCTGATGTCAATGCAGGTTTAACTTCTTAAATAACTGAAATGAATCATTCTCACATGCTTTGGTTTATTCTAAATACAGGAACTTAGAGTCACCTGGACTTTTGGGAAGTTAAAAAAAAAACTGCCTACGGTAACCAAAGACTGACTACTTCCTCTTAAGTTTAGATTTGCCTTTAAATAAGTGCATCCTTTAAAATAAGGAGCAGATGGTCACCTTTTGCATTGTCAGCATATCTTTTTTTAACATTGTTTTTATTGAAATTTTCCAATTTTACAACCTTTAACTTTATTATTCAGAAAAAAGGAGAAAAAAGATAACTCTTTGTTACAGATTATTATTGCAGTTTGTTATAATATATATTTCTCTTCTAATACCCAGTTAGATCAATGTATCTGTTGGTAAAGTCAGTGGATCATATTAATCTTTCTTTACAATCAAGGTGAGGTGGGAGATAGTATATTAAATGGTTGTGTTAAAGTTGTTCATATTTGTGTGAGTATCATCAGTAAGCAACATCTGCAAATGATGTATTCTATAATGGTATATTTTCTTTTACCAGTAAAGATACTTTAGATATTTTCTGAAAAGAAAGAGGATTAGTTGGTTATCAAAAACCTTGACTATTATCTTCTGAAAGAATGATGGTAGCTGGTTGACAGCTGCATAGTGACAATTAACTTTATTAATACTGGCTTGATAATTTAAAAATACTTTTGCTGTTAGCACTGATGCTGATTGTATATATACTTTTTACTTTATTTGCCTGTTCTACTCATAATTTTATGCAAGCACTACACCATGTTGAGTTCTGAGTTTCTTATCTATATAAGCCACATTGAACTGAATTTATTTTTGGATAATGTGGGATATAAGTATAAATAAATAAATAATTAGCTCTATCAATGTTGCCAAGATAAGAATGGCCTGTAAATCTTTTAGCCACCAAAAAGAAAGTGAGATGGTTAGGAATCCCCCCCCCCCCAAAAAAAAAAAACATTTAGCATTATGATACACAATAATGCATTTATGAGATTGGTCGCAACCCGTTGAAACAATAAAAATTGCTTTTATCTCTGTTGAGTATGCCGACTCAAATCAGGGAAAAAAATACTTGTATCCCCCTGAAAGTTTTTCTCTGTTTTGAAAATAACAACCAAATATTCAGTTTCTATCATATATGCTTCCAAAGTCACTATCAGGCTCATTTTCAAAAGAGATGGACGTCCATCTTTCATGGACGTCCATCTCCCAGAGACGTCCAAATCGGTATAATTGAAACCCGATTTTGGACGTCTCCAACTGCATCAGAAAGACATCCAAATTTCAAGGGGGCATGTCAGGGGTGTGTTCAAAGCTGGACTTGGGCATTCCTAAGACATGGAAGTCTTTCAGCAATAATGGAACAAAACAAAGACGTCCAAGACTAAAACTTAGACATTTTGAGCTAGACCTGTTTTTATAAAAAGTTGCTGGAGTGGGAATTGAACCTACTTTCCCAAGATCAAAGTCGGTTGTACTAACCATGAGGCTAATCCTCTACTCCACACAAGAGGTGCCCCACATGACTAGATGACCACTGGAGGGACTCAGGGATCACCTCCCCTTACTCCCCCAAATCACAAAACATTTTTCCAAACAGCAATTTCAAAAGGAAAAGATAGACTTTTTTGTAAAAAAATGACCTTTCCTGTTCTGATTTTGGACGTTTTACAAAAAAATGTCCAAATTCAGACCGTGTTGCCAAGATCAAAGCCCACTGCTCTAACCATTGAACCACTCCTCCTCTGTTTTGGATGGCTTGCATTTGGACATTTTTTTTGTTCGAAAAAGGACCAAAAACAAGGATGTCCAAATCACAAAGACGTCCAAATCACTTGACATCCTTAATATTTTCAAAAGAAAAGATGGACTTCCATCTTTTTTCGAAAATATGCTTTTACCCCCCTCCTCCCCCGGATTTGGACATTTTACATCTCAACATTACCCCCTTATATTGTATGGTGAGCCCTACAAAACCTACTCTATCCAACTATATACCTCTACAATAGCCCTTATGTCAGCAGGTGTCACCTATATGTGGGTGCAATAGGTTTTTGGTGGATTTTGGAGGGCTCACATGTTCTATCACAAGTTTAACAGAGTGGGATATGGGTCTGTGTCTCCTTCTCCACAGTGCACTGCATGGACAACTAGGCTGCTCCAGGGGCCTGCTTGATGCTCTTATAGGACTGACCATAACATCTGAAGCTGTCATAGAGGCTGGTATGTACTGCCTCTTTCACACCTTTGGGGGGGGGTGGGAGAGGGTCATGCCTTAATCTCTCCAGTGGTCATATTTTCATTTAAGGTACCTTTTTGTGACTTAGTTGTGATTGAAACAGGTCTAGAATAAGCCATCTAACTTTAAGCCCTGGATATGTTTGCTTTGTTCCATTATAGCAAGAAAAAAAGTTCACATTTTGGGAACACACAAATCCTGCCCCTAACATGTCTCCTTGTAATTTGGGTGCACTGCATATGAACTGCATAGAAAACTATCTTATAAATGGATTTTGAAAATAGCAATTTGGCGAAAAAAAAGTCCATCTGCCACTTTGTGCCACTTTTTGGATGTTTTTTTCTCTTTTGAAAATGAGCCCCAAAGTGTGTTCAAGCATTCCTAAATACATCTAATTGCTGATTATTATATAAATGTGGAAATCACCAATGAAAATATATTTGCAAAATGAAAATTGCAGTGCAGAGAAAATATGCTGCATGAGTTTCTCTTGAAAACAAAAAGCCTGGCATCCCTGAACTGTTTAATTATTGAAATGAACTGTAACAGTACACTGGATTGTTGCTGAGGTCACTGAATAATACTGGAAGTCAAGAGGCAAGCAGGAGCTCAGAGGGCCATCCAGTGCCTGAGGCTCTGTCTAAAAACCCACACACTTTTTCTCAAGCATTCAGATAGGTAGCCTGATAGCAGAACCAATTTGCTTGTGTTACCAGAGGTCCAACGGTGCTTGCTTGTTTTAAGAGAAGCCAAAATGAGCTCTGGTGACCACCGTGACACTGTGATTCCCATGCCCTATTGCATTCCTCTTTTCAGATCCCAGACATTTTTTTCCCCTACGTGCAGTCCAGGATGTAGACAAATGAATTCCAAGTGACCTATGTGGGGGTGGACGTTTTGGAAACAAACAAAAAAAAGATATCTCCTGTCCACACTTTTTCATTAGCTTGTTCCCTGGAGTCATTTTATGCATGGCAGTAAAATGCAGAGTTCGGCCATATAATTTTACTATGCAACATCGCAGCAACCTCCACAACTTCAACATGGTAGGTACTGCAACATTTTGAAGAACATAAAAATTGCACTTAACGTTTGCTGAATATATTCTATGAATAAAAGGAAAATAATGTAGTATTTATTATGCACTAATAGATACCAGTACAAAGGGCTAATAATAAAATTGCACAAAGTCATAAACACTTATTTTAAAATGTGTTTTCACTAACCATATTCTTGGCTCAGATCTCAGCTCATTGTTCCCTCTGCTAGTTTATTCGGTTCTTTAAAATATGCCAGCCCAACTTTTCAGGCTACAAGGTTTGCAACATCTTTAGTTAGCAGGATATCATTTGATATATTTCTAAAATACTTTTACATAAGTTGCTCTGAATTTAAATAACAGAAAAAGAGTTATTTGTATGAGTCAGTTACTTTATAAAAACAGACCCTCTTGTGCTGTCTGAGAGCTGGAGTAATACAATCCTACTCTATAGGAATAGCTGAAAATTAAAATTAAAAAAAAAATCCTGAAATTCTTTATTTGATTTAAGTTATAGTAGAGAATGTCATGGGGACGGGGAACCACAGTAACCACCGGGGTGGGGACAGGGACAGATGGGACGGGGTGGGGAAGGGGGCAGATCCCACGGGGATGGGGCGGGGATGGGGACAGAGCCCACAGGGACGGGGACAGGGGACAAACTTTGTCCCCGTGTCATTTTCTACTTTGAAGCCTGTTAATGAACTGGACTGTTATTTATGTTTAAGTGATGCCTACAAAGATATTTTGATTTTTTGGAAAAACAAGCAAACATACTGGCCACAACTAGGAAAATTTGCAAGGGAGATCCTGTACATCTTGCTACCAGCACTTCTTCTAAGAAGACAACTTCTATTTCCAGGAAGGACTGTGGAAGACAGGAGAGCTAGATTGAATCCCGAGATTGTTGATGATTTCTTATTTATCCACAGATTAAAAAAAAAACATAGGGCATATTTTTCCCCTCTAGGGCAGATAGAACGAGTTGTATTTTATACCCCTGGACATTTTAACAGTGTGAATTAGGATTCCTTGGTGTAGTAGAAATCACCTATTGTTGGGGTTGGAAGGGTAGAGGGTGGTGGTGGGAAGGAGGGTTATTATAGTTGCTCATTGTTATTATTGTTCTCTATTTGTAATTTATATACAACATTGCACAGCATATTGTTCCTTTTTATATTTTAATAAAAAGATTTAAATATAAAATCATAAGTGTGCGAGGCTTCTGCAGATGAGGACAGAGCCCATGGGGACGGGGCTGGGATGGGGCAGAACCTGCGGGGATGGGGCGGGGATGGAGACAGAACCTGCGGGGATGGGGTGGGGATGGAGACAGAACCTACGGGGACGGGGCGGGGACGGAGACAAACTTTGTCCCCGTGTCATTCTCTAAGTTACAGTAAAGAAATGCATTAATGAGAATAGGCTTAAACTAAAAAAAAAAAGGTGCACGTTCCTTATAATTTGTTCATCAGGGTAGGTTCCGTTTTTAGAGGTGTATGTTCTCTAATATTAATGTGGTGGTGTTTCACAGGAAGCACAAGATTTGTCAACTTGTGCTTTATAATGCTGAACTCACATAAATGAAATAAAAGAGAAGCATTACACAACGTTCAGTTTCACACTCTGCAATAATGTGAGAAATGTAATGTGCACGTGACAGCAGTTTATTACATTTCTTGCGTTCTTTGGTGCAACTCGTTTACTAATAGCAAAGAAATAATTTAGAAGTAGGAGTTAAGAACAACTTTAGGGGGCCCTTTTATTAAAGGGTTGCTGTGCGACAGTGGGCTGGCTGTGCAGCAACCTAGAACTACCACAGGCCCAACATGGGTGACAATGGTAGTGCCACCCCCACCATGCACCATTTCTGGTGCTATGGGAAATTGTTCAGTATTTTTTACCGCAGCAGTTACCAGGTAGTAATTGGCCAGCATCATACACTTCCTGGTTACCATTGGGTTAGCGCAGGAGACCTTATCACCACCTCAATGGGTGGCGCTAATTACTCCCCCCCCAAAATGGCCGCTTGGCAAGAGTGAACTTACTGCATGCCCATTTTTTTTCCACCTTTTGACCTGCTGCAGTAAAAGGGGACTCTGCGTGCAGCAAAACATGCGCTGTCACTAGAGCAGGGCCCTTTTTACTGTTGCTTAGTAAAGGGGTCCCTAAGTCTTTACAGTCTCTGAAACAAATTGGAGAAGATGATTTTAAAGTGAATAAACTACATATGTATGTGATGATCACACCCATTATACGAAGAATGCAGAATTAGCTGGAAGGTCTATAAGATGACTAATAAAGCTGACAAGGCCTCCTTAATTCTTTCTGCATGCTAAATTCCTTTATTCCACTGATGCTAGTGATAAGATAGAGGGGCAGCACAGTGATTATGACTTTTGGCCATACTTTACGTCTGAAGCCCAGTGATGACAATGGCTAGTGGCTTCATCAGCCTTGATTTAGAGACTGCCTTTTTTACTTTCTCGTAAGAATCATGTACCTTTAATAGAGTTATTTCACCTTTGCAGAAATAGTAATACGGACTTGCAACTGGACTACTTCCCAGATCAATCTGGCATCATGCCATAGGCAAATTTTGATCATACATTAGGCACTGCTGCCATGATTTTCTCAGTTGAAACTTGACATAACCAACATTTACGCCAGGGAACTTTTCTTCTACACAGATTTTCTATGTGTTTGTTTATGTATTTTACAGATTTATATCCTGCATTATCTAACAGTCTAAGAGGCGTAGAGGTGTATTTTCAGAGCACTTAGACTTACAAAGTGGAAGGGCATTCACGGTAGTGCATCTACGTCAGACTTTGGATGTTTTGCGCTAAACGTACAAAATCCGAATAGGAAATATACCCATTTTTTAATAAAGAAAAACATATATATATTTTAAAATATCATTTCAAGCAAGGTTTTCTGCTTTATCTGTTTATCTTTTTAGGCCATTTTTGAAAAACAAAATCACAAGTTAAAAACGCACAAAATCAAACCATTTGGGATATAGGAGGGACCAGCATTTTTAGCAAACTGGTCCCCCAGACATCCCAGGAGAGCAATGGGGCACCCTAGGGGGCACTGCTGTGGACTTTAAATAAACGCTCCAAGGTACACATCTCACCATTGTTCCCTTTCTTGTCTGCTGCGCCTTCCAAAACCCACCCAAAACCCAGTACCCCCAACCGTACACCACCACAATAGACTTTATGGGTGAAGGGGGCACCTATATGTGGGTGCAGTGGGTTTCTGTTGAATTTTAGAGGGCTCACAGTTTCTACCACAAGTGTAACCTGGGTCCACCTGTCTACAGTGCACTGCACTCACCACTACACTACTCCAGAGACCTGCATGCTGCTCTAATGGACATGGCTATAACATCTGAGGTTGTCATAGAGGTTATTTTTAATCATATTTTGGGGGGATAGGAGGGGGTCAGTGACCTTTGGAGGAATAAGGGGGGGTCATCTCTGAATCCCTCTAGTGGTCATCAGGTCATTTAGGACACCTCTTTTTGTCTTATTCTTTAGAAAAACAGGTCTAGACATTTTGTTCTGTTATGGCTGTAAAACGTTCAAGTGTTAGGCACACCCTAATCTTGCCTTTGAAACACCCCTGACATGCCACCTTGTGATTTGGATGCACTGCAGATGAAATGCATAGATAGATAGATGTCTGCAAAACAGGTTTCAAAAATACCACTTTGGATATTTTGAGAATAAATCCATCCTAATGGTGCTTTATGACACTTTTTGGACATTTTTCTCTTTCAAAAATGAGCCCCATAGTAACCTATGAAACGTTGTACATCTAAGTGCTTTGAAAATAAGCCTCATAGTTATCATTGTTGGCTACTGTTAAGATGTTATTTTATCAATTACTCATGCTGTTTTAACACTGTTTTAACACAGGTCCCATTTTATTCAGTAAGACCTAGTTACTAATAACTGAGGTTAACAGGAAAATAGCACAATTTTCTTATTAGTTTCTACAGGTACCAAAGATCCTAAAAGTAGGACAGTATCTGTTAAAGCCATTTTATTACCTCTGCCTCTATCCAGATGGATATCCTGATCCACACTGAGGAACCACTTTGATGTGAAAAATATATTCATGTTGTCTAATCTCAGCAAAACGTTAGTAGAATGAGGAAGTAAAAGGGCTGAGAAGCCTCAGGGTTAAGAACTGAATGAGTGAAGTGCTTACTGTGATATTGAAAATGAAAAACTTTTACAGAAGGAAAGATGAAACTGGATCACATAATGAAATCTGAATACAGATCACCTCAGTCCCTGATTCCACTTTTTCTTGAGCTCATGAAAGTGGAAGAAGATGATCTAGTAAGGTAAGGGAGCTATGTACCTGGGAGCTTTTCCTGAAGTCCACTGCAGTGCCCCCTAGGGTGCTCGGTTGATGTCCTGGCATGTCAGGGGGACCAGTACACTATGAATACTGGCTCCTCCCATGACCAAAGGGCTTGCATTTGGTCATTTCTGAGATGGGCATCCTTAGTTTCCATTGTCACCGAAAATCAGAAATGACCAAGTTTAAGGATGACCATCTCTAGGGACTGTACTGCTATCCTGCTTATAATCGAAATAGAAAAACGCCTATATTGTGACCCAAATCGGGAGATAGACGAATAACGCAGTATAATCGAAAGTCGAATTTGGACGTTTTCAACTGCATTCCGTCGCGGATGCGGACAAAGTTGATGGGGGCGTGTCGAAGGCATGGTGAAGGCAGAACTGGGGCGTGGTTATCGGCCGAACAGAGATGGGCGCCTTTCGCCGATAATGGAAAAAAAATATGCGTTTTTAGCGAGAATTTAGGGCACTTTTCCTTGACCCTGTTTTTCCACGAATAAGGCCCCAAAAAGTGCCCTAAATGACCAGATGACCACTGGAGGGAATCGGGGATGACCTCCCCTGACTCCCCCAGTGGTCACAAACCCCCTCCCACTACAAAATATGCCATTTCACAACTGTTTATTTTCACCCTCAAATGTCATACCCACCTCCCTGGCAGCAGTATGCAGGTCACTGGAGCAGTTATTAGGGGGTGCAGTGGACTTCAGGCAGGTGGACCCAGGCCCATCCCCCCCCCCCCACATGTTACACTTGTGCTGGTAAATGGGAACCCTCCAAACCGCCCCCCAAACCCACTGTACCCACATGTACGTGCCCCCCTTCACCCCTTAGGGCTATAGTAATGGTGTAGACTTGTGGGCAGTGGGTTTTGAGGGGGATTTGGGGGGGCTCAACACCCAAGGGAAAGGTGCTATGCACCTGGGAGCTGTTTTACCTTTTTTTTCTTTTGTAAAAGTGCCCCCTAGGGTGCCCGGTTGGTGTCCTGGCATGTGAGGGGGACCAGTGCACTACGAATCCTGGCCCCTCCCACGAATAAATGTCTTGGAGTTATTCGTTTTTGAGCTGGGCGCTTTCGGTTTCCATTATCGCTGAAAAACAAAAACGACCAGCTCAAAAAAAGATAAACGTCCATGTTTTTCGAAAATACGGTTCGGTCCGCCCCTTCACGGACCCGTTCTCGGAGATAAACGCCCATGGAGATAGATGTTTTCGTTTGATTATGCCCCTCTATGGGATTTACAGCCTGTCTCACTGACACAGACTACTCAATAATTACCGTGGATTCTTTTGGATTCGTATTAGATAAATGAAACCTTTATTAGAGGTGCTAAATTATACAATGATTAAGGTGTAAACAATTATTAGCTATATAAACACAATGATTAGCCATATAAACAATCATGACATCACTGGTCTCTACATCTAAGCAATGATAAGAGTTCTTAGACCAGGGAAAGAAGCAATAATACACTATACATACAGTCATCACTGGTCCTAACATTATCCAGGCTCTTAACATCAGCTGGGGGGGGGGCTCGTTACAGTGAAAGCCAGGAGCTTTTTAGATCAGGAACAAATCCTCTGCGCAGTACGTATGTTACTCATAGATGAGCTCCTGATTTTACTGAAAGAAACTCCCCTTTTTATTAGGCTTAGAACTCATGTTCAGAGCTAAGGAAAATTACAGAATGCTTCTCTGTTTAGGTAAACAAGCCATACTGTGGGAACGTGGTCACATGCTTTCCAAGTCCAAGTGGCCAGGCTGAACTTCCGAAAACAAGAACCATCTTCCCTTTTGCATACCAAATTAATTCTTATCTTCCAATTTGTTTTTGTATTTACAAGGAAAGTTACTTTTGGTCAAAGACAAAAGATTTCAGAGTTCATTATCAATCAAAGCAGGGTTGAAAAGCAATCCTTTACATCTTCCATTACAGGGACGACCTAAATGTCAAGATTTGGGCGTCCCCAACCGTATTATTGAAATGAAAGATGGACGCCCATCTTGTTTCAATAATAGGGGTTTCCCTGCCCCTTCACCGGGACATCCTGCAAGGACGCCCTCAGGAAAACTTGGGCACCCCTTTCGATTATGCCCCTCCATGTCTGTTAATATGTTGACTATGCTGAAAAAAATTAAAGCTACCTGTTCTTCATCATCTCTACTTTTCTTGTCAAAGTGCGGCTAACTTGAGGCTATCCAGATGGTAATTGTTCCACAATGCTCCCCCTTCAATTTAATTTTTACCAGCATGGAATTCAAAACCACCAAGGATTGCCCTTAAAAAACTAAATAGACCTAAGTGGTGTAGGTTTTATGGACTTTTTATGCTACACCAGTGTTACTGATAGTAGCATGCTGGTAGATGCAAGATGACCTGTAGGTAGATGTCCCAGTATGGTTGCAGCTAGAGAGAAGTATCTTATCTCTGTTGACGTGGAGGGGCATTTTCGAAAGAAACGTTCAAGTTGCGATTTGGACATCTTGCAAAACGTCCAAATCCAGGGGCAGGGAAACCCGTATTTTCGAAAAAAAGATGGACGTTTCGAAAATACCATCAGAGACGTCAAAATCCTTAAATTTGGACATCCCTAGATTGGGACGTCCTTGGATCTGGACGTTTCTGACTTTTGGCGATTTTCGAAACCAAAGTCGTCCATGTAAAAAATGTCCAAATGCAAGCCATTTGGACAAGGGAGGAACCAGCATTTGTAGTGCACTGGTTCCCCTGACATGCCTGGACACCAACCGGGCACCCTAGGTGGCACTGCAGTGGACTTCAAAATTGGTCCCAGGAACATAGCTCCCTTACCTTGTATGCTGAGACCCACACCCACACCCCCACCCAAAACCCACTACCCACAACTGTACACCACTACCTTACGGGTGAAGGGGGCACCTATATATGGGTACAGTGGGTTTGTGGTGGGTGTTGGAGAGCTTGCTGTTTCCTCCACAAATGTAACAGGTAGGGGGGTATGATCCTGGGTCCGCCTGTCTGAAGTGTACTGCAATACCCACTAAAACTGCTCCAGGGACCTACATGTGCCATCATGGACCTGAGTATGACATCTGAGGCTGGCACAAAATATTTTTAAAGATGTTTTTTGACAATGGAAGGGGGCTAGTGACCACTGGGGGAGTAACAGGAGGTCATCCCTGATTCCCTCCAGTGGTCGTCTGGTCATTTCAGGCACCTTTTTGTTTCTTCTTTCAAAAAAACACACGTCCTGGTGAAAAGTGTTTGTCAGGGACGTCCTTGTTTTTTTCAATTATGGGTCAAAGATATCCAAGTGTTAGTCACGCCCAAGTCACGCCTTCACTATGCCTCCAACACGCCCCCTTGAAATCTGGACGTCCTTGTGACGGACTGCAGATGGAGACGTCCAAAATCGGGTTTCAATTATACCGATTTGGACTTCTCTGTGTGAAGGACGTCCATCTTCCGTTTTATGTCGAAAGATGGACGTCCTTCTTTATTGGGCATGAAGTCCATTCCACCCATCCAAGATTGGCCTACTATTCAGGCAATGATGACAGCTGTCTTGACCTTAGACAAATCAACTTTCCTCTCATATTATGGCACCACTGTTATGCCTTTATGGGGCAATAATAAGCTATTGATAAATCAGCAGCCTGTTTACTGGAGTGCCTGGGCAACACAAGGTATTCAAACTCTTTTTGATATCATGATCTCCTCCAGATTTCTATCCTTTCGGGTGCTACAGTTGAAGTATAGTCTGTCTCAATCTCGGCTGGCCTTGCTGAGTTTAAAGGGGGTCTGGACAGATTCCTGAAGGAAAAGTCCATTGATCGTTATTAAATTTTGGGTTTTTGCCAGGTTCTTGGGTTCTGGATTGGCCGCTGTCGGAGACAGAGTGCTGGGCTTGATGGACCTTTGGTCTTTTCCCAGCTTGGCAGTGCTTATGTACTTATGTACTTATATTTTCAACTTTGATATTGTTTGAATAGATCATTCTGAAATTCCTATTCTACCCTTCGGATGGATACGCTGGAAATTTTACAACTTTTAAGATTGGGAGCCTTTATAGGCCACTTTGCTTCTAAGTGTTATAAGCTGATGAACTCTCACACCCACAAGAAGCCTCTTCCTATACAATCAATGTGTGAATATAAACTTAACTGTGAATTAAGAACCTATCCGTTATTGTTCTTCTGGTCTAATGTTAAGAGAGCTTTATGTTCGGCACCTGTATCCCAGTCTATATTTTTTTTCTTCTCTATAATCTTATTGGACTCCTGTTAAACAGTTTCAATTAAATGCTGGTCATATCGTCAATCTTATGGTGCACTTTTGCATGTTATATATGATTGTTCAGCATTATGACAATATTGGAACCTGATTTGGGATGTTATTACAACAGTGTTATCCTTGACTGTACCGATATCTCCTGGTTTGTTTATACTTTGGTAGACATTGCTTCCTGATCATACCCTGGATATAATGAAAAAGCAGTTCATCATAGTGATTGTCCTGGCTATTAAAGTAGTCTTTGTACATTGGAAATAATCTAATCAAGCCACCCCTAGCTTCTGGTGGAAATTGGTGTGCCAAACAGTTAAATATGAATAAAGAGTGGTGGAATATAGAAATACGGTGTGGAGCTATAAACATCTTTGGTCATCGCTACTAAACTACTGCACAACTTTATTGATAGTACAGTATCATGCCAAGTTTACTTTAGCCAACTGTATATTTCTTTTTTTCTATATCATTATCTGAAGTACTTGTTTTTTTTTTTTTTGTTAACATATTTGTTATTTGGAAAACTTCAAAAGATTATTGGAACTTTTTAAAAAGAGCTTTGTAAGGCTAATTCTTTACAAGCTCAAGGGAACTGGAACCTCCTTATAGTGAGACCATCACATATAGAAGAAAGTAATGAGCAAATGTGTATAAAAAACCAATGTATTACAAGAAAATATAGCAAATCTAATACAGTGAGCAAATCACATCTGTTAATAAATGATCACTCCCTTCAATGGAGGGTAAGTGCAAGCATGCATAGTTGAAATGCAAAAGAATAAATGCTGGTGAAAATATGGAAATAAAAGGCATCTCCAAGTTCTCTTTAGATGATCTGTAAGAAAGACGTTATTGCAGTATAGTGTTCAAAAATTCTTCTCAAAATTAAGTTCTCACCCCTCCACCAAGGTAGTCAATGGTCATTGCATGTTCCTGTTTTTAAACATGGTAAATAACTTTTCCAGAGCTTGCAATTATTTACATTGTCTCCTAGAATCGAGAAACTATTTCCTTTTCAATTGATCATCTTTACAGATTTTTTCCACCTCACTCCCTTCAACTATATTTTCTGTTTTAAACATTTTAATGTCATATTTTGATGAATTTAGCCTAGTAGATTACCGTATATGAAAAAAATCACATGTAAAAAAAAGAAGATAAAGCATTAATGCCATAATTTTCATTTATGGTAACATAAATCCATAAACCATTTCATGTGTGGTAACTAGAACATTAGAGAAAAGATATTCCTGTAACAGAAAACCATCTTCTGAACTGCAGAATCTTTGTCATTTATCAGTTTTCTTTAATTAAAATTGCAAGTATAGTTTATGCACTGTTTGATTCAGTCAACATTTTAAATGCTGGCTAAAACAGATTTCTTGCTAAATTCATTGCATTTCTAAGTCCTGCTGATGAAGCTTTCTGGATTCTCTTAATCATTATAATTGCATCAACTGAATTTATATTAACTTTTTGTGTTTTTTTTTACACTGAAGCCATCTTGACTTCACAAAGATTCTTTGAAATTATAGAAAAAAATATCAGTCATGTGTTTCCTATTGTAGAAATTAATCACTAATTATTACCCATCTCAGATTACTGATACACTAGTCTTATTCTGTATAAAATTAATGGTATTCCTATTTTGGTTTGTGCCCTCAGCACCTAGGGTTGATTCAAAAATTATGCGTAAAAAATTTGAACACTACTCATAAATTGCTAAGTTGTCATGTGCACTCCTAACTTTAGGTGCAAGCACTTACACCATGTCAAAGGCTGCTGTAAATGGTCATGCCTAAAGTTGGGAGTTGCACATTGTGAGGAGGTTGGGGAGAGAGGTTTTGTAAGGGCACTGCCACCTCAAGCTCAATACTCTCCTACTACTCTTTGAAATAAGGATAGCCCAAGAAAACCAGTTGTAAATAAACTTGCAGCCAACAGAGGGTGCTCCAGGTATTTTAATTAAAGGTTGCTAGGCACCCAAAGAAAGGAAAGGAAGGTTCAGGAAAAATCCTGGTTACCCAGACCAATGAGGAGGGAACTCCTAGAGAATGGGGAGGGCTTTAAAACTCATAACATAGTAACATAGTAGATGATTGCAGATAAAGACCTGCATGGACCATCTAGTCTGCCCAACAAGATAAACTTATTATATATGGTATGTGATACTTCATATGTATATCTGATCTTGATTTGTCCTTGCCATTTTCAGAGCATAGACCATATAAATATGCCCAGCATCATCCTTGTTCTAAAATTTCTGAAGTTGTCATCGAAGCCCCTGAAAAGCTCCACTCCAGCCCATCCAAATCTATTCAGCCATAATCAGGGCACAGACCGTAGAAGTCTGCCCAGTACTGTCAGGCTTTGCTTCCTAATTACTGGTGTTGCTACCTAATCTCCCCTAAGCTTCTTTATATCCATTCATTCTATACAGGATTCCTTTGTGTTTATTCATGTCTTCAAGTTCTACTGCCTTCCCATGTCTGGAAAAGGTTTGACTGTATCATATCACCCCAGTTTCTCCTTTCCTCCAAGGTATGCATGTTCAGATCAGTAAGTCTCTCCTCGTATATCTTGCAACGCAAATCCCATACCATTTTTGTTGCTTTTCTTTGCACTGCTTCAAGTTTTTTTTTTACATCCTTAGCAAGATACAGCCTCCAAAACTGAACACAATCAAGTGGGGCCTCACCATTACTTGTACAGAGGCATCAACACCTCCTTTCTTCTGCTGGTTATATCCTTCTCTATGCAGTCTAGCATCCTTCTGGCCATGGCCACTGCCTTGTTGCATTGTTTTATCACCTTCAGATCCTTGGATACCATCACTCCGAGGTCCCTCTCCTGAGTCAAGCTTACCAATCTCTTCCTTCCTATCTGGTACAGCTCTTTTGCATTTCTGCACCCAAAGTACATCACTCCGCACTTTTTGGCATTGAATTTTAACTCGAATTCTGGAGAGCAGGGAGGAACACGAAAAGACATTCCACCCTGTGTTGTAGATAAATTCCCTTGAAGACGCCGTCTTGGTGAAACGTGGCTTCACGTCGGGAACAGCAAAGGGATACTGGTTTTAAAATGCGAATTGAGAACACACAAGCACTGGGATGATAATTGATCTGCAGCAGCACAACCAGCCCCGGCACTGAATAGAACCGCCTGAAGCTAAGTACTTTAACTATTCTTTAAGAGTCAACTAAAGAAAGTGACACACTTAAACAAGAAGGCAGGAAGGCAGGTACAGTGTGGAGGGCAGTTGTGCTGGCATGCTATGTAATGGTATAGAAGCACAATAGCAATACTGAGCACTGCAAATAAAAATTAAATAAAAAAGTGACTAATAATTGTTGAATAGTCAGATCTGGTGAGAACGGTTTATTAACAAAGATAGTTTGTTCACCAGTTAAAGGGGTTAGAGCCCAAAGGTAATAGATTGAATTTTAACTGCCAGACCCTTGATTATTCTTATAAAATTTGGAGATCTCTTCTCATGGTTTCTGCTCCCTCCAAGGTATCCACTCTAGTGACTATCTTTAAAATTTTAGAGTGTCATACACAAAGAGGCAAACTTTTCCTTCTAATCCTTCAGAAATGTCTCTCACAAATATATTAAACAGAATCAGCCCTAGTACTGACCCCTGAGGCACTCCACTACTCAACTTCCATTCCTACAGGTGGATTTCATTTACCACCACCCTCTGTCACCTGTCAGTCAATTAGTTTCCAATCCAGTTCACCACTTTGGTTTCTAGGTTCTGCCCTTTCAGCTTATTCATGAGTTTTCTGTGAGGGACCGTGCCAAAGGCTTTGTTGAAATACAAATAGAAATACAAGCACCTCACGCCTGGAATAGACTTCCCGAGCCTGTACGTCTAGCCCCGTCTTTGGCCGTTTTCAAGTCCAGACTAAAAGCCCACCTCTTTGACACTACTTTTGACTCCTAACCACTACTCACTTTCCCTATCCTTTTATCCCCACCTCTTTATTCCCTTACCTCTTAGTTGTTCTGTCTGTTTACCTGTCTTATTTAGATTGTAAGCTCTTTGAGCAGGGACTGTCTTTTTGTGTATGGTGTACAGCACTGCGTATGCCTTGTAGCATTATAGAAGTGATAAGTAGTAGTAGTAGATAACATCTAGCGTATGTGCTTCATCAAATTCTTTGGTCACCCAGTCAAAGAAGTCAATAAGATTCATTTGGAAGGATTTTCCTTTGGTAAAGCTATGTTGCCTCGGATCCTGAACCCATTGGCTTCTAGAAAGTTAACTATCCATTCCTTCAGCAGTGACTCCATTACTTTTCTTACCACCAATGTGAAGCTTACTGACCTGTAGTTTCTCAATTCTTCCCTGTCTCTGTTTTTGTGAAGAGGGACCACATCTGTTTGTCTGCAATCCCATGCAACCTCTCCAGTCTCTAAAGATCTATTAATAAATTAATTAGAGATCCTGCCAAGACTTCTCTCAGCTCCCTCAGTATACTGGGATGTATCCCATCCAGCCCCATAGCTTTATCCAATTCCAGATTCTCAAGCTGTTTATAAACACTTTTCTCTATGAAGGGCACAATATTCACTCCATTCCCAGATATTCACTCAGCAGCCAACTGCCATCCTTCTCCAGGATTTTTTTTCCATGAACACCAAAGAGAAGTATTTATTTAGCATATTTGCTTTATCCTCATCACTCTCCTTATAGCCATTCTCAGCATTTTTCAGTCTACAAATTCCATTCCTATCTTTCTCCTTTCCCAAAAATATCTGAAAAAAGATCTTGTCACTTCTCTTTACATCTTTAGCCTCCTAATATATGGGATTGGGAAAGGAAGGAGAAGGAATAGGTTCCCCAGCCCATTTAAGTGGACAAGACCAATATTCCAGATGAAGTCAGGGAAGAACCCATGGAGTTTTAGAACTCAGTCCCTATACCCCCTGAGGAAGGTGAGGAGATAGAAATAGAGACTGACATTTAAAAAGCCTCTGGAAAAGTTGGGAATTAATCCAAGTTACCCTGTAAGTAAAGGGTTTTCTTTTGTTTTGCTGGCAGATGTGTGTGTTGTGGGGGGGGGGGGGGGCATAATTGAGTTCAGGCCTCTTTATTATGAGTGAGTATGCATGGGATCTGCTAGTTGTTTGAGCCCTAGGCTTGTTGAGGGGCCAAGCACAAAACATAACAGATATATTTTTAGATACTAGGTAGTTTTAGATAGAACCAATGTTTTGTTGAAATAAGACTGTTTGAGGAACAGGGAATTTTGGGGGAACTTTCTCTCATGCCTAAAGATTGAACCATAGTCTGTTACCAGGATAAAACTTTGAGGAGAAGGAAGAGACAATAAGTTTAAGCAAATGAAGAACAATTATTTGCCAAGCAGTAATAGGAACTGCCCCAAAATAAGCTCATTTGCATAAAGCTCCCCAATCCTTGGTTGGATTTATTTTTAGGACAATATATGGCAAATGAAACTGAAACCTAAAAGGATACAGGTAGCCACCACACTGTGTGTTTTATTCCCTTTCAAGTTTTAAAGTTTGGACAATATGCTTTTATTTCACCCTGAATTAAAAGGGAGTTCGAAATCTTAACCCTGAGGTGTGGCATTTGGGTATATTAATTGACAGTCATCTCACATTTGAACCTGAGGTTTCCTCAGTAGGTCTCTTTGGAAGCTAAGGAGAATCAGATCATATTTCTCACCTGATATCTTTAGACTGCTAGTTCAATTCTTGGTTTTAACTTAATTCAATTACTATAATTCCATCTATGGTGGATATGATGGAGGGTGACCTAAAATGGCTGAAAATGGTCCAAAATATGGCAACTAGGCTGGCCCTCGAAGTATCATGTTTTGATAGAGCCACTTTATTATTTTGCAAACTGCATTGGCTGTCCATTAAAGCCAAGAATATTGCTAAATTATGTGTTTTTGTCTTCAAATATTATATGGCATGACAATGGATTACATGCAGCCCTTAATAACTATTCCCCTACGAATATAACCTCTGGTTCTAGGGACTATCTTAGACTTCATCTTCCAGATTGCAGGAGAGTGTGCTATAAGTCAGTTCACTCTGCAGACTTTAGATACCGAGGTGCTAAGAGTTGGAACTCAATGGCAATCAAGGGTCAGCTTAATTATTTGGTATTTTGCAAAAGACTGAAAATTTTCCTCTTTGAGAGGTTTCTACCCATTGATGGAGTGGGTTAGATTGTAACTAGCCATCAATGGTTTATTATTTAGTTCTTATTTGTATCTTATTTGTGCTACTCTGTGCTTAGATTATATTTTGTTTATGATATTATAAACCTTGTAAGCCACATTGAACTCAAGTATGTTTGGAATAATGTGGGGTATAAATGTCAAGATAAATAAATAAACAAATAAATAAATAAATTCCTCAGGAGTTCTGAAAATCCAGATACACACTATCAAGGGGCTCACCTTTCCACATGTTTATTCACTCCTTCAAAGATATGCAGAAGATTGGTGATGCAAGATCTTCCTTGGCTAAATCCATGTTGGCTTTCTCCCATTAATCCATACCTATGTATATGTTCAGTCATTTTTTTCTTTATAATAGTCTTGACTATTTTGCCCAGTACTGACGTCAGGGTCACATAGAAAATTCTGGTCTGAAATCTTTAACAAAGATGATACTTTTTGCTGACAGATCCTATATAATAATTCTCACCTCCAACGTTCTATGCTTGGGACCGTGGCTCCCTGGCTGCAAGTGGTCTGCGAGGCAGACATGCACGGACGTCACTGACGTCAACACAGCTGATTCCAAAGCAAGAGGAGGAGTAGGGAAACACGCGCAGCGTGTTTCCCTACTCCTCCTACTGCCTCGGAATCAGCTGTCACCCCCCCCCCCGCGCTATGGCCCCCTCGAAACCCACCCCCTCCCGCGAACCTGTCGATCCCCCCTCCCTCGGAACGCTGAAAACCGCACCTCCCCTCCCGCCGCTGTTGTGCACTACCTTCGGGTGGGTTCCTCAATTGTCTTCTTAGAAAGTTTAACTCCGTGTGTCTGACGTCAGACACTCGCGTGCGTCTGAGTCAGACGCACGGAGTTAAACTTTTTAAGAAGATGATTGAGGAACCTACGGGAAGGGAAGGTAGCACAACAACGGCGGTGGCGGTGGTGGCAGTTTTCACTGGCACGGGGGGGGGGGAAACGACAGGTTCGCGGAAGGGGGGGTTCGAGAGGGCCGTAGCACGGGGGGGGGGGGGGGGAATTGCCTGCCTAAGGCCCGTTTCCTTGCCTACAGAAATGGGCCTTTTTTACTAGTTACTATTAAAAATGACCAGATTTAATTTTAGAAACTCTATCGGTCAAATATCAATGTTATCTTAAATAAAACATATGCCTGAATGTTGCAACTTTCATATTTGACATTAGAAAAAGGTAGTAGCATGACAGTAAAGAGCTCTGAATTTATCAGCCACAATATGTTGAGCAACTTAGTAAATCAGGGTGTAGTCAAGTTTGGTCAGGGAGCTTCGGTATGCTTTGACCTGTGACCAAGGAAAAACAACTATGGTGTAACACCCCATGTTTCAATCATTTCTATGAGCCAAAAGGTCACAACAGCGCCTTGATGTCTGTGAAGGAAAGAAAGAGAAAATGTTCTAAATCTTTAGTAATCTTGAAAGAGGAAGTATGTGGAAAACAGAGGGAATTAACATTTTTTTGCAACTACTTAAGATACAGCTATCCTGAAAATATAAAACTGAGATGAAATCTACAAACAAACTAAACCTGAAGTATTATAATATAAATCAGTGTCTTTCAAAGAATTAGAATTCAATAAAATGAAATGTAAGTTAATAAATTTCAATTTTGTATTATTAAACCCTCATTCCTATTATGCATTCATATTTCATTGTAATTATAACTGTTTATTCTACAATATGTTAGGTGATTAACATTTTTATTATAGTTTTAGATTACACTTATATAAACAAGGATATGTGGAGGGGCATTTTCGATGTGATATCTAAGTCCAACTTTGGACGTTTTGCTCAAAACTTCTAGAATCCAAGTAGTAAATATAACAATTTTTGAAACAGCAAAACATCTATCTTTTTTTCTGGAAAATGGCCACTTGCTAGATGTTTTTGTGCTCTATGCATTTATCTTTTTTGGTCCATTTTTGAAAAAAAAAAGTGAAAAACACAAAAAATCAAGCCATTGGGAGGAGTCAGCATTCTTAGTAGACTGGCCACACAGACATCCCAGCAGAGCAAAGGGGTTCGTAGAAGTCACTGCAGTGGACTTTACATAAAAGCTCTCAGGCACACATCTCACCTTTACCCCTTTATATTGTATGATGACCCCTCCAAAACCCACCAAAAACCTACTATACCCAACTGTACACCATTACAATAGCCCTTATGGCCGCATTTTTAGGTATAACTTGTCTGGAATGTTTTTACGTTTGGGGAGCGTGCCAGGTGCCCTTGACCTGGATTGGCCACTGTCGGTGACAGGATGCTGGGCTAGATGGACCTTTGGTCTTTCCCAGTATGGCACTACTTATGTACTTATGTACTTATGTGTAGGTGTAGTAGGTTTTTGGTGAGCTTTGGAGGGCTCATACCTTCCACCACAAGTGTATCTTTTAGAGTGGGATATTGGCCTGGGTCCCCTTCTCTACAGTACACTGCACTGACCACTGTGCTTCTCCAGATACTTGCTTGCTGCCCCAATAGGACTGGCCATAACATGTGAGGCTGTTATAAAGGCTGGTTTGTACTATTTCTTTTACATATTTGAGGGGTGAGGGGGGGGGGGGGGGTCAGTACCTACTGGGGAAGTAAGGGGAGGTTATGCCTTAATCCTTTCTGTGCTAAAGTTTCTGACTTTTTTTCTTCCATTATGGCAGAAAAAGTGTTAGGAATGCTCTAATCCTGCCCCCAACATGCCTCTTTGTGATGTAGATGCACTGCATACGAGCTGCATAGATAAACATCTGCAAAATAGGTTTCAAAAAGAGCAATTTGAACATTATGGCAAGCAAAACATCCAAATGCTGCTTTATGCCATTTTTTAAATGGTTTTCTCTTTCAAAAATGAGCCCCACAGTGTACTGAGGTAGGTGAATCCTATGTTTGTGATCCGTGAATTGTAGTCACTAGAAGGATGGAAGGCTTAATTTACAGATCACTATAACTTTAGAATGGAAGGTGATCATGGTCCAAGGTTTGCAAAATTATGATGCTACAGTGATTTCTCTAGGACAGCATCAGAGAGAGATTTGAGGATCAGAAGCCTGTATTTGTCCAAATGTCTTACCTCTCAGAAAATAACTTAGTATTTAGAGTACATTTCAAGTAGCCTTCCTGTGCTCTGCACATATACTAATCTCTTGAAAAGAGGAATTCCCTGAGCTGTTTCCTGGCATGAGAATGGCTTCTGAATTGCAACTAACTAGCTGAAGGAGTCTATTACTAAAGATTAACTTGAGTTATCTGCAGCGGGGCCCATAGGAATAAAATGGGCCCTGCTGCAGATAACTTGACCTAATCTTTAGTAAAAGACCCCTGAGTGCCTGTTATTTTCTTCTTCTTAAATATACTGTATTGATAGATTGATAAATAGATATAAATAAATAAATAAATAATGATAGAGCCGGTGGTGGGAGGCGGAGATAGTGCTGGGCAGACTTATACGGTCTGAGCCCTGAAGAGGACAGGTACAAATCAAAGCAGGGTATACACAAAAAGTAGCACAAATGAGTTTATCTTGTTGGGCAGACTGGATGGACCGTGCAGGTCTTTATCTGCCGTCATCTACTATGTTACTATATTATTTGGGGGTGGAGGGAATCAGCTCTACAGGGTTTATTATTTATGCCTTTACCCAAGGCAGGGAATAAGAGAAATATATAATTAAATACAAATAAAAAACAGTTAATACAAATATACAAAACAACAGTTCAACTAAGATTCAAGAGGATCTGGTTGCTCAAACATAGTCCTATGTAAGTACAACTCCACATGCTTCTCTATAGATCCTTGTTTAAAATTTACCATGACAAAACATGTGACTAACATTTCTTTTCTTGACACTTGGATTTACAAAGCACATGGGGAATTACATACTGCAGTTTACCACAAACCTACAGATCAAAACACTTTGCTATCATTCACCAGCCATCATCCACACAGATTGAAATGGTCTCTCCCTGTCGGACAATTTTTACAGCTACGTAGAATTTGTACTACAGACGCTGCATTCAAACAACAGGCCATGGAGTTGTCTGCTAAATTACGGGAGTGGGTCTATACTAATGCCTGCATTCATCAGGCTTACAAGAGAGCTTGGTAAGCACAACGGTCCTTATTGTTGCTAGATAAACTGAAAGAAACTATGGATAAATTGGTTTGCGTGCTGGGATTTTCCACTCTGGCTCCCCAAATAGCTCGACTTTTGTATAAGCATTGGCAAGTTCTTACATTCCATCCCATTTTTTCTCAGCGCCCGTGTGTAGCTTACCCACGGGGTTGTAATTTAAGAGACAACTTTGTACACACCACTTTGACCCATGACAATCAGCTCAACAGCGAAGGTTTACACCAACCATGTGGAGAGTGCCAGTTCTGTTCTCAAACAACAGTTATGCAAGAATGGACTTATTCTGTAGCTCAGCAAACATACAAATTAAGGCATAGTACTACATGTCAATCTTCCTTTGTAGTGTATATTATAAAATGCCCCTGCCATTTATATTACGTGGGACGCACTATAAGGAAGATGAAAATTCGACTGGCAGAGCACAAGAGTCGTCTTTCAACAAGGACTTTATCGGCTCCATTAGTAGCCCATTGTTTACAATTCAATCACATGTTTGCAGAACTTAACTGTTCATTATAGATCAGGTTCCTGAATCCTTGGCAGGCAGTGACCGGGTTTCTGTTCTAACCCGCCGGGAACAGTTGTGGATCTTCAAATTACAGACTATCAACCCTAAAGGCTTGAATGAAAATATTGAGTGGAACTCCATGATTTAAAATTTACATAGGTGAATCTTACTTCCCTATTGGGGCGAGTAGTGGAAAAATATACAGTGGGGGAAATAAGTATTTGATCCCTTGCTGATTTTGTAAGTTTGCCCACTGACAAAGACATGAGCAGCCCATAATTGAAGGGTAGGTTATTGGTAACAGTGAGAGATAGCACATCACAAATTAAATCCGGAAAATCACATTGTGGAAAGTATATGAATTTATTTGCATTCTGCAGAGGGAAATAAGTATTTGATCCCCCACCAACCAGTAAGAGATCTGGCCCCTACAGACCAGGTAGATGCTCCAAATCAACTCGTTACCTGCATGACAGACAGCTGTCGGCAATGGTCACCTGTATGAAAGACACCTGTCCACAGACTCAGTGAATCAGTCAGACTCTAACCTCTACAAAATGGCCAAGAGCAAGGAGCTGTCTAAGGATGTCAGGGACAAGATCATACACCTGCACAAGGCTGGAATGGGCTACAAAACCATCAGTAAGACGCTGGGCGAGAAGGAGACAACTGTTGGTGCCATAGTAAGAAAATGGAAGAAGTACAAAATGACTGTCAATCGACAAAGATCTGGGGCTCCACGCAAAATCTCACCTCGTGGGGTATCCTTGATCATGAGGAAGGTTAGAAATCAGCCTACAACTACAAGGGGGGAACTTGTCAATGATCTCAAGGCAGCTGGGACCACTGTCACCACGAAAACCATTGGTAACACATTACGACATAACGGATTGCAATCCTGCAGTGCCCGCAAGGTCCCCCTGCTCCGGAAGGCACATGTGACGGCCCGTCTGAAGTTTGCCAGTGAACACCTGGATGATGCCGAGAGTGATTGGGAGAAGGTGCTGTGGTCAGATGAGACAAAAATTGAGCTCTTTGGCATGAACTCAACTCGCCGTGTTTGGAGGAAGAGAAATGCTGCCTATGACCCAAAGAACACCGTCCCCACCGTCAAGCATGGAGGTGGAAATGTTATGTTTTGGGGGTGTTTCTCTGCTAAGGGCACAGGACTACTTCACCGCATCAATGGGAGAATGGATGGGGCCATGTACCGTACAATTCTGAGTGACAACCTCCTTCCCTCCGCCAGGGCCTTAAAAATGGGTCGTGGCTGGGTCTTCCAGCACGACAATGACCCAAAACATACAGCCAAGGCAACAAAGGAGTGGCTCAGGAAGAAGCACATTAGGGTCATGGAGTGGCCTAGCCAGTCACCAGACCTTAATCCCATTGAAAACTTATGGAGGGAGCTGAAGCTGCGAGTTGCCAAGCGACAGCCCAGAACTCTTAATGATTTAGACATGATCTGCAAAGAGGAGTGGACCAAAATTCCTCCTGACATGTGTGCAAACCTCATCATCAACTAGAGAAGACGTCTGACCGCTGTGCTTGCCAACAAGGGTTTTGCCACCAAGTATTAGGTCTTGTTTGCCAGAGGGATCAAATACTTATTTCCCTCTGCAGAATGCAAATAAATTCATATACTTTCCACAATGTGATTTTCCGGATTTAATTTGTGATGTGCTATCTCTCACTGTTACCAATAACCTACCCTTCAATTATGGGCTGCTCATGTCTTTGTCAGTGGGCAAACTTACAAAATCAGCAAGGGATCAAATACTTATTTCCCCCACTGTACATATTTATTAAGCCTGTCATGAATTTCAGCTTGTATTTGTTCATAAAGTGTTTATAAAGTTGCCATATATACAAAAAAGTTTTCTCTTCTCTAGCGATGTCTACAGAGCAATTTCCGGTTCTGGTTTTGCCTTAAAAGCCAGCGGTGCCTATATAAGCTACGTCAGTGAACTTTAGGAGTGTCCAGCAATTCGTTTAATAAGAGACTTCAATATAAGACGACAGCTTGGATGACAGCTTTAACTCGAGTCCCTGAGGAAAGGAGTTTGAAACCCGCGGCATCAGGCGCTTCAAGTGGAAGGTAGTCAGCTACTTATTTTTGCTCTTTGACAGCTTTGAGCATGGAGACTGTGAAGATGCTGGATAGACAAAGATAAGTCCAGTTTCTATGAAAGTCTATGTTATTATTTTTTTAAAAGAAATGGTTAATGACTATAGCTGGTGAAGGTTGTTGCAAATGTATTACCACTAAATGACACTAATAGCACGTATCACGATAAAAGAAGAGTAGCCCTATGAAAGAAGTGTTATACCACTGGGCAACAGTTCATTACTAATTGTCAAAAATTGTGGAGAATTCTGAGGGTACTCTTTCAAAAACTAATACATATTGGTTTTGGTAGCAGTTGTCCTGGTTCTAACAAGGCTCTAAACTAATGGCATTTCAAAACTCTCTTAAATGTCAATTGGGTTTTCAATAGCCACATGGTCAATGGTAACTGATTCCACTCCCAAGGAACAGTAAACAAGCACATATTTTCAGATTGCAGAGAACATGAGGAATGATAAACTTGTACCAACAACTTCAAATAATGAAAGGAAGAATGACACAGAGCCTGATGAACCAATAACAATTTATGGTGATCTCAGATGGCTTCCTAGGGAGAGGATGTGCTCACATCAGCTTCTTATCTTACGCCTAAGCATTTTGAAAGGAAGGGGAAACCAGGCCATGTATTGTTGGCAACCCATGTTTTGCCTCTCCTGTCTTCTGCTATGGATGCCTTTTCCATCTGGGGATGGTTCGCTGACAGATGTTGGGGGTGATGTGTCTGTCATGGCTCATCCTGAGTGCAGCATTTCACTGACCCCCGAAGAAAGACTTCCACTGGTCTACCTCACAACAATAAGGAAAGAGGCGTCAATGGATGGGCAGATGCAGGGAGATGATTCCACTTCCTTGTCATCTGCTCTGGATGGAGACACTGTTGGCAATATTGCTTCAGCAGGAGTTTCGACATCATGTTTGCCAGGAAGACCTCAGGAGCAGCGCTCTAACTTAGGAGAGCCAAGAGAGGCGGTTTTGCCTGGTCTCTCAGCTGGAAGTTCAGCACCTGGATAAGCAATGACGATCTTTGAATTTAATCCAATAAGACTTTCAACATTGTCCTTTGAGGACTTAACGACTTTGATAATTTCTCTTGGCTGAAACCCGAGACAACTTGCCCTTGATAGGAATCAAGTTTTAAAATTAGAAACAGTGATTGAAAAATCATTAATCTCGTCTATCCCTAACTGAAGCATGGGCTCAGAAATTGGAGGATAATGCTACTAAAGTGAACACCACATGTAATACAGTAGTTAAAGACAATTCATCTTTATTAATCAAGTGTGAGAATTTGGAGAATACAGTTAGATGCAGGAACTTATATTTAAATAAGTTTCCTAGGAAATTGGGAGTTTCTCTTCAAGATATGTTTTGTAGATTCATGTTGGAATATTTGCAAATTTCTTTTCAATCTTTACCTCCAATTGTTCATACGTATTACCTGCCTCCTTTTAAGAAGAAAACTGTGGAGGGTGGACAAGATGTATTATCTCTGATTTCTCAGAATAGCTTGGACCTGATTGCTTTTTTGGAATCTTCTAAAGAAAAGCTAGTGATACCATCTACCCTGTTGGTTTCTTTGGTACTGGATCCTGATAGGGATTTGCTACTGAGACTTTATTTTAAGTACAATAACTCTCTTTTTTCTATCTATGAATATATTATTGATTCCTGATGTAGCTAAACCTACCCAAAGCACTTTTATAGCAGGAAACTCCAGGTCCAAGGATATGATAGATGTTTGTCTCCTGCGAGGGTTGTCTCACAACAGACATGCAAAATGGGTCCTGGTCCTGTTGGAGGGCCATGGATGACCAGGCACTGGCTGACAGGTAGTATGCCACTGCACTGTTGACATTGTTACAGCTCTTGTCAAGGATATGGGTATGTGTGCATTCCCATACCTATCCTGCTTATTTTCGAAGGAGATCACCGGCCATCCTCCTACACAAATTGGGAGATGGCTGGCCATCTCCTGAACCCAGCCAAATCGGTATAATCGAAAGCCAATTTTGGCCAGCGCCAACTGTTTTCCGTTGTGGAGCCGGCCAAATTTCAAGGGGGTGTTTTGGCAGGGTACAGAAGGTGGGACGGGGCAGGATGGGAGTGTGGTTACGAGATGGCCGGCTTCACCCGATAATGGATAAAAGATGGCCGGCTCTGACGAGCATTTCACCATCTTCACTTGGTCCATTTATTTTTAGGACCAAGCCTCAAAAAAGTGGCCCAATTGACCAGATGACCACCGGAGGGAATCGGGGATGACCTCCCCTTACTCCCTCAATGGTCACCAACCCCCTCCCACCAAAAAAAATTTAAAAAAAACATTTTTTTGCCAGCCTCTATGCCAGTCTCAAATGTCATACCCAGCTCCCTGGCATCAGTATGCAGGTCCCTGAAACAGTTTTTTGTGGGTGCAGTGCACTTCAGGCAGGTGGACCCAGGCCCATCCCCCCCCACCTGTTACACTTGTGGTGGTAAATGGAAGCCCTCCAACTCCCCCCCCCCGAAACCTACTGTACCCACATGTAGGTGCCCCCCTTCACCCCTTAGGGCTATGGTAGTGGTGTAGAGTTGTGGAGAGTGGGTTTTGGGGGGATTTGGGGGGCTCAGCACCTGGGAGCAATTTTTGAAGTCCACTGCAGTGCCCCCTAGGGTGCCCGGTTGGTGTCCTGGCATGTCAAGGGGACCAGTGCACTACAAATGCTGGCTCCTCCCATGACCAAATACCTTGCATTTGGCCAGGTTTGAGATCGCCGGCATTAGTTTCCATTATCGCCGGAAACCAATGCCGGCCATCTCTAAAGACGGCCCAAATGCTGAGATTTGGCCTGCTCCAACCATATTATCGAAACAAAAGATAGCCAGCTATCTTTTTTGATAATACGGCTCGGGCGCCGCTTTACAGTGCTGGCCATATAGATGGCCGGCGCCATTCAATTATGCCCCTCTATGTGGCCTACAGCTGGCTGGGAGATGTTTGTTTGATCCTCCTATCCTTCTGGCAACCTCTGCTGGCATCCCTTTGAGAATCCAATTAAAGTGGTCAAACTTAAAGATTACTCCTTTGCACACAAGGTGGGAGCAGATTAGACAATCAACAACTCCAAAAAAGCCCAGCACCTGATATCTTCAAACTAATGTTTTTAGTGAAACAGTTTTCTGTATCTTGCACAAAGGACCTCAGTGGCAATTCATCTGTTAAGAGCCAGATATTTTCTTAGCTTGCCTTGCCTTTTCACCAGTCCAAGTTTTTCATCCTATTATTTATCTTGAACTTTATTTATATTTCAATTATATATATGTCTTAAAGCTTTAAACAAAAGAACTTAACTTTGAATGTAGTTATAAACAGCGGGACCACCCAGTATCCTGCTTTCAACAGTGGCCCATCCAGGTCACAAGTACCTGGCAGAAACTCAAATAGTAGCAGCATTCCATACTAACAATCCCAGGGCAAGCACTGTCTTCCTCCTTGTCTATCTCAATAACAGACTATGGACTTTTCCTTCAGGAATTGTTCAACCCCTCCTAAAACCCATACATGCTAGCCACTGTTACCACATCCTCTGGCAATGAGTTCCAGAGCTTAATTATTTTTTTGAGTGAAAAATGTTTCCTCCTATTTGTTTTAAAAGCATTTCCATGTAATTTCATTGTACTGGTCTTTGTACTTTTTGAAGGAGTGACAAATTGATTCCCCTTTACCAGTTCTATATCACTCAGGATGTTTCCAAGCTGAAGAGCCCTAACCTCTTTAGCCTTTCCTCATACAAGAGGAGTTCCATTCACTTTATCATTTTGGTAGCTCTTCTTTGAACGTTTTCTAATTCTGCTATATCTTTTCTGAGATACGGTGACCAGAAATGAACACAATACCCAAGGTGAGGTTGCACCATGGAGCAGTACTGATACATTATAATATTCTTGGTCTTATTTACCATCCCTTTCCTAATAATTCCTATCATCCTCTTTGCTTTGTTGGCCAACTCCACACACTGAGCAGAAGATTTCAGCATATTATCTACAATGACATCTAGATCTTTTTCTTGGGTGCTGACTTCTAAGGTGGACCCTAGCATCAGGTAACTATTCTTCCCAATGTGCATCACTTTGCATTTGTCCACATTAAATTTCATCTTTCATTTGGATGCTCAGTTTCTTAAGGTCTTCTTCCACATGTATTTTGATGACTTTGAATAGTTTTGTGTCATCTGTAAATTTAATCACCTCAATTGTCGTTAAAATCATTTATAAATATGTTAAATAGCACCGGTCCCAGTACAGATCCCTGCACACTCCACTATTTACTTTCCTCCATCGAGAAAATGCCCATTTAACCATACCCTCTGTTTCCTGTCCAATAACCAATTCCTAATCCACAAAACAACAGTCTCCCATCCCATGACTTTTTAATTTTCTCAGTATCTCTCATGAGGAATTTTGTCAAAAGCTTTCTAAAAATCTAGATACATTACATCATCTGGCTCACCTTTCTACACATGCTTATTCACGCTGTCAAAGAAAGTGGGCTCCCTCCGAAGATACATGACTGTCCACATTGAGGAATGTTCCTCCACATGCTGGAAGTATACATGCACATTTTGCATGTAGAGAGAATGTGCTGCCATTGCCATGGACATTTTCTTCATGCTGGGACTATTACTGCCATTGCAAGTTTTGCATGGTGTATTTTCAATTGTCTGTGACATTTATCTCAGAACGTCTATGAAATTTGCAGTACGTCCTCTTTCTAAACTTTTTTTGTGTGTGTATTTTCAAATATCGGAGTATGTTTCTTTATTTCTTCCATTACGGACTTGTTTTTTTAAACATTTTCCAGTAAAAGTTTATTTTGCCATTTGGATCAAGGTAAATGAAAAAAGGTCCTCCTTAGAATTTTCACTTTATGAGCAAGCACTTAAGAGATTATTGAGGAAAAGACCTCGAGAAACCCCGTGACATGAAATACAGGTCACTCAGGGTTGGACTTCCTCATCATCGGCCTGAAAAACCTCCTGTCTGTTATAGTAAAGCTAACTAATCAAGTTAAACAAACTTAGCTTTAGAAGCAAATCTCTGTGTTCTCTGCATTCTCTTTAAGCATTTCTGTCTGTGATCAGCAGTGGTGTAGGAAGGGGGGGGGGCGGTGGGGCGGTCCGCCCCGGGTGCACGCCGCTGGGGGGTGTCGGCGCCTCGCTGGTTCCTTGCTCTCTCTGCCCCAGAACAGGTTACTTCCTGTTCCGGGGCAGAGCGAGCAAGGAACCAGCGAGGCACCGACACCCCCCCAGCGGCGTGCTCTCGGCGGATTGGCCCACCCACCCGCCCCTCACCGCCTTCCAGGTATGTTTTTGCGGGCGGGCGGGGGGGGTGTTGCGCTATGGAGGGGGGAGGGTGCGTCGCGCTGCACCCAGGGGGGGGTGCGCAGTGGCGACCCGCCCCGGGTGTCAGTTGCCCTCGCGACGCCACTGGTGATCAGGATCAACGGGCAAATCTGCAATCATAAAGGAGAACATATTGATCAACAAACTAACTTAATGTTTAAACAATTGATCCATGTACTTACTCCCGCTCTTTACTGACAGCGGATTTCACAGAGATAAAGGAGATGTTCTCCTTTATGATTGCAGATTTGCCTGGTGATCCTGATCACCAGTGGCGTCGCGAGGGCAGCTGACACCCGGGGCGGGTCGCCGCTGCGCACACCCCCCCCCCCGGGTGCAGCACGACACACCCTCCCCCCTCCGTAGCGCAACACCCCCCCCCCGCCCGCGAAAACATACCTGGAAGGCGGTGAGGGGCAGGTGGGCGGGCCAATCCGCCGAGAACACGCTGCTGGGGGGGTGTCGGCGCTTCGCTGGTTCCTTGCTCGCTCTGCCCCGGAACAGGAAGTAACCTGTTCTGGGGCAGAGAGAGCAAGGAACCAGTGAGGTGCCGACACCCCCCAGCGGCGTGCACCCGGGGCGGACCGCCCCACCGCCCCCCCTTCCTACGCCACTGCTGATCACAGACAGAAATGCTTAAAGAGAATGCAGAGAACACAGAGATGTGCTTCTAAAGCTAAGTTTGTTTAACTTGATTAGTTAGCTTTACTATAACAGACAGGAGGTTTTTCAGGCCGATGATGAGGAAGTCCAACCCCGAGTGACCTGTATTTCATGTCACGGGGTTTCTCGAGGCCTTTTCCTCAATAATCTCTTAAGTACTTGCTCATAAAGTGAAAATTCTAAGGAGGACCTTTTTTCATTTACCTTAATCTGAATGTTGTTGGTGCCTTACCCTGATTGTTTGCACATATTTTGCCATTTGAACATCATATCAAAAATGCCCCTCCACAGGCTTCACATCCTATTTTATACCTATGGGCAAATTGGCACTCAGTGGATGCTAATTTCCATTAATGCCTACTAAGCTTTGGTAAAAGAGCCCATAAGTGTTTTAACATGCATTAGCTGTTTTTTAAGCATATTAGCTATCTTAACCTGTATTGAGGGAGGAAGTTATCAATGTGGGCTACTGTTAAGATATGTCATTTTACTGCTAACTACAGTTATTAGTTAACTATAGCCCATGTTGATAACTATGCTCCTGGATAATTAACACATACTAAAACCCATGTTAAAGCCCTAATTAAGCTTAGTAAAGAAGTATCTTAATCAAGATTAGCATTTTCAGATCATGCCAATCTAAATATTCCAAAGCAAAGGAGATCAGATGTTTGACAAAATATGCCCATCTCTAATTTGGAAATGGTTACTTGGATGTCCATGCCAGTGGCGTTTTGTGGTTCACTGCCACCCAGGGCGGATTGCTGCTGCATGTACCGCACCCCTAGCTGCAGGGCAACACGGCATGCCCCCCCCGGCGCGACACGGCACTCCCCGACCCAGTCCCCACCTGTCTACCAGCTCCGGCACCTCACGCAACTCTGCGCTGCTGTAAAAGAAGAAATTTGCCTCGTTGGCCCTTCCCTCATTGTATCCCACCCTCTGATGTAACGTCCTATTTCCTTGAGGGTGGGACAGAGTGAGGGAAGGGCAGTTGAGGCGATTTTCTTCTCTTACAGCAGCGCAGACGCGAGGCACCGCACCACACAGCTGCCGGGTGGATGGAGCTGGTAGGGACTAGCCAGCAGAGTAACTCCCCCACCCGTTGATACCCGGGGGCGGACCGCCCCCACCACCCCGCCCTTGCTATGCCACTGGTCCATGCTACAAACTGTTCTGTAAGTGCTTTTGTTGGTTCTTCATAAAATGTAACCTTTATAGGACATGATATCTTTTATTGTACCAATATAAAACATAGCTCATGGGGCTAGTGAAGTGGCACCAATAAGTAGCCTTCCTGCTACTGAACTCACCCTCTATGTCCAGTGATGCAGCATTGCTCCCTCTTTTAATGGGTGCCCTTCATTTGGGTGCAGAGGACCATGGGACCAGCATCCTTCTTGGCTGGTGGCATTTTGCTGTGCGCATGGTCATGGCAGTTGGGGGGGGGGGGGAAGTGAGCATGCATTAGCAATTGACTAGAGACTACTGGCAGGACAGAGGCAATTTTAAATATTAAGGCAGCAACCCTTACATCTGCCTCTTGTTCCTTTCCTTCATCCTAATCTTCCTACTTACCCTCTTCATAGTTGGACATTATTTCATATAGTAAGCTGTTCTTGTTTGGAAAAAAAAAAACCTAAAAGCAAAAAAGATTATAGATATGTAATTTTCCTTGTGTATTATCATTTAACACTTTGTCAGATGCAAATTTGGGAGTTGGTACCTGAGCCAAAGAATTGATAGGGTGGAACAATGTTGCATACAATGGACTGGAATTGGTGCAGGCTAAGCCATTAGGCTCAAGTATAACCACAGTTATTTTCTTCTCCCCAAACCCTGGGTAGAGGTAGACAAGGTGGGCCACCAGGAGAGTTCTAGGCTTCAGCAATAGTCAATTGGGCATTGCTTGCATTGGATGAGCTCATCTGGTAGTATAGTTCATACTACTCAGCTTGGGTACAGAGAAAAACTTACTGTCAGGTTAATAGTAAAGCTACAGCATGATTTATCCAATAGATGAGAGTTACTGGTTATTGTTGGATATGTATGGGGGCAAGTTTGGTAGTCAGGAGTGGGTATTTACTAGACCTCTAGGTTCTGCCTTTAGCCATAAAGTATTACATTTTATTCTATTCCTTTTAAAATAATGGAGGTCTAGTTCATTAAGGGGTCCTTATACTAAGGTGCACTAATGGATTCAGCTTGCACTGATCATTACCACCCACTAAATGCTAAGAAGCCCAATTTATATCTATGGGCTTCTTAGCATTTAGCGTGCACTAAATCGTTTAGTGCACCTTAGTAAACAGACACCTAAAGTTTAGTCCTATTCTATGCTTATTTTTAAAATCTTTGAACAATCAGCTCCATAATATAATAATACCATCCACATGTATCTTTTTTTATCCAAGTTACAGATCTCATAATTTATGACTGATGATTTAATGCTTACTTATAGTATGGTTCTAACAAATAAGAAAATAAGTCCAGTGCTTACAAATAAGATTAATGCATTTTGTTAATAGAAATTTCTGCAAATATATATATTTTCCTTAAGTACTACTCTTGTGCAGGTTTTCCTACATAAATAGATCAAGGCATGCAGTTTGGCAAGTTTGGGGATTGTGTGAAAATATGTAAGCATGACATTTTTGTCTTTTGCAATCAAATGAACTTGATAAAATGGAAAGTAATTAGCCCTTGAGAAGAACATAAAGCTAATTATAAATGACAACTTAGTTATCTCAGCAGATAAGAGCATAAAATCAGTCAGTACTACCAAGAGGAAATAAATAAGCTGCAGCAGTTTCTGAAATGGATTGCTCTTTAGTTGGAAAAAAAACTATTTAAAAAGAGAAATTGAAAAGATACCTTATGACATGTTCTTTGTACCTACTGGGATGAAATTTATAAAAGGATGCCTATGTAAATAGTCCCTAAAGATGACTATTTAATGACTATTTGGTAAAAGCAACATGGGTGTTTGACTCTCTGTAGCACATGTGTGCTCATTTTCAAAGCACATAGACTTTCAAAGTTCCATGGGTTACTATGGAGCTCATTTTTAAAAGAAAAAAAACATCTAAAAAGTGGCATAAAACAGCATTTGGATGTTTTTCTCACAAAAATATTAACATTAGTATTTTTTAAACCAATTTTTCAGATGTTTTTCCTATGCTATTCATTTGCAGTGCGTCCAAATCTCAAGGGGGCATGTCAGGCACGTGTTAAGGGCTGGGTTTGGGCGTTCCTAAGACTTGGACATTTTTCATCCATATTGAAAAAAAACAAAACCTTCCAGGTCTAAAACAAAGACGTTTTGAGCTAGACCAGTTTTTATAATGAATAAGGCACAAAAAAGTGCCCTAAAATACCAAATGACCCCTTACTCCTCCAATGGTCACTGACCACCTCTCACCCCACCTCCTCACAAAATGTGATTAAAAACCTTACTTACCAGCCTTAGATGTTATTCTAAGGTCCATTACAGCAGTATGAAGGTCCCTGAAGTAGTCTAGCGGTCGATGTAGTGCACTGCAGATAGATGGACTCAGGCCCAAATCTCTAACTACCTGTTACACTTGTGGTGAAAACTATGAACCCTCCAAAACTCACAAGAAATCTGTTTTACTGACATATAGGTGCCCCCGCGCCCATAAGGGATATTGTAGTGGTGTACAGTTGGGGTAGTGGGTAGGTTTTGGAGGGCTCAGCAGACAAGATAAGGGAGCAATGGTAGGGTGTACATCTGGGAGCATTTATTTGAAGTCCATTGCAATGGCCTGGAAGCATAGGCGGTCGGTGGCCCAACTGTTTGGGGAGGCTAAAGGGGCGAGGTTAGGGGTGGGGCCAGGGGTGGAGCTTAAATCCATAATTGTCTGATAACGCACAAAAAAAAGTAAAAGTCACAATTAATACCTTTTATTAAATTTAGATATTAGATATGTATCATATGTCAAAGAATAAAGTGGTTGCTCAAAGCATATACTAACCACAATCGCTCAACTGCAGAACACTATGCACAACTTTGTGCAAAAACATACTCAGAACCTTACTGTACCATAAATATTACACTGGGCAGAACCTAATACACCAATATACCACCCATACGGAAAATGCAGACCGTCAACAATATGAAACAAGGGATCATAATATCACAATTCTCATGTACAGCCACAAAACACCCTAATTCATGTTTAATGTGGGATAAAATGCCATAAATAAGTAAATAAATATACACTTTTAATGTTGAGCACCTGATTCTCAAAGTGGACATATGCATACATGCATACATTTTGGATGAATTGCAGCCACAATCCTTACCTTGCTGGGAGCTAATGGCACCTGCCACTTTCTTTTTGAAGGTGGCCATCACTTTCTTTGACTTCACCACTAGGAAGATTGTGACCATTTCGATCCAGTCTTCAATATCCTCCTGCTCATATGGTATCAAACGGACGTAACTCTTATCAGGTGGGTTTTCCAGCGGCAGCCACCAAACAGCCTGCTGCGTGATGTGCAACCTGGGGATCCCCCTGAGAGGCACCAGGAAATCGAAATCATCGGGAGCGGAGACCTTCTGTCTCATCTTTCAACTTCGAGGCTTCTGATAGGAGCATCAGCAATGTAAGTGCTGCTTTCAGCATGCCCCGGAAGCCTTCTCTGGACAGCGTCCTGCCTACGTGGGAAGCTGTACCGAGAGTGCTTCCGGGGCAGGCTGAAAGCAGCGCTTACATTGCTGATGCTGCTGCTACCGGAAGCCTCGCAGTTGAAAGACGTGACAGGAGCGGACTGCGGAGGGAGAGAGCGATACCACGCTAGTCAGGGGACAGGGGGGAAGGACAGTCATGTAGCACCACAGTGCACTGCACCGCACCGCATCGGGGGTAAAGACGGCAGTACCGCACACACCAGTCGGAGGGGGAGGGAGATGTTCAAGGCAGCACCGGAGCACCCCTCACGAGCTGCACCCGGTGCTGTCCGGCCCCAATGCCCCGCCCTTGCTGCACTTGTGGCTGGGGAGGCTTAGCCTCCCCAAGCCTCTTATACCGGGTGCCTATGCCTGGAAGGGAACTTAGCTGGCTATCTGGCGACACAACCAGTGATCCGGCGTTGGTTAGCGCTTACCCCTATGTAACATGCCTAGAGAATCGTGCCAAAATCTAAGCGTATTCTGTAACAATGCTTGTACTTTATTGGCTTAACAAGCTAATTAGCATTGTAAACAGAACTTAACAAGCAATAATGAGCACTAATTGGTAATACTTAGAATACACACAACTCCTTAAGCATATTCTGTAACACATTGCACCTAAATTTTAATGCACACAAGCAAAAAGAGGCATGGTCATGGACAGTGAAATAGGCAATTTGTGGGTGTTTCAAAATTTATGCACTTTGTTATAAAATATGGCCCTCTGCGCCTAAATCTACACACTGGAATTTACACCATATTTTTGTTTGGTGTAAATAAAGACACGTAGGTTTAGGTGCTAGGATATCAACTAAGTGTATTCTATATACCACACCTAAATCTAGGCACCACTTATAGAATACGCGCTGGTGAAAATGTTTTCCGTGTGGATTTTCTATGCGTCATATATAGAAGCTGTTTCTTAGCTGATAGCCAATTATATCATGCAGCTATCTGCTGATTTTCAGTGTATTGCTGGCTATGTTTTGCAGCCAAATTTTGGAAGCTAAGAACTTAGTCGTCCAATGCTGAATATCACTTTGGCCTGCTGTGTTCTTAGCAGGGGCGTATCTATCTGCGTGGGGCCACAGGGGCCTGGGCCCCCGCAGATTTCGCCCTGGACCCCCCTACCGCCGTCAACCCTCCCCCGCTGCCATTGTTTACCTTTGTTGGCAGGGGACCCCAACCCCCCGCCAGCCGAGGTCCGCTTGTCGCCTTTAAAGATATTTCTTCAGCTGGCGGGGGACCCCAACCCCCGCCAGCCGACCCAACGTCTTTAAAGTTCTTCTTTGGCCTCCGTGGCCGTGCTGTAGTTGATAGCTGTTCAATCCAGTTCGGAGTCTGACGTCCCAGCACGTTGTCCAGCCACCAACATTGAATTTACAGGTATTTTTGGCGCCGCAACGTAGCCAGTTAAGCCATTATACATCAGCTGACTGGCTAGGTTCTAGATGCTGCTAAACGTAACTGGTCAGCTAGTAAAAATCATCAGTAACTAGCTATGTCACATGACATAGCTGACGACCAGGCTAGTTGCTGAACGGGATATTCAGGGGGAGATAGCCAGTTATCTCCAGCTGAATATTAGCAGATAGCTGGCTTGAGGGTGTTTAACCGGCCAGGTGTCGTTCCTTGCTGTTTAAAAACTATTGCTTATCGGGCAATCAGGGGACAAAGATAAACCAGATATTCAATACCTCCTGTAGCCTGAATATTGGATCCTATGTGCTTTGAAAATGAGCTTCAAAGCCCCTCGCATAAATTTATAACTGTTACAATGAAAGTGTATATTTTATAAAATATGCTTCGATGAACCTGCATCAGGGAAAATGGTCACCCATTCAATCCAATTATGGCCAAGTTTTAAACTACAGGGAGCAATGCTAAATTTATATTTTGACCTCTGTGCTTCCATGTGGGCTAAATCCTGAGGATTTGTTTCCAGGAGCTTCTGTCCAGGAGGCAAATGTTAAGACAGCTGTTGTAGTTGGTGATTCAATCATTAGGTATGTAGATAGCTGGATGGCTGGTGGACATGAGGATCACCTGGTCACTTGCTTGCCTGGTGTGAAGGTGGTGGACTTCATGTGTCACCTAGATAGGATTTTAGATACTGCTGGGGAGGAGTCAACTGTCTAGGTACATGTGGATACCAATGACATAGGAAAATGTGGGAGGGAGGTTCCAGATGCCAAATTTATGCTCTTAGGTAGAAAGATGAAATCCAGATCCTCCAGGGTAGCATTTTCAGAAATGCTTCCCATTCCACACACTAGACCCAAGAGGAAGGCAGAGCTCTAAAGTCTCAGGGGCCCTTTTACTAAGGCGTGCTGAAAAATGGCCTGTGCTGGTGAAGGCATGTGTTTTGGACGCATGCAGGTGGCTGAAAATCGACGTGTGACAAAATTAAAATCAGCGTGTGTCCATTTTCGGCCTAAGACCTTACCACCACCCATTGACTTAGCGGTAAGATCTCACACGTTAACCAGGCAGTAATCGTCAGCGCAGGTAAGTGCCACACAGTAGAAAGTTTCTACTGTGTGTTTTGGATGTGCGCCAAAAATGAAATTACCGCCCGGGGCATGCGGTAGCCGAGTTGTAGGTCCAATTTGACATGCATTGTACGCGCGTTGGAGCCTATGTGACTTAGTAAAAGGGCCCCTTAATGCATGGTTGAATGGAATGTGCAGAGATGACAGGTTTAGATTTGTTAGGAACTGAGCAACATTCTGGGAAATGGGGAGCCTGTACAAAAAGGATGGATTCCACCTTAACCAGGATGGAACCAGGCTGCTGGTGCTAACATTTTAAAAGTTGATAGAACAGCTTTTAATTTAAAATTGAAGGGGGAGGCGGAAGCCAACAGTCAACCAGGAGTGCATGATTCGGTGTGGAGTATCTGTGAAGAATACTATTGAAACAGGGACTTTAGGGAATTTGAATAGAGAGGTTTCATTAATGGTAAAATAAAGCCAGGAGTGTTTAATAGGAGAACAGTGTAAAGGATGCAATTTATCCCCCGTCAACTTCAAAGCAGCTTGTACATGCAAGGAAAAAACACAATTTGAAGTGTCTATATATATATAAATGCTAGAAGCCTAAAAATTAAGATGGGTGAATTAGATATATAGCACTAAATGAAGAAGCATATGTAATAGGCAACTCAGACACCTGGTGGAAGGAGAACAATCATTAGGACACTGTGTTATCAGGGTACAAATTATATCACAATGATAGAGTGGATCAAATAAATATTATACATTAAACTGATAGCAGTGTGGAATTCTTGTGGATAGAAATTCCATGTGTGAAGGGAAGGAGTATACTGTACTACTGTCGTGCAGGACAGAACAAACAGACAGGTGAAGATATGTTTACAGAAATTAGGAAAGCTGGCAAACTGGGCAACAGTATAATAATGGGTGATTTCAATTATCCTAATATTGACTGGATAAATGTTACATCAGGGAGTGCTAGGAAGGTAAAATTCCTAGACATAATAAAGGACTGCTTCTTGGAGCAACTGGTCCAAGAACCGACAAAAGGGGAGCTATTTTAGATGTAGCTCTTAGTGGAATGCAGGGCATAGTACATGAGGTAACGGTGTTGGGTCCACTTGGAAACAATGATTATAACATGATAATATTGATATCTGGAGTGAAGTCACTAAGGAAATCTACTGTAGCAGCATTTAATTTTCAAAAGGGCAACTGCAATGAAATGATTAAAATTATTAAAAAGAAACTAAAAAGGTCAGCCGCAAAGTTAAGGACTAGGGACCTCTGGAACTTTGGTAAAAGCTAGAGTAGAAGGACTTAGGTTGGGAGATTCTGCCTGGGGCCCATTGGGGTGGGGGTGTATGTGCTTGTTTGTGGGGCTCTTTATGACAGGGAGGGTGGATGCCAAAGGAATTTAACAAGCCAAGGAAATCCTGGGGGAAGGGGTTATTGATTGAAGACCAGATGACAGGGAGGATCTTGTTGTGGCTGGGAATATCAATGTCAGTGGGGTTAATGGGTATATGTGTAGAGAACTGGAACAGCAGTTTTATAAGGCTACTGTCATTGTAAGCCCTTTGAGCAGGGCCTGTCCTTTTATGTTAAATTGTACAGCGCTGCGTAACCCTAGTAGCGCTTTAGAAATGTTAAGTAGTAGTAGTATATACCTGTGGAGTGTTGAAGCACATTTTCCCCATGTGTAGTTTTCTAAATTCATTGGTATGTTCTTACCCATATTTTACAAAAGGCTCTGTATTTGGAAGAGCATTTGTACAATACAAGGGGAAGTGTGCATTACCTAGACGTTCCAAGTCTCATCTCCATGTCTTTTCCAAAACTGGGCTCTAAATTTGCTGAAACATCACACCTTTTTTGCAAAAACTTCATTGGCTACCAGTACAATATAGGGCTAAATTTAAAACTCTGTCTGATCTTCAAGGTCCTTAAAAGAAATGGCCTAGTGTATTTGAGGAACAGGATCACACCTCCAAGGACACTAAGGTCTTCCCAAGGAATATCCCTAAATACACCCTTTCCAAAGGACATCACACAATCTGATACCCGCCAGCAAGTCTTCTTCAGAGTAGCCCCCACACTCTGAAATGACTCCCTGAAAGACTTTGCTTAACAAAAGAATATCACTACTTCAGTGGCCCAGTGGTTAGGGTGGTGGACTCTGGTCCTGAAGAACTGAGTTTGATTCCCACTTCAGGCACAGGCAGCTCCTTGTGACTGTGGGCAAGTCACTTAACCCTCCATTGCCCCATGTAAGCTGAATTGAGCCTGCCATGAGTGGGAAAGTGCGGGGTACTAATGTAAAAAAAAAAACCCAGGTAAAAGCCTGGCTCTTCAACCAGGTTTTTAATGGAAGAAGTAACTAATTTTCTAGCACATATATAGCATGATATGTTTATCCTTTTCTACCTTAGCTAAGATAATATTCAAGCACCTTTCTGACCTCATGTGCAACTTTCTTAAATTAGTCCCCTTATTTTCTAACTCCTGTTACTCTATTTTACCTATCTGTGGGCCTCTTTTGCTAAACTGTGTTAGCAATTCCCAGGGCAACAAATGAGCCACAGCCCATTCATTTTGAAAAGGCTGTGTTACATTTGCCACATGGGAATCACTAGCATGGTTTAGTAAAAGAGGACCTATATGTTCCATATTTTCTTGAACCCTATACTCTCTATTAAAATGTTTTATTGCGTATTGTGTTGATATTATAATGTAACATACTATGCCATACTTTGTATTGCTACTTGAAAATTTGTACTGCTGCAATTATCTATTGCTTATGTTTGAGTTATTCTTGCTGCACATCACCTTGAGTGCATTCCTTCAAAAAGGTGGTAATTAAATCCTAATAATAATTTAAGAAAGAACTGAAGATCCCATTTTGATTATGTAGGTAATAAAGACGAACAAATATTGTTCTCACTACAAATGTTAGTTATGTGCTGTTTTTTTTTTCACAAAACACAAGAGTTTACATATTTCCACCTACTGTATCTGAGCAACTGTTCAAGAGAGTATCAATGTCTGCTGCTTTCACTTTTAGGCAGAGCAAAAGTGTTACAATGAAAACTCCAATTTTAAGATTTCCTTTTTAAGTGAGAAGCAAAAAGTACAAGTGCCTTAAACATAAAAACAAGACATTATCATTAATCCTATTGTTCTGAGCCCAGTCAATAGAGGAAACATAAATGTTGTCACCATCAGTGCTTAAGATAAGGTATACCGTGGAAATGAAACGTTTTTGAGAACATTCCTGGATAAAAAAACCTGAATTGAGAGAATGTTCTCTTTGAGGATACATACTGTGGGAAACAGTGCAGAAGATAAGGTTTGGTCAAGGATCTTCTCACTGTACCTTAATCAAATAGTACACCAAAGGATACAACTGCAAGAAAGAGGGAATGATGTGGAGCTCAAGAATGCCCTTCTATACCCTTGTGCTACAATTATAGTCTAATATAAATTACACAAGGGCTTGTGCTATTGAAACAATACAAGAAGCCTGATGAACAAAATACCCTTTGTTTTCATTTATTACAGCTCAAAAAAGAAATTCATTTCAAATCTTAGCAATGAAGATAATAAACAGCAGTTGTAAGGCTAAAAAGGGAATGTGTACTTAGGGGTTGATATTCAGTAGGACAGCAACTGGTTAAACAAGTTTATCCAAATAACTTTAACTGGATTATAAGCAGACGGGTTATTTTTTAACTTTATATAACCAGATAAATGTATCTGGATAACCATGCCTGCTATGTGTCTTGTCTGATTTAACTGGTTAAATTGAACTTAGTAGAAATGAACCATGTTGTTTAATTGAGTATGGACTTCAACTCCAACGTTTCAAGTTTTTCTATCTCACTTGTCCAAGCAATATCAACATTTTCAAGGGCAAACCTCAGCTTATTAATGTTACCAATTTTGCCAAAATTTGCAACAAGTGTGCTCCACATTTTTATGCAAGAGGTTTTTGGACCAAATATAAAAGCAGAATGATTCTCTGGTCACCCAGTTGATGAGCTGGTTTTTAATACAGGTTGATTGAATTGATGAATAGGCATAGAATGCCGGCATTAAAGATTCAAGTTACCAGTTCTATTAAATAGGCAGAAGAGAAATATGGAGCTTAGGGGAGTTCTTTTGTGGACATCCTACCTCTGGATTTATTATTATTATTTCCTATCTATTAGAAGTTGGAAATAATTATAGAAAAGGTGTTATGGATGTCTGTCAGGGACAAAATAACTCTCCGAAAATGGAATGAAACTTGGCATGAGAAGGATAACCAGTGCAAAGTTCCAAAGAGTTTTAAAAAATGGCAAAATCAAACTGTGGATTCCAGGGAAATTAACCTCCACCCTGCCAAAATGGCCCAATGCATTTCTATGGAAGAAGGAGTTTCAGTTTCTGTAGTATAGAAAATGACAGCCAATAAGAAGACACATTGCATTACAAAATGGTCCAAATTGCATAGGAGGTTCTAGATAAATAAGCCCCCCCCCCCCCCACACACACACACTAAATAGGCCCAATTCAATTTGTATAGAAATGGTGTTCTAGTTTCTGTAACACAAAAATATAGACAATGAAATGTAGCCATTAGAAACAGGGAAACAGTTTAAAAGGTGGAATACCTGATCCTCCAACCCCCTCCAAATTGTCCCTACCTTTGAAAACTATACACTTGCAACTGTCCCACCCAACTCACCCTACAGCCCCAAAAGTACCCCCCTAAAATGACTACACCACTCTGCAAACTGCCTCATGCTCCAAAGCTACTCTTCCTACTGTACTACCTCCCAAAAAACTACCCCACAACTGACACACCAATCTGTAAACGGTTCTGTCCCTCAAAACTACCCCTGCTACTGCCACATTATTCCTCAAACTCTCCTATATTCACAAACTAGCCCCTGTAACTGCTACATCACCCTATACACTGCCCCTGCATCTAAAACATATCTTCTGCAACTTCCACACCACCACCAAACTACTCCACTCCCTAAAAATACCCCCTGCAAACTGTTCCACTCAAAAACCACTCCTCCAACTGCCATACCTCCCTGAAAACTGCTCCACCACCAAAAACTAAACCTTTCCAACCGCCCTATCATCCCGCAGACTACCCCACTCCCAAAAGCTACCTTACCTGTAACTGACACCGCACACCCACAAACTGCCCTTGCAAATGCCCCACTATCCCACAAATCTACCTTATACACCCCAACTAATATTCCATAAGTACCCCTTCATGCTCTGAGCAGGGCCACATTAAGCTATTAGCAAATGTGTATATATTTTGTTTTCACATGTTTGGAGGGGGGAAGGTCTATGATTTGCTCAGGACTCAGGTGGTTAGGATTGCCAAGTGTCTGACTTTTTTCAGAAGCCAGCAGAATTTTACATTTATGCCCAGAACACAGAAGGATAGGTAGTGTGTGTAGACATTTTTCTGAGTTTAAAACCTGTACCTACAGTTCTCTTGCCTCCCCCCCCCCCCCCCCCCCCCCCACACACACACACAATCCCCATATGAGCAAGCTTGCTGTGCCTGCTTCCATTGTAACTAGCAAAGATTGTAAGTAGGATTCAACTAGTGGGAAGGCAATGCAGACAGAGGAAAGGAAGGCAGCTCTAGTCACAGGAGGGGATATGGAGGAAGTTTCTGTACTGTAGAAGTGAAGTTGCAGAATGTGGTGGGCAGAAGAAAAAAATAAACACCCTCCAAACTACAGTATGCAAACACCCATTCACAGTAACATTTCAAAATACCTTCTCCTCTCCTGTTCACAGATACACACGCACACATGCAGATTTACATGCAGCTACGATTTGCTTACTTTCCCTACTTGTTTTTTCTTTTCAAAATTTTAGCAGGCTTTTTTTTCTCCAAGCTTTCATTCTTCTCTGCCATGAACGGGAGGATAGTGGGAGGAGGGGTGGAAGGGTTGGGTAGGGGGAAAAATACAATGTTGATTATGTATTACAGATGAGTTTGAGGAATTTTGGAGAGTTGGTAGCCTTGTGGCTGCAGTTAAGTGTATTGTATGATTTTCCTTATTGAAATGTTGAATAAAAACAATCTTAAATTAAAAAAAAAAGCAGGATAGAATATGGTTCTCTGCTTCTGCTTTGTCATGTGCTGAAGATATCATCAGTCAAAGGATTTGGGGAAAGGGTGGCAGGGTTAGTCTTATTTGGCAACTTCTCAGAAATAATTTCAAAATGATTGTAAATCTGCCTTCCCCTGTTCCTGAAGTAGCTCAGGTTTGCTTGTCCGTCCCCTTCCTCAAAGGTGCAGTTCACAACTGAAACCAGCAAATAAAGTGAATAAGAATTTGATTCAACCTGGGCCCCTTTTCACTCATTTTGTTTTACAATTTGTCCAAGAATGAATGCACATCTCTGCTTTCTTAGTCTTTGGGGATCTTTTACTAAGCTTCAGTAGCATTTTTAGCTCACGTTAGAAATCAGCTGGAGGTAAACGCTGAGATGCCAATTATATTCCTATGGGCATCTCAGTGTTTACCTCCAGCTGATTTCTACTGCGAGCTAAAAATGCTATCGCGGCTTAGTAAAAGACCACCCTTGTGAAGAAAAAAGAGGGGAGATAATAAGAGACAGGAAGCCCATAAAAGCATTAGTTAATTTACTCCATTGCCTTTTAAGTGTCCTTTTATCATGCATGATAAAAATATTGAAGTGTGAACCTCCAAATGGGGGAAACCAACTAGTGCATAAGACCCTATGGGCTCATTTTCAAAGTACTTAGACTTACAAAGTTCCATAGGTTGCTGTGGAACTTCGTAAGTGCTTTGAAAATACACCTCCACATGTGTATAAAGGAAAAGGTTAGAACATAAGCTTCTTTTCCCCTAAAAGTTAGTTTATTTTTGCTATTTTAGAATAAAACATCTTATGCAAAGTACTTAATGTTCTGCAAATTCTGAAAGGTAAAAACTCCCCAAATTAAAACAAGTAAGCAAAAACGACTACAAAAAAAGCCCTGAGGAACTTTTGATTCTTACTGTCAGCACTTTCAGGCAGAAGTTCAACAGTGTTTTTCTGCAGAAGGTTTTGCTTGCCCAAACATTTCTGTTATTTTTCCCTTCCTGGTTACATATTGAATGTATACTACCAGTATATCAACATTATACCAGTTAACTGACATATACATTTTTGTTTGTGTGTTACCATGCTTATATCCACAACTATAAATCTTGGACAAAACTAAGGAACTCTTATGAAAGTGTGGTAAGTTTTTACACTTACTATGCGTTGGTTGCAAAAGCGAGAGCACAGTAAGTGCAAAGCCTGTGAGATAAGTGCAGGGGGCATGTCAAGCATCCACCTTGCAGGTATTGCACAGGGCAGACAACATACAGCATCATGTTATCTGTAGCACCAGATAGATCACACTATCTGCCAATGCAGGTAATGCAGTGTGGACACACTAACCACAAAAAAAAAAAAATGAAAAAGATACAAAAGAAAAAAAACAAATAGAAAAATTCACATTTCTGCCAAGGTGGCACACCTTCTTCCTACATATTCCCCCATCTGATCTCCTCTCACAATCCCTTCCTTTGATCCAATCCCCTATACCCCATGTTGTCATCTACCAGATCCCCCACCTCTGATAAGCCTTGCATCAGCATTTAAGTCCCATCCAGATATGGGGAAGCAGTAGAACTAGACATGAGGTTGCAGGGTGGCAGGAAATACTTTTTCACAGAGTAGTGGATGCTTGGAATGCCCTCCAGGTGAAGGTGGCAGAGACAAAAACAGTGATGGAATTCAAAAAAATGCATGAGATAGACACAGAGGATCCTTAAAAAGGATGATATCAAACCAAAACTTAAATGACTTCATGGCTGTAGTTCAGGGGTATGGCCGTTCTGGGCAGACTTCAGTGGTCTGTGTCCTGAAAATGGCAATGAAAGGTGAGGAAAAATTATGCTTATTTCACGCCACATTCATATCATATAACAAAAGTGTGGGTGCTGGGGTGCTGTGTATCTCATTGAGAGATGGGAAGACATCTTAAAGCTGAATTTAGTAACATGTTAATGTAACCCAAGGGGCTAAAATTTAAGGGGCTAAAATTAAAAAAAAAAAAAACTTTCCTTGGGTCCAGCAAATTGTAAATGTCAAGAATCACCACTGACACAAATATTGGTGGGAGGCCTTACAATTTCCCCAAGTGTATATAGTCAACAGTGGAATACCTCAGATCAGGAGTTTTTATCTAAATAGTAGAGTACAATACAAAAGGACAAAGGGATCCTTTTACTAAGCTGTGGCAAAAGGTGTCCTCAGCACACCCTTATGCAGGTCTTTCCTACACACTAAGGCTATTTTTTGTGCGACTAGAAAGTAGCCATTTTAAGAATGACTAAAAATGCCCCCCAAAACCTCTAAATTTACACTTAGGAAGCCAAGGCAATCTGTTACCTGACTTCTAACATGATCCCCAGGCTGCTACCAACTTTGAAGTGACTGCAGTTGGTGCTCCCTCATTTGCAGTGGTCATCCATGACTATGAGTGGCAGCTCACCCAATCGCCCAGCAAGTTTATTCCCTGGCTTTGCTTTGAGCCTACAGGATCTCCAGAGTGCCCAATCGCACATGTGCAGAAGCTCTGGGGCCCATGCCCAACAGCTTGCCATTTTCCTGCCCTGGACTTCCTGCACTCCCGGCCAGTGCAGCAGCACGATTCAGCCACCTATCCCCCCTTCAGTCCATTCAGAACTCTGCCGCACGTCTTATCTTCCGCCTGAACCCATACACTCATACCACCCCTCTCCTCAAGTCACTTCATTGGCTTCCGATCAGGTACCGCATTCAATTCAAGCTTCTGCTACTAACCTACAAATGTACTCGATCTGCAGCCCCTCCTTACCTCTCAACCCTCATCTCCCTTACGTTCCTACCCGTACCCTCCGCTCTCAAGACAAATCCCTCCTTTCAGTACCCTTCTCCACGACCGCCAACTCCAGACTCCGCCCTTTTTGCCTCGCCTCACCCCACGCGTGGAACAAACTCCCCGAGCCCATACGCCACGCCCCCTCCCTGCCCATCTTCAAATCTCTGCTTAAAGCCCACCTCTTCAATGTCGCCTTCGGCACCTAACCTCTACACCTCTGCCCAGGAAACCTAGACTGCCCAACTTGACATTTCGTTCCTTAGATTGTAAGCTCCTTTGAGCAGGGACCATCCTTCTTTGTTTATTTTGTACAGCGCTGCGTAACCCTAGTAGCGCTCTAGAAATGTTAAGTAGTAGTAGTAGTAGTATGCCTGCCAAGTTCACCATGCTGGCTACCAACTAAACCTCTCCAGACCTGATTCAGATCCAAATTGCTTCTTCCTGTCCAAACCAGCTTGAGAATGGCATATACAGTGCTTCAGAAACAGCCCTGCTTTTCCTCCTGTGCTGGACCCTTGGCAAGGTAATTTTTTTCTTTTAATTTTAACCCCTTCAGTTACATTGATAATACTGTTGGATTATTCGTTTAATCATGAATTGAAAACAAATGTGACAGGCAGATTGGATGGACCATGCTGGTCCTTATCTGCTGTCATTTGCTATGTTACTGTATTACCCACAGATTCAAAACTCACCTTAACTCCCCCTTCTCTGGACCCACCATCATATCCTGGAACTTATCTGAGGATCTTCCTAGCTGGTCTAGTGAGACAAGGCAGGAGCAGTCCCCCTCTGTTTATATTCAATCTGGCTCCAAGTGCAGAATGGCACCTGCCAATCCCAGTAGTAGTCTCATGGTACTACAGCTATGGGTCAGCCTTCCATTTCAGGGCAATTGTCTAGGGCACTAGCTGTCACAGCTCGACATGCTTATGACCCAACCAAATCATCCCCACTTCCCTCGTCCCACCAACATTAAGCAGCTAAGAACATAAGAATAGCCATACTGTGTCAGACCAATGGCCCATCTAAACTCAGTAGCCTGTTCCCAACAGTGGCCAATCTAGGTCACAAGTACTTGGCAGAAACCCAAATAGTAGCAGCATCCCAGGGCAAGCAGTGGCTTTCCCATATCTATCACAATAACAGACGATGGACATTTCCTGCAGGAACTTGTCCAGATACACTAACCATTGTCACCACATCCTCTGGCAATGAGTTCTAGAGCTTGACTATTTGTTGAGCGAGAAAAGGGAAACATCCTCTATGATTCACTATCACTATGCACTTTTTCAGTAGCAAAAACTGAAAATAAGAAAAAATTGCTTCACCAACTGAGTTGATGTCTATGGCTGCAGCGCACCTTATCTGGACGGCACCCAAAACTCCCAAGCTAAGTACCATTTTTAAGACACTGGACTAAGACAATTAGAACATTTAGGCAAAGAGGGAAGGAATGCAGTGCCGTGATGCGGAGGATGGTGTTATGATTACTAGCTGCTCTATAGCTTAACTCAAGCACCTTGTTCTGAGCACTGTTCACATCATTACACTAATAGCTATATGGCTATATAGTTCACCATCATACACATTGGGAGTTTTTAGGTATGATTGTGTGATATCTTTAATAGGTTTCTGTTTTTTTGCTTATTGAGATATATCTGAAGAAACCTTTTGCTTATAAATCCCCAGATTATTTGTATTACTGATATATATCAACCAAACATATTCTATAAACTGCACCTAAATCTAGGCACTAATTATGGAATATTTTTAGTCAACACTGATTTCAGCACCAATTTTTTAGGCGCCATATCTAGAATCTAGAGCCTTCTCTGTCGCTATTTTGTGCGACAGAGAAGGCTCTTTCATTGAGCTCTGTTTCCGCCCGTGTGGCCATTAGCGAACATCTTTCACTGACGTTTGGGACATTGAAGTTAGACCACATGTATATTACTGAGTTTTCTTTGACCCCTGAGGCAGGTGTTGTCTAACGCCGAAACACGGCCCGTGTCGGGTCATTAATAAAGAATTTCAATTGTCCAAGTCTTAAAGGCCCAGTGTTGCTTTTTTCTGAACACTTATATTAGACCTGGATCTATAAACAGGTTTTGCTTATAAAGTATAAACGGAGAAACACATGTATAATTGAATGCTTTTACACATGGGATCTCATATTTATTTTCCTGTGTGAACATGATGAAAAAAAGCTTTACAAGTCTCTAGGAGTCAGAGCAAATAATTCCAATTAGACAAATTTCAAAGCAAACATTACCTTGGGGTTTATTAATAATAGTACCTGAGAAGAAACAGCTGCTATTTAAACATAGAAAACTATTTCTCACTTCCTTACCACAAAACCCCTTCTGTGACTCAAAAAAATATGAAGATTTTCTCAAGCTTTACCTAAACACAGAGGTTAGCATCTGAAACTTAGTTGTAATCCTCAACAAGAGAGGGAGTTAGTGGGTAGATTTATTTTTCTCTAAACTCTTATAAACCATATCAGCCTCCTGCTATTCGTTTTCTCCAGTGTTAAAATGATGCACTGATCCAGCACGCCCATAACTTCTTGAAATTCATCCAAATTAACCTTTACAATAAATACTGGTTTAGAATTGTAGGACACCATAATATTTTACAGAACAACCCTACTTTTTAATTTCTCAATTTATTAATGTTCTTTCCATGCCATGCTTTTGAGCAAAAGAATTCTAAGATTGAAAATGATAAGCATCATGAGGCTCAAAACCTATGGGGTTGATATTCAAAGCAATTAACAGGGCAAAAAGGTCTCCTGGCTGATAAATCAGGCTAATTTTCAAAAGGGATCGCCGGCGACCTTCTGACACAAATCGGGAAATCGACGGCAATCTCCTGATCCCGGCCAAATCAGTATTATCGAAAGTCGGTTTTGGCCGGCATCATGGCTCTGCCCTCGCCTGACGTATTTCCTGTTTGTGCGAGGGCGAAGTCATGATGCGAAGGAAGGGAAGGCTGGAACCAAGCTGAGCCTGCTGACTTCGCTTCAATGCCGGTGCGCCTCGAGGGAAAATAAAAATTTTTAAGGCAGGGCGGCGGCGCAAGAAGGAAACCAGGGCTATCGGGGAGCAGAGCTTCAGAGGGCAGACGGATGATGGACAACCGGGGGAGCGGGGGGGAGGGGGGGATGGAAGAAGGCAGATGGAGGGGAGGAGGGCAGGGGGGAGATGAGGGATGCTGGACATGGGTGGGTGGATGGAGGGCAGGAGAGAGGAGGGTTGCTGGACATGGGTGGATGGAGGGGACAGGAGGGTTGCTGGACATGGGTGGATGGAGGGCAGGGCAGGGTGGGAGAGGAGGGTCGCTGGACATTGGTGGATGGAGGGGAGAGGAGGGTTTCTGGACATGGGTGCATGGAGGGCAGGGGAAAGGAGGGTTGCTGCTGTACATGGGTGCATGGAGGGCAGGGGAGAGGAGGGTTGCTGCTGGACATGAGTGGATGGAGGGCAGGAGGGAGAAGAGGGTTGCTGGACATGGATGGAGGAGAGGGAAGGGAGACAGAAGAAATGCTGGACATGGATGGAGGGGAGGGAAGAGTGAGAAAGGAGATGAGAAGAGGGAAAAGGAAGAGAGGAGAATAACTGCACATGGATGGAGAAAATAGGCAGAAGCTGGATCCACTGGACAGTCAAGTCTGCGGAGGACCCAGCTTTTACTTACAGATGGAGGGCAAGAAATGAAGAAGAAAGGTGGAAAGTAAATAAATAAATGGAAAGGAAGCCCTGGAAATGGAGTTAAGAGGACAGATAGCAGCAGAATCGGATACTGGGCCGGCATGATCAGAAAAAACAAAGTCACCAGACAACAAAGGTAGAAAAAAATCATTTTATTTTCATTATAGTGTTTGGAATATGTCCTCTTTGAGAATTAGGTGCTCAACATTAAAAGTTTATTTTTATTTACTTATTTATGGCATTTTATCCCACATTAAACATGAATTAGATTCCCCCCCCCCCCAGGCTCTCTCCCCGGCTATAGCCAGCTCTGCAATTTGGGGGGGCACAGAGGTGAATGAGGGGCGCAGAGGTGATGAGGGGTGCAGAGGTGGACGGGGGTGGGCGCAGAGGTGGACCGGGGAGAGAGCCTGTTGTTAATCTTTACCAGCACACCACTGCCAGGGACCCAATGCCGTGGATCCCCTTCTGGGGCAACATCCCATGAATGATGCGCTTGGGGGGGGGGGGTCAAATTGCTAGTGTCATTTGCTGGGGGGTTGGCACCAGCCTTCTTCCTCACATCACGCCTCGGCCAGCGCCACTTCCACTTGCAGTCTTCCACATCCCTGCCACAGTGGAAGCCTGCGTTGACCCGGTCACTTACTGCCTCCCATTCTCTCTGCTTTGTTGTAGCAGCCAGCCTCTGGCCTGTGGGAGCAAAGAGATGCATATGCCTTCTCTGCATTTCCTGCACCAGCAGTTCAATTTCAGGGTCACTGAAATTACCCTTGCGGGTGGGTGCCTGCTTTGGTACCATTGTAACAATGTAATGCAAAGATTCGAAAATACTGAGAAGGACGCTTAAATACTATTCCAGGGATACCCATGTCAGAAAGCAATGGGCGTCCCGAGATGGACGTCCTAATTTTGATTATTGACAAAATCCCAAAACGTCCCCAGCTGCTCTGCCGATTTGGGTGTCCTCATTTCGATTATGAGGTGGGGGAACTATGGACGTCCCCAGCTGCTCTGTGTTTTGGACACCCTAATTTCAATAATGAGTGAAAATGATAAATGTCCCCAGCTGCTCTTCCAATTTGGAAGTTTGCATTCCCTTTATTGGCGCCTCTTTAAAACGGCTTTCTCTGTGCTTGCACTTTAGAGGTTTTTCTTTAGATTATGAGTGGTATGCCAATGTGTTTTAGCTTCAGTTATAATAACCCTTGTTTTTCCCACTGTATGCTTTTGTACACCTGTTTGTTTTGGGGAGGGGGAGTTTTTTTTTTTTGTTTGGGGGGGGGGGGGGGCTTTTTTGCCAATTCTTGAAAGATAACTGGTGTGTGGGCTTTGTACCTTTCCTTTCCAAAAGTTTCAGACTGGGTGTTAGCTGGTAGCTTAGCATATACTCTGCATTTTCTACATCTGACCAACTCTCCATTCTCTACCCTCCAGGAGCTGCTTGTTGTGTGTGATGTGCTCCCTCACTGCCCCCCCCCCCCCATTCTCTCCCTCCTTTGTTGAAGCAGGCAGCCTCTGGTCCTTTGGAGCCAACAGATTCTTCCACCACAAGTTCAAGGTAAGCTCATACCTCTTAGCCACCTCTTCCCTCTCTGCTATGTAGGTGCTAAACAAACACTTCTTGCATCTTGCAGGATAGCTGGTCAAGAGGATTGCAAGAGACAGCAGTGGACTGTAATACACTGGACTCTGAGAGCCATGATTGTTTCTACCCAATTCATTGTACAGATGTCTTGTTCTCTATTGGACACACTCAGTTGTGGCTGCCTTTGAGGTAGGGGTAGGGGAGGGGAAGAGGCCCTGAGAATGGATGTGTGCATCCCTCATGGTCAAGGGCTCCCCATTCTCTGTATGTTCTCTACATTCAAATCTTACCTCTATTTTCACCAGGTTCACGGGTATCCACAGCTGGTAGTTTTTCTCACGCTTTGCACCTCATGTGTTTCCTCGCTAGGTTCCATCCTTCTTTATGTGGTGAACCCCAGTCCCCTTTTATGAAGTGCCCACCCATTCTCAAGGTTGCTGGGGGTGGGGAGGGGGGGAGAAGCATATATGCACTGAATGTCTTTTCCACATTATTCAATACAATCCTACAATCCTCCATAGTTATGGAACAACAACATTTCTAAATTCTATCCTGCAAACCATTTTCAAGGTGGCCACAGGTGCATGCCTACCACGGCATTGAGCCCTTAAGTCATGGTGAAGGAGAGGGGTTCTGGTTACAGTTCCTATTCTAAATAACCTGCAGGTGGCTACAGCCCAGTGCCTATATAATTCCCCTAGCCTGTGCCCTTCTGTACCTGATGTATTATGTTGCAATTGTGATGAAGTAAACATCCATATAATGCTTTTACTGTTGTTTTCCCTTTTCTCTTCAGCACTGTATACCATTGCTGATACATTCAATGTGACAAAGATGATCCAGCTGTTTGTAGCTCCTTCCTAGCCCTCACCAATGTGGTTTGGTTGTGGGTAAGGGTGTCTGGTGATCAGAGAGCAAACATCGTCTATGCGCTACCTATGGTTATCTCCAAGTTTCTACTTGGCAGATCACTAGTGCTAGACATCATACCTATTATTTACACAACTCTGTGCTGTGGGGCTCTATGGTAAGGGGGGCCCAGGGAGAGAGGAAAGCTGCGTTGGTGCAGCTGCAGGAGAATCTGGCAGCTGGGAAGAGGCGGAGCTGAACACCCACAACCTGGAAGTGCTCACAGTTGTGCAAACCTGTGGCACTCCAGGTCCAACAAGACTGTGGGAGACCTGTCAATAGGCAGAATTGGCCAGAAATAGAAGGCCCAAGCAGGCAGAAGGCTGAGGCACAACAGGAGCCAAGAGTTGAAGGAGCTCTGGCCTGGGGCTGGCACATACGTAGTGAGTGTGTATGTTTGAGGGGCAGTCCAGTGACCAGGGAAACAAGGTATGTGAGGTTTTGGGATGGTGTTCAGGCTTAGGTACTGGGATTTTAGGTGTTGGTTAGTAGAAGTGGTTGATTAGGGTGTCATTGTTTTGTTGTGGTTTTAAGGATCCAGGGAAAGAGAGTTTTTACAAAGGTGCTAGCTGTAATTCTGCAGGGTTTCAGAGTAACTGTGCTGGGGCACATTCCAGCTGTGATGTCATTGGTCAAGATGGCATAAGGTTCTAAAGTGAACTGTTAAGGGAGTTGGGAGGGTAAGCCTGGCTGAATAGGATGTGTGATGATTGCTGTCATTGTTAGCCTAGCTAGTATATAAGACTGAAAAGTGACTGATGAATGCTTGACTATTTGGGTGCTGCTGTGTTTGAATGCTAGATAGACTACAGAGAGCAGACAAGCATTTCATGTGACTCTGCAGGGGAAAAAAGTACATGAATGTGAGAGTGAAGCTAACAAAGGTTAATACCTAAGAGCATTGATCATCATTAGTCAGTTGTTTCTACTGAAGTGCTACTTTGTCCTTTAAAGAGTAGAAGAGCTGCTCCAAGCTAGACATGCAGCTGGCACACATTAAAAAAACAAACAAAAAAACCTGCTCAGTTTCTTTATTGAGTAATCCAGGGTACTGTAGAACGTAGCACAGTCAGTGTCAGGAGGAACTGATTCTTGGAATCTTGAGAAAGCAACATTCCAAGTTGCATAATCAACCTAACACTATTAGGGTTGCAGCTGCATGCTTATTCTGATAATAAAGATTAGGGGGGGGCAGCAGTAAAACAAAACAAAACAAAAAGCCCCTAACTTTGTCTCGCTTGCTATTTTTTAGAAGTCCCAAAGAGTTTAGAACATTTAAATAAGTGAAACTTTCAGTCAATCATGTGTGTATGTATAGAGCTGATATAAGAACCAGGCAATCAATGCGGGTGGGTTACTCAGGGACACATGATTATTCCTTTTATTTTGAGATAGATAGCTAGGGTGAATAAAAGTAGTAAAGGAAGGGAGCACCTCTAAAACTCATATAATTCTTATTTATTTATTTATTTATATCCCACATCTTTCAAACATGTCTGGTTTGATGTGGCTTACAATGTTAGTTTGTGAAGGTAGAGAAGGTAGGCGTTACATCTTAGGAGAATATGTGAGGGCGTATGGAGTTACATTTTAAGAGAATAGATGGGGGAGTGAAGGATAGGAAGGAGATTTGTGGGGAAGAGGAGGCGGGTAGTTGTTGTTTGGGTAAGGGGGATTAAATTGCATGTTGTGTAGGTGTGGATGGTTCATTTTTGTTGTTTGTGGATAGGAACATTTTGAACAGGTAGATCTTGAGGTGTTTCCGAAAGTTTGTGTAGGGAGTTGTGGATCTTAGAGACTTGGGAAGGGCATTCCATAGTTTGGTGCTTTGGTTTGGGAAGTTTGTTGAGTGGACGGATTTGTAGATAAGCTTGTGGCATCTGGGGTAGTGAAGGGTCAGATAATTTCTCGCCTCATTCAGTGTGTTCTTGAGAGGTAGGACGATCATGTCTGAGAGGTAGGCAGACACCTCTCCATGGACTATGAGCCAGACCATGGGCAGAGTTTGAAGGTTATGCGGGCTTTGATTGGGAGCCATTGGAGTGCTGTTAGTAGAGGGCTGATCCTTTCATATTGTGGTTTCCTTAAGATGAGTCTGGCTGCTGTATTTTGGGCAGTTTGGAGTCTCTTTATGACTTGCTCTTTGCAGCCAAAGTAGATTGCATTGCAGTAGTCTAGGTGTGAGAGAATGTGGACTGTTCAATGAGATGGAATATTTTTGTGGAAAGTTGTTTCTGATTTTCCTTAGTTCCATATTGTGTGGGATGTGTTTGTTACTACATTTGTGACCTGGGGTTCAAAAGTCAACTTTTAATCAATGATCACTCCTAGTAGTTTTAGATTGTTAGCGAGGAGGTGTGTCGTTCCATCAGTAGTTATGTTGGGTATGGTGGCTTGTTTGTGGGGTGTTGTTACTGCCAGGAATTGGGTCTTGTCTCTGTTATGTTTGAGCTTGAATGTGTGTGCCCAGTTTTCTAGTGTATGTAGGCCCTTTTTAATGATCTCTGTGATGTCTTTGATGTAATTTTCGAATGGGATGAAGATGGTCATATCATCGGCGTAGATGAATGGGTTGAATCCTTCTTTAGCTAGTTTTCTGGCTAGTGGGGTTATCAGGATAAGTACATAAGTATTGTCACACTGGGACAGACCAAAGGTCCATCAAGCCCAGCATCCTGTTTCCAACAGTGGCCTATCCAGGTCACAAATACCTAGTAAGATGGAGGATCCCTGTGATACTCCTAATTGTGCTTTCCAGGGGGAAGATAGTTTGTTGTTCACTTTGACTTGATATAATCTTTTGGTCAGGAAATATTTGAACCATATGAGTACCAATCTTGTTATACCGATCATGTTGAATGTTTGTAGTAATATGCAGTGGTCAACCATGTCGCAGGCCGAAGACATGTTGAATTGAAGTAGTATAATGTTCTTTCCCTGACTGATTTCTCTTCTAAAGTTGGCGATTAGAGCTGTTAGTGTCGTTTCTATACTGTGGCGCAATCTGAAGACTGATTGGGATTCATGGAGTATTGAGAAGTTGTTCAAGTATTCAGTAAATTGTTTATTGACTTTGTGTTTTATTAGCTTGGCAATGAGGGGTATGGATGCTATTGGTCTGTAATTTTTTATGTCATTTTTGTTTGATTTAGGGTTTTTGGGAATAGGTGTTAGAATGATGTAACCTTTTTCCTTAGGGAATGTACCTGAGGTCAATAGGTCTGTTAAGTAGGCGGTGATGCTTTCTAGAAATTGGGCAAAAGGTTCTTTTAGTAGGTAGCTGGGGCATGTGTTCAGTGAGCAGTGGGATTTAGTAGTTTTAAGTAGTAGTTGCTGAATTAGGGCCTCTCAAGATCACACTGAATGAAGCGTATGGTTCATCAATTCTGATGAGCTCATCCAAAAACAGGTGTAAGTCTGGGTTGTCTGGTCGGAAGCCAGTTTTAATTGATGTTATTTTGTCTTCAAGCTAGTTAGCTAGTTCTTGTGTTCTTCATAGATTTTGTGTTTCACATGTCAGTTAATCAGTGAATAGGCGAGAGCTAATTATGCTGTATAGTTTTTTTTGTATTTTTGTAGTCGGACGGAGCCAATTAGCTGTTTGTAGTAGTTTTGTTGTCCTCTGTTTTGTATTTCTGCCATAGTCTTTCCAGTTTCCTGCATTCAGTCTTCTGTTTCATTAACTCGTTGTTGTACCATGGGATTATTTTGTTTCTGGTTGTTTTCTTTTCATTTTCAGTGGTGCTGTTCTATTGAGGACGGTCTGGCTTCTGTACTCCCAGGAGATTAGGAATTGTGTGATATTATTGGGTGGCAGCCACAAGTTGGAATAGATGTTAGTCCAGAAGGTTTTGTTGTCTATTATGCCTCAGGTGACTGGATGTTTGTGTTTTGAGGGGATGCTTCTCTTCAGCTTAGGGTCACGAGTAGTTTAAAGTGATCTGACCACAGTGTTTCCTCCTATTTTATATTGTTAGGTGATATGTGGTGTGTTTCCATGAATTTGTAGGTTATTAAGTCAAGCGTGTGGTCTTTGTTGTGGGTTGTGGGTATTGGAAGTTCCATTGTTGTAGGAAATTGAGACATTCTTTGGTGCTTGCATCATTTGTGTTTTTTAGGTGTATGTTTAGGTCTCGGAGTAGCAGAATGTTTGAGTGGGATATGCAAGTGTTGGAGATGAAATCAATGAATTCGAGGTGGGTTTCTATTTTTCCAGTGGACGGTAAAAGAGAATGCAGCACAGCCAGTCTTGAAGTGTGTCATCTTGTATTGTGCAGGATCAGATTTCTAGTTATGGAGAGCTGAATTTGGAGATCAGTTCTGTTTTGAGGAATGATTTGGAGATCGTTCCTATTGGGCCTCCTCTTTTTCCATTTCTTGTAGTATGCAGGATCTTGTAGCCTGGGAGCATAGTTTGTTTAGGATGGGATTGTCTTCGATTAGAATCCAAGTTTTTGTGATAAATAGGATTCCTAAACTTTCATTCTTTATCCAGTCCTTTATGGTTTCTTTTTTGTTCACCACTGATATGGCATTTATGTATGTGGTTGGTATTGGTAAGTGGCTGGGGATTAATTGGTTGTTGTAGTGAATTTTGATGAGGTTGTGTTTGCCCATTTTGTTTGGTTTCATAATTCTGTTTTGTTTGTTTTTGTAGGTTTTGATTGTAGATGCTGCTGTGAGGTTGTGAGCTTGGTGACACTGGTGTGTCTTGACAAGTTGTTGTAGTGTGAATGAGAGATGACTGGGATGTTGTGTATTTCGTTTGTGTGGGGATTGGTTGTGCTGAAGGTGGTGGAGAGTAAGAGGAGTAAGGCAAGTATGATTGTTTTGAGTTTTATGAGTTTATTGGTTCTGGTGTTGGTCATTTTTTGTCTGTTAGGTTTGGTTTCTTGATTTCTTGCCAATGAGGGGTCCGTTTTAGGGTATATATATCATATTGAGTCCTGAGTACAATTAGCAATGTAAATCAGATTTAAGGTACATAAGTCATATTTAGTCCTGACTACAATTAGTTACATAAATCAGATTTTAGGGTATATAAGTCATATGAAGTCCAGGCTACAATTAGCTGCATGAATCGGTTTGAGTCCTGATTTCAGTTTTGGAGCAAAGAACCTGTTGCTCTCTTTTAGGTGATTTTCTGTCTAAGTTATGAACTGGGCAGGTTTTTTTTTTTTTTTGCTCAATTTTTGCAAACAATCCTTGATATATAGACAGGTATATGCAGTGATAATAGTTTAACATTATCTGCTTGAGTCAGTTTGAGACTTGATTTCAATTTTTAAATGGATCGTGATCGCATTCGAGAATGCACCTGACTGCCAGAAACCCCAATACTACTACTACTACTTAACATTTCTAAAGCGCTACTAGGGTTACGCAGCGCTGTACAGTTTAACAAAAAAGGACAGTCCCTGCTCAGAGAGCTTACAATCTAAAGGACAAGTGAGTAGTCAATTCGATAGGGGCAGTCTGGATATCCTGAAGGTAAGAGTTAGGTGCCGAAGGCAGCATTGAAGAGGTGGGCTTTAAGCAGAGACTTGAAGATGGGCAGGGAGGGGGCTTGACGTAAGGGCTCAGGAAGTTTGTTCCAGGCATAGGGTGAAGCGAGGCAGAATGGGCGGAGCCTGGAGTTGGCAGTGGTGGAGAAGGGTACTGAGAGGAGGGATTTGTCCTGTGAACGGAGGTTTCGCGTGGGAACATAAGGGGAGATGAGGGTAGAGAGGTAGTGAGGGGCAGCAGATTGAGTACATTTATAGGTAAGAAGGAGAAGCTTGAACTGAATGCGGTATCGGATTGGAAGCCAGTGAAGTGACCTGAGAAGAGGGGTGATATGAGTATATCGGTTCTGGCAGAATATAAGAAGTGCAGCAGAGTTCTGAACAGATTGAAGGGGGGATAGATGGCTAAGTGGGAGTCCGGTGAGGAGTAAGTTGCAGTAGTCAAGGCAAGAGGTAATGAGAGTGTGGACGAGAGTTCGGGCGGTGTGTTCAGAGAGGAAAGGGCGAAATTTGCTGATGTTGAAGAGGAAGAAGCGATAGGTCTTGGCTAGCTGCTGGATGTGTGCCGAGAAGGAGAGGGAGGAGTCGAAGATGACTCCGAGGTTGCGGGCAGATGAGACGGGGAGGATGAGGGTGTTATCAACTGAGATAGAAAGTGGAGGAAGAGGAGAAGTGGGTTTTGGTGGAAAGACGATGAGCTCAGTCTTGGACATGTTCAGTTTCAGGTGGCGGTTGGACATCCATGTAGCAATGTGGGTTAAGCAGGCCGATACCTTTGCCTGGGTCTCCGCGGTGATGTCTGGTGTGGAGAGATACAGCTGGGTGTCGTCCGCATAGAGATGATACTGGAAGCCATGAGATGAGATGAGGGAGCCCAGGGAAGAGGTGTAGATTGAGAAGAGAAGGGGTCCATAGACAGATCCCTGGGGAACACCAACAGATAGCGGGATGGGGGTGGAGGAAGATCCATGAGAGTGAACTCTGAAGGTGCGGTGGGAGAGATAGGAGAACCAGGAGAGGACAGAGCCCTGGAACCCGAATGAGGACAGTGTGGCAAGGAGTAGATCATGATTGACAGTGTCAAAAGCGGTGGATAGATCGAGGAGGATGAGGATGGAGTAGTGGCCTCTGGATTTGGCAAGGAACAGGTCATTACAGACTTTAGAGAGTGCTGTTTCTGTCGAGTGTAGAGGGCAAAAATTGGATTGAAGTGGATCGATGATGGCATGAGAGGAGAGAAAATCAAGGCAGTGGCTGTGAACGTGCCGCTCAAGTATTTTAGAGAGGAAGGGTAGGTGGTGAATTCGAGGTTGATCTTCTGCACCTTGTCGCGGAAGTAGTCAGCCAGTGATTGAGGAGAGAGTAGGGGGGAGCGGAGGGCACTTTGAGGAGGGAGTTAAGGGTGGCAAAGAGACAACGAGGGTTGGAGCTGAGAGAATTGGTCAGTTGAGTGTAATAGTCCTGTTTGGCAAGGAATAGGGAGGAGTGGAAGGAGGATAGCATGAATGTGTAGTGAAGGAAATCTGAATGGGTGCGAGATTTCCTCCAGAGGCGTTCGGCAGATTGGGTGCAGGAACGAAGGTAGCGGATGCAAGGGGTCAGCCAAGGCTGGGGATTAGTACGCTTTGTGGGACGGGAGGTGGATGGAGCGAGGGTGTCCAGAGCAGAGGAGAGAGTGGCATTGTATGCGGAGACAGCCTTGTCGACAGACTCGGAGGACAAGATGGAGGGGAGGAGATTGGAGATACAAGAGGATAAGGTGGGAGGGTCAATAGCCTGGAGATTCCTGGAGGTAGTGGTTAGAGTTCGACGGAGCTGAGGTGGGGGGGTGAAGTGTGAAGGTGATCAGGTGATGATCCTTGATAGGAAGAGCTGAAGTGTGGAATTTGGAGGGGGAGCCGGAGGAGGAGAGGACGAGGTCAAGACAATGGCCGTCTCGGTGAGTCGAGGCGGTGGAGCATAGCTGGAGGTTGAAGGAGGATGTTAGAGTGAGGAACTGAGACGCGTGAGGGTCGGATTGGTCATCAACGTGTATGTTAAAGTCTCCGAGAATGAGTGACGGAGATGAGGGTTCAAGAAAAACGGAAAGCCAGGCATCGAAGTCGGTGAGGAAGGAAGAGAGGGATTTATTAGGGGGGCGGTAAATGACTGCTACTCTGAGTGGCAATGGGTCGAATAGCCGGATGGAGTGTGCTTCAAAGGATGAGAAGCAGTGAGACTGCGGGAGGAGGAGGGTTGGAAACTACAGGAGGGCGAGAGTAGTAGCCCGACGCCTCCACCGCGGCCAACTGGGCGGGGAGTGTGGGAGAAGATATAACCTCCATGGCAAAGGGCCGCGACTGAGGCCGAGTCGTCAGGGGAGAGCAAGGTTTCAGTTAGGGCAAGCAGTTGAAGGGAACGAGAGATGAAGAGATCGTGGGTGAAGGGCAGTTTGTTGCAGACCGAGTGGGCATTCCAGAGGGCACAAGAGAAGGGGAGGGAAGACGGGGTAAGGAGGGGGATAGAGACGAGATTGGAGACATCACGGAATCGTTTGCATGGATAGGAGGAGGACAGGTGAGGGGGGCCTGGATTAGGATTAATGTCTCCTGCGGATAGCAAGAGGAGGAGCAAGAGAGTGCGGAGGAGGTGGGGGAGGTCGGGCGACGAAGACGGGATGCACTTAGGAGGAACGGTGATGGGTTAATGGCAGGAAGGAGGTGATGAAGGTTAAGAGCTAGGGAGGAGGAGGGGGACAAGAGAGATGGTGAGGTGGTGAGGGAAGGGGGTGAGTAGGGTATTGCTGTAGCGGGCAGGATGGGAGGGGACATGGGTGGGCAATGAGTTCCAGCGGTAGGCAGTGGTGGGGGGAGGGGAAAAAGATTAGGAAGGGACAGGACAAGGAAGAGAATGTGGACAGGGGCCATAAGTAGAGATTGAGGTGTAACAGGTGTATGTGTAGTGACTGAGGTGTGAAGCAGATAGAAGGAGCTGAAAAGCTGGAGGCTTGGAGTTGATGGAATTGATGGACTGGAGAGCGGGTAAGTCAATGGTTGACAAGTTGGCAGGCAAGTACGTCAATGGCTGAGAAGCTAACAAGCAGGCAGGCAGGTTGGTGGGTTAGCAGGGAGGCAGGCAGGCAGGAGCAATATAGGTTGAGACTGAGATCGCTGAGAGGCTGGGTGGGACAGCTCAGAAAATAAGGATTGCTAGATTACTGAAAATTAAAGGTACTCGAATTAAGGGCTGTTCAGAAAATTAAGTTACTAAGCTACTGAAAACTAAAGGTAATAGAAAAAGAAACCAAATAGAATCAAAAAGGTAAGGTAACCCAGGTGGGTGGCCATCAGAGTCGGTCATTCAGCTCATAGTGGGATGGATGATGTCCTCTTTCCTGGGTTCTCTATTTGGTGTGGTCTGGGATATATGTCATGGGGTCTTCTGGTGATTGCCCATGGATGTTGTTCTGGTGCGATAGCATCTGGGGAGAGGTTGCATCGAGGGTCTATAGCTGGGCATGGGAATCCCACATTACTGATTTCTCCTTCAATGTGAACACTTGGGTAAGCGCAGGGTCTGGCTCTCCTCTGTGTTCCACATGGGTTTCTGGTGTCACTGCAGGTAGCAGCTCAGGAGGACCTTTATCTGTGGCCTATCCCTGGATTCTTGCCAGTGTGAAAGGGGCCAAATGCTGCTCTCTATCCATGTGTCTTTCTGGGGGCATTCTGTGTTCCGAATTTCTGCCACCTTGGGCAGCTCCCACCAAGGGTCTCTCTCTGTACTGGTGGGAACCAGCTTTATCTGTGCCAGTGTTCACTTCCCAAGATGTGTCTGGGCTCGATGAGTGTCTATCCTGACTTGTTGTGGCCCCAGAGGAACTCTGCTTCTCTACATGGAGGTCCTGTCATCTCGAGCTGCGCCCACCGAGGGACCTTCCTGGCACTGGTGGGAACTGGCTCAATCTCTGTTGGGGTTTGCTGTCCAGATCGGGGTGTGTCCGGGTGTGTTCAGGCTTGGTGAGGGTCTGCCCTGGCTCAGCATGGCCCTGGAATGATTCCACTCATCCATATGGAAGATCCATCTACTGGGGTAAACGGGCAGTCAGGCCTGCGTTCCCTACCTCTCAGTCTCCTGATGTCGGACCAGTGATTCCAGGATCTTGTCTGGACAGGGCGGCCATGTCCTGGGTCACAGGACTGGACCAATTTGGTCCTCAGCTCAGGAGCTGGCTAAGAGCATCCGCCCTGGTTGGCCATCTGCTGCAGTTTAGATAGCTAGCTTTCTCTCCTTTTCAGTTTTAAAGTTAGGCAGTAGGTGCAACACAGAAGGACTCAGATCCAGAAAACTGCATTGACTGTGCGTCCATTCTGGCAGTGGAAGCAGAGCTAGCCAATTCAAGCAAGCATTGAGATGAACAGGGGTTTTTTTTTAAGTTTTTGAAGACTGAGCAAAAGAAAAGAGGAAAAATCAAAGGCAGATAAAGACACACAGACAAATTTTAGAAAAGGACAGAGATAATGGAAAGCACACAGACATACAAAACACATATGTTCACTTACCTCATCACAAGTTTCCTATTTCATGTTGACTGAATTATACCTGCAAAGAAAAGTATAATTTTCAGAAAAAGATCCAGCTCATTATGTTAAGATATTGAAAAATATCTATAACTATTGTAATCCACAGGGTATAGGGAGAGCTGCAATCCACACTGCCCTGCAATTTTTCCCCGAATCCCCCTGTGCCTTACAGTCTTCTCCCCAGACAAGACCAGAGGATTAATATTGCTTCCTCTCCTCCCTGGTCTTTAGCCTCCCTAGTGCCCAATGTTCCCGTAATAACCCATATGGGAACAGATTGATAGGAGCATTGGACACTAAAGGGTTAAATGTCGAGCTCCAACCTAGGCAGCCACCTGGTCTTGCTGTCCAGGCAATGTTCTTTCCCTGGGGCCTTCCCCAGCTGCTTTCCCCTAGTTTTACCCACTGCTTGTGACAACAGTTCCACAGTGGGGCGAGTCTCTCAGCGTTTCACAGAGTCCACATTAATTCCTGAACTAAATCCATCTTTCAGACAGGAACAGTCCCTTCTTCCCAGCCTGCCTTTCTCTTTCTCTCCCTCCCTTCCGTCCCTGGAAGTGAAACTGAGTAACCGTGCTCTTTCAAACCCCCCCCCCCCCTTTCTCCCATGTTCCCCCACCTTGGTCCAGTCAAAGAGCACACTTGCTTCTAAACAGCAATTTAAACAGTTCTCTGGTTCTCCCCTTGTTTTCCTTTAACACAGTCTCAATCTACAAAATTCAGCTTGTTTAACTTCAACCTTTGCTTCACTCCCCTCCTATTAGCAGGTTAAGGAATGTAAGGGACCCACCCTTTCACTGTCAGCACTAACCCCTGACAACCTCCCACTTGACCCAGTTTGAAACCTTCATTCATTCATTCATGAAATCACCTCTGACGTAGTCACCTTTTCCTTCCCTTCATTAGGCCGGTGAACCAGGCTGCCATCAGCCCTATTAGCTCTCTACCTTTTACTTGAGGCAGAGCAGAGATGTCCATAGGCTCCTCTTCCATGATCTCTCCACTCTCTTCTGTCCCACCCTCCACCGGTTGCCATTCATAGGCTCTTCTACAATCCTCTCCTCCAGCTGCCCCTCATCCCCCTGATTAGTCCTTCTCAGAGCCTCCTCCCTCCCCTTAACATTCTGGGACTGGTAATGTGGATAACTCTTCCTGGCTGTACTCTGTATCTCCCTCAAGGGCTGCTGGGAATTGTAGTCCTTGGATCTTCCTGTTCTCTCTGAGGAAGGTGACCTGCTGCTTTCTCTAACCTGTTTGATCCTTGGGGACCGGAATCTACGGGGTCTGCCCTCCCATGTGGGTGGAGGACACCCTAAAGGAGACCTCCTCCCTCCTACCTTAGCTGTTTCCCACTCTATGCCCCCGTACTCCTCACACTATACATAGAGAAAGTAGTTATCTGATAATTGATGTTGTTTCCACTTTATTGAACATAAGTACATAAGCGTTGCCATACTGGGACAGACAGTAGGTCCATCAAGCCCAGTATTCTGTTTCTAACAATGGAAAATACAGGTCACAAGTACCTGGCAAGATCCCAAAAAATTAAAACAGATTTTAAGCTGCTTATGCTAGAAATAAGCAATGGGTTTTCACAAGTCTATCTTAATAATTTTCTAATAGGAAATTATCCAAACTTTTTTTAAACCCTGTTAAGTTAACTGCTTTTACCAAATTCTCTGGCAATGAATTCTAGAGTTTCATTACACATTGAATGAAGAAATATTTTCTTCAGTTTGTTTTAAATGTTCTACTTAGTAGTTTCATTGCATGCCCCCTAGTCCTAGTATTTCTGGAAAGAGTAGAGAAGCAATTCACATCTACCCATTCTACTCCAATCAGTATTTTATAGACCTCCATCATATTTCCCCTCAGCCGTCTATGAGCTGCCCTAGCTGCTTTAACCTTTCCTCATAGGGAAGTCATCCAATCCCCTTTATCTTTTCCGTCACCCTCCTTTGTACCTTTTCTAATTCTGCTATATCTTATTTGAGATGTGGTGTCCAGAATTGCACACAGTATTCAAGGTGTGGTTGCACCATGGAGTGAATAACAGCATTATAACATTCTCATTTTGTTTTCTATTCTTTCAAGCCAACACAGACAGGGTCCAAAGTACAGAACAAAGAAAAAGCAATGGGAGCCTTCAAATTGGGGCACAAATCTTTAATTATACAACTTGAACACCAATCTTTCTTTAATGACCCGACACGGGCCATGTTTCGGCGCACAATGCCTGTGTCAGGGGTCAATAAGGTTAGTCCTATATGATTGTAGAAAAGACTAAACAAATCTCCGTGCTCCACATATAGATATCTATCTCTCTCTCTCTCTCTCTCTCTCTCTCTCTCTCTCTCTCTCTCTCTCTATATATATATATATATACAGAGAGAGAGAGAGAGTGATTGTATATATACACTCACTAACAGACTTGCTAATTCTGGGTAAGAAACAAGTCATATGGAATTGATTTGAACCACTTGGAGTGAAAAGATATCAGTTTTATACAATCTATGATTGAAACAGCTGGTAAGGATCACTGAAAATGCAAACTGCAAATTATTCATCCACTGCTGGTGTTTCTCTCCCTTGCCATGCCCATACAATTCCTCATCTTTCTTCCCCTGACACCTGATCTCTTCATTTGTCCTGTCTAGTCTCATCACCCTTACATCCCTATTTTTCTAACTATAGTTAATTTCCTTACCAAAAATGTTTTTTGTAATATTTAGTATGGCATATGGTTGTATCCTTTACTTTTTCAATTCCTTATCATTAAATACTTGAATTAGTTGTTTAGAAACATATTACTTTTCTGTATTAATTTTCAAACCAAGCCCTCCATTTTGCAAGAATTCTTGAACCATAATTATTTATTTTTATTGATACTGGATTATTTTTTTCTGCTGCAGAAAATTATATGCATACAGAGTTAGGGGTCTACCCTGCAAATATTTGTTCCTGTGCATAATTTATTGCACATGTTCAAATTTTACACTACAGGTTGAAAATTGCTACATAATGAGGCCTACAAACTGAAGCATAATATGCTTGCTTAGGCCATTTATCCAGCATGCTTAAGAACATGTTATATACTAAGGTATAGATGTATAAAGTATCACTGGATGTGTTGCTTATCTGGCTACATTTTGGCTTGCTAAAATCAATCTATTTTCAGCTACAGGTACAGTATATATGCTGTTTTTATTTTCATTGTGATGAAACCCTATATGTCTTTATAAAAAATGTTTAAAATTCAAATCATGCTCAGCCTCCCAACTTAGGCGACCAATTATGCAATTATTTTCCACATGCCTAGAAGCAATGATCAAGATACATTCTCATCCTAAGCAAAGTTTGACACAGCTCTTCCATTTATAGCTATTTGGTTGACTATCCTATATGTTGTGGAGGAGCATTTTCAAAAGAAACACCCAAGTTGGGATTTGGACGTATTTGTAAAACGTCCAAATCTGGGGGCGGAGAAAACCATATTTTTGAAAAAAGATGAACATCTATCTTTCGTTTTGAAAATACCAAGGACGTCCTTGGATTTGGACGTCCCTAGAGATGGACATTCTTAGAGATGGACATCCTTAGACATGGCCGTCTTTGACTTTCAGCGATTTTCAAAACCAAAGACGTCCATGTCAAAAACGTCCAAATGCAAGCCATTTGGATGTGGGAGGAGCCAGCATTTGTAGTGCACTGGTCCCCCTAACATGCCAGGACACCAACTGGGCACCCTAGGGGGCATTGCAGTGGACTTCATAAATTGCTCCAAGGTACATAGCTCCCTTACCATGTGTGCTGAGCCCCCCAAAAAAAACCCAAAACCCACTACCCCCAATTGTACACCACTACCATAGCCCTTACGGGTGAAGGGGCACTTAGATGTGGGTGCAGTGGGTTTGTGGTGGGTTTTGGAGGGCTCGCTGTTTCCTCCACAAACGTAACATGTAGGGGGGAATGGGCCTGGGTCTGCTTGTCTGAAGTGTACTGCACCCACTAAAACTGCTCCAGGGACCTGCATGCGCTGTTATGGACCTGAGTATGACATCTGAGGCTGGCATAGAGGCTGGCACGACATATTTTTAAAGATGTATTTTGAGGGTGGGAGCGGGTTAGTGACCACTGGGGGAGTAACGGGAGGTAGTCCCTGATTCCCTTCGGTGGTCATCTGGTCATTTCAGGCACATTTTTGTGCCTTATTTGTAAAAAAAATGCGTCTAGGTGAAAATGAGTGGAGGAGTGGCCTAGTGGTTAGGGTGGTGGACTTTGGTCCTGGGGAATTGAGGAACTGAGTTCAATTCCCACTTCAGGTACAGGCAGCTCCTTGTGACTCTGGGCAAGTCACTTAACCCTCCATTGCCCCAGGTACAAATAAGTACCTGTATATAATACATAAGCCACATTGAGCCTGCCATGAGTGGGAAAGTGCGGGGTACATATGTAACAAAAAAAAACATCCAAGTTTAAACATCCCTGCTTTTTTCGATTATAGGTCAAAGACGTCCAAGTGTTAAGCACACCTAAGTCCCATCTTCACCATGCCTCCGACATGCCTCCTTGAAATTTGGACATCCTTGCGACGGACTGTAGTTGCAGACGTCCAAAATCAGGTTTTGATTATACCGATTTGAACGTCTCTGGGAGATGGACATCCATGTTCCGATTTATGTCGAAAGATGGACGTTCATCTCTTTCGAAAATGAGCCTGATAGAGAGAATGGCTTGCAAAGATAGACTGAAAGTAACTTCTAAAGATAATGCACACAATTGTCAGTCACCTGAATTTGATTTTTATGGTGTACAGCACTAGCAATTGCTGTTAATAGTCTGTCCAAAGACCATTTCAAGCATTCTAAAGTTGGATGCTTAAAGAGTCAAGAGGTCCTTTTGACTCAGGGCTGGGAGATTTTCCTTTCTGATGTCTTAATGGGATTTTCCAAGTTCAACTGAAGTTCTCTGTTTCCATTCCTTCTTCTAGGAGTGTAGTGCAGCACTGACGGTCAGATGCAGGGGGCCTACCACTTTCTAATAAGAGGTCTCTTCAGGCAGTGGCGTAGCAGGGGGGAGCTGCCACCCGGGGCGGGGCGGTTCGCCATTGCACCCCCCAAAGGGTGCAGCATGATGACACCCCCCTCCCCCCGACCAGCTCCAGCACCCTACCTTTAAAAAGAATATCGGGAGGCGAGGCGCAGCGCCTCGCGCCTGCCCTGCATGTAAAAGAAATGTGGACCATCGGGCCTTCTCTCGCTCTGTCTGTCCCGCCCTTACGGAAACAGGAAGTTGCGTCAGCGGAGGGCGGGACAGATAGAGCGAGGGAAGACCCAACGGTACACATTTCTTTTACGTGCAGATATTCTTTTTAAAGGTAGGGTGCGGGAGCTGGTCGGGGGGGGGTGTCGATTCGCCGAGGAGGGAGAGCTGGCAGGGAGCAACCCCCCCTGAGCTGACACCCGGGGCGGACTGCCCCTCCCGCCCCTCCCCCTTGCTACGCCACTGTCTTTAGGGACAGCTACACGAAAGCACAGGAGAGGGCCTTGGTAACAGAGATGAATCAGATAAGAAGATAGAAAGGAATGGAGAGGGACAGCAGACAAGGCAGTTCCCTATAACACTGATACTGTAAGAAGATGGAGAGAATGGATCATAGGCGTAGACTGGGGGGGGCGAGGGGGGGCAATGCCCCCCCAAATGACGCGAGGCGCCGCCGCGCCATTAGTTTAAAAAAAAAACCACACGCAGGCACGCGCTCCTCTCCGTCCGCTTGGCTTCCCTGCCCTCTCTATCTGCGTCCCGCCCGAAAGGAAATGACGTCAGAGGAAGGCGGGACGCAGATAGAGAGGGCAGGGAAGCCAAGCGGACAGAGAGGAGCGTGTCCGTCTACCCCTCTCTCTTCCTCCCTCCCTCCGGCGCAGGCAGCAGTCTTTTCCAGCGTTCCTGGCAGCGGTAGCGTTGTAAACGCTGCCTTTGGCTCTGCCCCGAAGCCTTCTCTTTAAGTTCCTGTTCCCGCATAGGTGGGAACAGGAACTTGAAGAGAAGGCTTCCGGGGCAGACCGAAGGCAGCGTTTACAATGCTACCGCTGCCAGGAATGCTGGAAAAGACTGCTGCCTGTGCCGGAGGGAGGGAGGAAGAGAAGGGGTAAACGGAGTCACCATCTTAGACCTCGCGGGGGGGGGGGAGGAGGAGAGCAGAGGGAAGATGGATGGGACGGAGGGATGGTGAGCAGAGGGAAGGAGCAAGAGATGGATGGGACTGGGAGGGGTGGGGAGCAGAGGGAAGGAGCAACAGATGGATGGGACTGGGAGCGTTGGGAGCAGAGGGAAGGAGCAAGAGATGGATGGGACTGGGAGGGGTGGGGAGCAGAGGGAAGGAACAGAAGATGGATGGGACTGGGAGCGTTGGGAGCAGAGGGAAGGACAAGGAGATGGATTGGACTGGGAGGGGTGGGGAGCAGAGGGAAGGAGCAACAGATGGATGGGACTGGGAGCGTTGGGAGCAGAGGGAAGGAGCAAGAGATGGATTGGACTGGGAGGGGTGGGGAGCCGAGGGAAGGAGCAAGAGATGGATGGGACTGGGAGGGTGGGGAGCAGAGGGAAGCCTACTGGAAAGAAGACACTGCATAAAACAGAAGACACTGGGATCAAAGCGAATAGAAAAACTAAATGATCAGACAACAAAGGTAAATAAAAGTATTTTATTCATAATTTATTAATTGAAATGTGTCAGCTTTTTGAAATGTGCATCTGTGATATTTTGCCTGTAAATTTCATTTCCTTCCTCCATATTAGCATATTCATTTGCATATGTATATATGCAAATGATATGCTAATATGCTCCGCCCATTCTTTGCCCCCCCCCAAATGAAACAGTCAAACTACGCCTATGGAATGAATGCAAAGATTGGAAAGGAAGAGTTAACTCACAAGGAGCAGGTTGTCTCTTTTTTCCTCTCTCTTGATCCTTAATACCTTTGCTCAGTTGTGGGAAAAGGGAAAAAAGTTAATAGAGAAAATATTAACTGGTAACATTTCTTAAAGGTCCTTTCTCTGCTTTACCTGAATCTGCACCAACAGACTAAAACTTTTGAAAGCAGATCCAGGGCTTTTTTTGAGAGGGTACTTGGGGGTACTGAGTACCGGCACCTTTTCCATTGTCTGTAAAAATTGACCCATGGACCCCAAATTTTAATGAAAGAGCTCAGGCTTTACACACCAATTCTGCCTTGTCATAGATTATGTGACTAGTTGCAGGGGACCTGGCTATTGTGGGGTGGGTCCCTCAGTGATTACCCCACTCCTGAAGCATGGCCTAGCATTTGAGTACTGGCACCTTTTTTGCTAGAAAAGATGCACTGAGCAGATCAAATGGTCTTCCTCTAAGTTAAAGCATTTCCATTGGGCCAACATCCCACAGTATCATTACAACCAACAATTTATTTTTTGTTACATTTGTACCCCATGCTTTCCCACTCATGGCGGCTTACATGGGGCAATGGAGAGTTAAGTGACTTGCCCAGAGTTACAAGGAGCTGCCTGTGCCAGGAATCAAACTCAGCTCCTCAGGACCAAAGTCCACCACCCTAACCACTAGGCCACTCCTCCATGCCAGTAGTAAGATGTCTTCAGAGCTGCCACCAAGATTAAAAAATAAAATTATCTGACAAACTACAAATGTAGAAACAAGCATTAGAGAGTGAAGCTGTCAGCAGATAGCATTTGTCAGGGGCAGAGAAAGAAGACTGTAAAGTAGAGGGTTACCAAATTTCATTTTCGGTTTCTGTTTCAGCTTCAGCGTTAAAACAGGCCCAAAATTCGAATTTAGCATTGTTTCAGTTTTTAGTCAAAAATACCAGTTCATTTTCTGCTGAAACTGAACTGTGCTGTACCATGCAGCCCACAGTCCTCACTCCCACCTGACACAAGGAGCCCTACTTCCTCCTCCCACTGCAAGGATCCTTCCTACCAGACCCACACATAGACCCCTTCCTCTTACTTACTGTATAATTGGTGGTCTAATAACTAGTCAGAGCAGGAACGATCTCCAAGTCACCTGCTCATGCCAACTCTGCTTACAAATACTCACCCACCCCTAGCACAACTCTTTATTTATAGTCAGTTATTCTAATTAGGATAATAAGCCAGGAGTGCTCTTACAGAGTTTTAATTACATTTCATTACTTTCTAAGAAGAAAACACTTAATAAATCACACAATATACCATGTATGCTACAGACATTTTTATATTAGACTAATATCCTTAATACCTTTGCAAGTTTTAAATTATTGAAAAACTCAAAAATACTAAGATGGAGATAGCAGTCCAGCAGTGAGAAGGGTGCTATCCAGTCTTTTGCATTGAGTGTCACAAGTATGATTATCTCCCAGTTGGTGAGCAGTTGTATGTGTGTGCCCAGAGAGGTACATAGAGAAGACCTACAGGGACGTTTGTAGAGAAGTCCCACCTCCAGTCTGGCAGCCCCTGTGCTGCCTTGGAGGAGGTAGGTCTCCTAGAAGGAGAGCATCACCCTGGTGAAGTAGCCAGGACCTGCCCACCAGGAGATGCACTATCCTCTCACACTGAGGATATGTATCCAAGAACTTCTGCTGAGGCGAAAAGGGTTAGGACAGCTATTGTAGTTGGTGATTCGATCATTAGGAATGTAGATAGCTGGGTGGTTGATGTGAGGATCGCTTGGTCACTTACCTGCCTGGTGTGAAGGTGGGAGACCTGACGCATCACCTAGATAGGATCTTAGATAGTGCTGGGAGGAGCTGGCTGTCTTGGTACATGTGGGTACCAATGACATAGGAAAATGTGGGAGAGAGGCTCTGGGAGCCAAATTTAGGCTCTTAGGTAGAAACTGAAGTCCATATCCTCCAGAATAGCATTTTCCGAGATGCTCCCCATTCCATGATCAGGACCCAAAAAGGCAGGCAGACAAAGGTGCAGGGATGAGGGATTTAGATTTGTTAAGAACTGGGCAAATTCTGGAAAAGGGGGATACTGTCCTGAAAGGATGGGCTCCACCTTAACCAGGATGGGACCAGGCTGTTGGCATTAACTTTTAAAATGAACATATAGTAGCTTTTAAAGTACAATGGGAGGGGAAAAGCCAACAGTCACCCAGGAGCACAGGGTTCGGTGTGGAGTATCCTTCAAAGATAATATTGAAACAGGACATTTAGGGAATCCCAGTAGAGAGGTTTCAACAATGCTGAAAGTAAGCCATGTGTGCTTAATATGAGAGCAGGATAAAGGAGAAGTAGCCTTGTGGTTAGTGCAGTGGATTTTGATCCTGGGGAACTGAGTTCAATTCCCACTGCAGCTCCTTGTGACTCTGAGCAATTCACTTAACCCTCCATTGCCCCTGGTACAAAATAAGTACCTAAATATGTATAAACCACTTTGAATATAGTTGCAAAAACCTCAGAAAGGCAGTATATCAAGTCCCATTTCCTTTCCCTTTTCTCCTTCCCTTCAACATCTAAGCAGCTTGTATATCAAAGGAAAAAACAATCTGAAGTTCCTGTATATAAATTCTAGAAGCCTAAAAAATAAGATGGGAAAGTTAGAATACATAGAGGAGCATAATTGAACGAAAACGTCTATCTCCATGGGCGTTTATCTCCGAGAACAGGTCCGTGAAGGGGCGGACCGAACCGTATTTTCGAAAAAAAAAAAAAAATAGACGTCCACGTTTTATTCGACAATTTGTGAGCTGGGCGTTTTTGTTTTTCAGCGATAATGGAAAATGAAAGCGCCCAGCTCAAAAATGAATAAATCCAAGGCATTTGTTCGTGGGAGGGGCCAGGAGTCGTAGTGCACTGGTCCCCCTCACATGCCAGGACACCAACCGGCCACCCTAGGGGGAACTTTTACAAAAACAAAGGTAAAAGAGCTCCCAGGTGCATAGCACCCTTCCCTTGTGTGTTGAGCCCCCCAAATCCCCCTCAAAACCCACTGCCCACAAGTCTACACCATTACTATAGCCCTAAGGGGTGAAGGGGGCACCTACATGTGGGTACAGTGGGCTTGGGGGGGTTGGACGACTAAGCATTAAGCAGCACAATTGTAACAGGTAGGGGGGGGATGGGCCTGGGTCCACCTGCCTGAAGTCCACTGCACCCCCTAACAACTGCTCCAGGGACCTGCATACTGCTGCCAGGGAGGTGGGTATGACATTTGAGGGTGAAAATAAAAAGTTGTGAAACATCATTTTTTGTGATGGGAGGGGGTTAGTGACCACTGGGGGAGTCAGGGGAGGTCATCCCTGATTCCCTCTGGTGGTAATCTGGTCATTTAGGGCACTTTTTGGGGCCTTATTCGTGAAAAAACAGGGTCCAGGAAAAGTGCCCTAAATTCTAGCTACAAACGCATACTTTTTTTCCATTATTGGCGAAAGGCGCCCATCTCTCCTCGGCCGATAACCACGCCCCAGTTCCACCTTCACCACGCCTCCAACACGCCTCCGTCAACTTTGTACGCTTCCGCGATGGAGTGCAGTTGAAAACGTCCAAAATCGGCTTTCCATTATACCGATTTATTCGTTTTTGTGAGATAAACGTCTATCTCCCGATTTGGGTCGAAATCTAGGCGTTTTTCTCTTTCAATTATAAGGTGGATAGCACTAAATGATGAGATAGATATAATAGGCATCTTAGAGACTTAAGTAATGCGTTCAGTTCTGGTCGCCATATCTCAAAAAAGACATAGCAGAATTAGAAAAGGTTAAAAGAAAAGCGACCAAACTGACAAAGGGGATGGAACTCCTTTCCTATGAGGAAAGGTTAAAGAGGTTAGGCTCTTCAGCTTGGAAAAGAGATGGATGAGAGAGGTATGATTGAGGTCTACAAAATCTTGAGTGGTATAGAATGAGTAGAAGTATGTCAATTTTTTACTCATTCCAAAAGTACAAAGACTAGGGGTCACTCAAGAAGTTACATGGAAATACTTCTAAAACAAATAAGAGGAAATATTTTTTCATTCAATGGATAGTTAAGCTCTGGACCTCTTTGCCGGAGGATGTGGTAACAGCGGTTAGCATATCTGAATTTAAAAAAAGGTTTGGACAAATTCCTGGAGGAAATATCCTCTGGTGAAACCTGTTAACAAAACACTTTGTGTCCCTTTTACCAAGCCATGCTAAAACGTAGCCTGTGCTATCCCCAGCAAGGGTCTTTTAGTGTGGTGGTAAAATGGTCCCATTTTCCCTATCAATGGCCACGTGCTAATTTCTCCAAATAGAATGTAGCCATTAGTGCATGAACCTTACCGCCACCTATTTGGTAGGTGGTAAGGACTCATACACTAAACACATGCTAACTGGTTATTAGCACGTAGCTGTACTAACCGATTAACACAGAACATGCCTACTCTCCACCCCCAGACATGCCCCAGTGGTAAATAAATTCCGGTTTTTAGCAAGTGGGCAGTGTACACCAATTCCAAAACTACTGTGGGGCATCTGAGTGCAACCCACAGTACTGCTTTTTAACCTGTGGTAAGCAGGCATTAGTGTTTACCATAGCTTAGTAAAAAGACCCTATTGTTCTTAACATTCTTTGAATCTGGATAATAAGAAATGGCAAAGTAGAATCAGGCAAAGAACATAAGACAATGTGTCTGTTATGGGCTCAAACACCTGGCAGCTTCAATTTGAAGAAAACTTTTATATGATTAATGAGAAGCATGACAACCTTTCAGAGATATCTATATAGTTGTAAAGTCCATTTTATGACAAGAAGTTGCCAATTATTTACATCTCAATTGTGCATGGTAAAGAATTTTCAGAAGAAGTAGCAACTAGGGTGAAACTGAGAATCAGATCTGGTTTTGGGACAGTCCCGCCCCTGCTCCAACTTCTGATGCATTGTCCTCTAGGATCAACAACTTGGATAGACTGGAGAAGATCTGTATGCAAAACAAGTAGGATCTGGACATCATCCTGTCTGGTCAAATTGGTAAGTGTAGTGAAGACATAATCCAAAAGGATACTTGAGTGCATATAGAGAGGAATGACCAGTTAGAAAATTGAGATGCTATTCCTCTCTATAATAAATCTCTATAGAGACCTCATTTGGAGTACTGTGTTCAATTCTGGAGATTGCACCTTCAATAGGATCTAAATCAAACAGAGTCAGTTCAGAGGGTATCTACTGAAGTAGTTAATGGTCTTCATCATAAATAATGAGGGATCAGACTTAAAAATCTAAAACAACACACTTTGAAGAAAAGGGGGAATGGGAGGATACATACTGCACTCGGTTCTCAGGTGAATTTGGGGACTCTGATCTTGGTTTGTTTTCTTTTCATCACTCCCACCGTGCTTTCAGTGTATTCTGTGGTGGTTCTCCATCCACTACTATTCTGTTATTAGTTAGGTTCATTCCTAGGAACTCTTCTCTTTTGTCTCTATACCTGCTCCCTAGGTAACATGGTTTTCAGTATCATTTTTATTCTGATGACTCCCAGATCGAAGTTGTTACATCAGAAAATTCAACAAGAATCCAGTCCTAAATCTCAGCCTGCTTGTCTGACATTTCTGCCTGATGTCTCACTATCACTTTAAACTTAACATAGCCAAGACAGAACTCCTTATCTTTTCCCCTAAAAACACTTTTCTGTCTGTGGATGGTGCTCTCATCTTTCTCTTGGCTTGTATTCTCAGGATGATCTTTCATGCCTTTCTCTTTATCTGTGCACATCTACAACACTGCTAATGTGTGTCCTTTCTTCCTTTCAACATCATGAAATCCATCACTTCCAGTCTGAACATACTACCCAAATTCTCAATCACTCTCTCATTACATCCTGCTTTGACTGTTAAAATATCTATCCAGAGTCTATTCAAATTGTTGCTGCATGACTTATCTTCCATCAAGGTTACTATGATCATATAACAGCTCTCCTCATGTTGTTACATTGGATGTTCATCTTTTTCCACATCCAGCTCAAAATTCTACTGCTCAAATAGAAATTCATTCATTCTACAGTGTATCTTTTCTGGTCTTTTCCTGTACTCATCCTTGTAAATCTCTTTCATCTGGTGAGTCAGTCCAGAGTCGTAGCTAGGTTTTGATGTCTGGGGGAGCAGACTTGTGTAAAATAGGCACCAGACATGGGCATAGTTTGACTGTTCAATTTTGGGGGGCAAAGGGTGTAGCTTGGCACATTTGCATATGTACATCTCATACATAGTCGTTAAGGCTATTTAAAAAAACACACACACACCAGACTAAAATGCTGAATATGAAGCCAGCATATCAAAAACAATAAGGCCAGACACTTTATGAAATAACACTAAACTCTACAAAAAGACACTCAAAATCTATACAGAAAATTTAACACCCAAGAGCCCTGACCCACCTATGAAAAGACACTGGACCCTAGAGCACCTGCTACTGGAAAATGGAACATGCTGGACTGTTACACATTCCTACACAAAACAATACACGCTAGCAGAATCTGTCACCTCAGTCACATTTGCAGAACACGGACAGACCCTTATGTGATACAAAATAGGGAACCACAAAAAACATGCCCACAAAAATGAAATATAGATCTCTTCAAGAAAGCCAGACTCTGTAAGTAGTGCAAATACTGGTAAAAGAGAAACAAAAATGTATTTTCTCCTGTACTCTGCAAAATACAACAATACAAAAAAAAAATGTACATTTCACAAAGCAGGCACATCTTAGTCCTTAAAAAAGCATTAAATAAAAATAATGTTTTGTTTTCTACCTTTGTTGTCTGAGCATTCTATTCTTCTAGTTGGGCTGGTCCCAGTCTCTTTTCCACTTTTCATATGTCAGTCTTCTCCTAAATTCATTTCCAGGTTGGCTTTTCCATTTCTTTGCTCTTCTCTTGTCTTCTTCCTGTCCTTCTCTGCATCTGTCTGCCACTGATCTTTCATTTTATGTGTCCCCCCCCCCCCCCAACCACCACTTTTCTCTCACTCTTTAGTCCTTAGTATCCATCTACCTACTGGCTTTGACCAGCTCCCTCTCATTCCCTTTCCAGCACTCCCGTGCCCCCCTCTATCTCTCCCTTACCCAGTCTCCTAAGTTCCTCTCCCATCTTTCACCCACTTCATTAGTTCCCAATTCCCAACTTCTGTACTCACTCTCTTTGTCATGATCATGTTAGGTCTCTGGTGCTGTATGTGGTGGTACCTCCGCTGGAGGGACTCTAGGTCCCTCCTGATGCCAAATCTTCTGCAAAATATAAGTTTGTACACCAGGAGTCAGGGGATGGCCCTTCTTGCCTTCAGCACACAAGTTCATTTGGAAATCAAATAGAAGAGATTCAGAACACTGATGGGGGGGGGGGGAGACACATTACATTGGCACAGATGATGTCCACCTCATGTCATTGAGGTGGACATGAGGACAGAGAGAACCGTTTGTGTGCAGTATTGTAGGGATGTGGGAATGTTTTTGCTTTCTAGTACCTAGATCATATTAATGAATATGCATGTACACATATCACTGATTACCCTTGAATGCAGACTACAGTTTGTGCTTACACTGCTGAGGGAGCTGTTATATGTGTAGCTACAGGAGGGGGCCCTGATAGCCCGGGAGGGGGGGGGGTGAAACACTTACCTCTCTAATCTGTCCCTGATCTCACCCCAGGTTTGAATGCAGGGAGTCCTGGGGGGAGGTGGTGGTGATGGGGGAAGAGAATACACCTGTACTTCAAGCACAGGTGTATTAAAAGGAGATTCTCTGCAAGGGAGAAGTTCGGCTCTCTTCTCAAAGACATTTCTCAGTGAATAACTGTTGGAAAACGTGCATCGCCTTATATGGAGAGCCATGCTTGATGGCCGTCCTTACACGCATGGCTCCCTATATGGTTCGCCATTCCATATATGGATAAGTCAGTAAGTGCACGCATGGCCGGCTGTGACGCATGGCCGGCTGTGACGACTCTATCATTATGCGTGCGGGGCCTACGTGCGGAGTTTTCCTTATATGGGAGTTTTCTATATATGGATCATTATCAAGTGTGCGAACTTCATATATACACAATAAAATATATTTCGCATAGCTGCATGTTCCGCAAGCACAGTGCATGTAGTTGCGGACATCCAGATACTGGGAAAATATAAGGAACATTGAGACGTATCAAGTACAGTAATGTGTTTCTCAAAACTACCTTATTCTTTGTATACTTTGGCCGGCCCTGATTTGGCTGGTTTCAACCGCGATAATGGAATGTTTAATAGTGGCCTTTTTCCTATACTTTGGCCGGCCCTGATTTGGCCGGTTTCCACTTCAATAATGGTATGTCTATGGCCGGCCATATTATTTTTCGATAATGTCTGTCTATTTTTGGCCGCCTAGATGAGGCCGGCCAAATTCTGATTCAGCCGACGTTTTGATTATGCACCTCCAAGTGACCAAAACAGACATCAGATGCAGATGTGATTCCATATGCCCCAATGGAAAGAGAGTTTAATTCTATTTCCATTTAATTTCAATATATCCCATCTTTATAACACTAGGTTTCCCAAAGGCATATCACAGAAACAGATGAACAGTTAAAATCAAGATCAAGAAACAGAATATTCTCACTAAAATTTCTACATCTGTATTGTATAGATGAGTGCAGAAAAATGAGCACAAAATACAGAGAGAACTGCTTGTTTCTACCAGCTTCCCATATCTAGATTTAAATATCATGAAATAAAAATTGAACATCACTAAAAGCTGTTTTAGTGATGTTCTATTTTTATTTCATGGTATTTAAATCTAGATATGGGAAGCTTTCAAATAAATTGAAAAGCTGTAAAAAAATCCCAAAACTAAAAAAATATATTTTGTCCTCCACGTTTTAAGGCACCCATCCAACTAGAACAGCTCTAGACTTTTTACATATGGACGACCACACATAGGCAACCCCTTATTGCTAACAATCTTTTTGCTATTGTTTTCAATAGCGTTTACTATTGTTTTGGGTCAAAAGTCTAGTAGCCTCCCCCGTCTCCTGCTGTATCTAACCTCCTTGCCTTCAATCCCCCCCCTCCCTGAATCCCCACTGCTTTCTGTTTGCCCTCTTTCTTCCCCTCCCCGAGTCTAGCACCGCTGTTTTCCCTCTCTCTCTCCACCCCCCCAACAGTCCAGCACTGCTGTGTTACCTTCTTCTCTCTTCCTCCCCCCCCCCCCCGGAGTCAAGCACCGCTTTGTTTCCCCCTTCTCTTCTCCTCCCCAGTCCAGAACCATTTTGTTTCCCCACTCACCCAAATCCAGCACCTCTTTGATTCCCCCCTCTCTTTCTCCCCCCGAGTCCAGTACCACTTTATGGCCCCCCAACCCGGACCTTCATCAAACCTGCTTCATTTACCAGCATCTGTAGCGATAGCATGCTGCCAGAACCGGCGTCAGTCAGACTCAGATCCTTCCCTCTACCATCCACATCATCCACATCCCGCTCCTCTCAGACACTTCCTGTGCGCGAGGGAGGGACTCGTGAGTCGTGATGCAAGCAGTGCAAGGAATCTGAGCCCGGTCCAGCGTCAATCAGACAGCTAGTTATTGTTGAAGGGCTTGCTCAAGATAGGCATGACAGTTGGGGGAGGGGAGAGGGAGAACTGAAAGTGGCGTTGGGCTGGAGGGATGCGTGCCATGGAACGGTGGGGTGGGAAGGGAGAGGACAGGGAGAAAGTGCAAATTTTTAAAAAAATGTGTCGGCCCCGCCGGTTCAAGACTGTATAGGCGCCGTTTTTCAAAAAATCCGTTTGGGGGACCTACCACTCCCCCTGCGCCCCACCTAGCTATGCCACTGAGTCAGTCTTAATTGTACCTTCCGTTCCATTGCCAATTTTTGACTCTGCTCTTTCAACCTTGCTGCACCATTTGTTTGGCACTGACTTCTTGACTCAGTGCATCATGCTCCCTCTCTTACTATATTCAAATCTTGACTAAAAACACACATCTTGTCCAGTTCTCACACTTTACTAGAATGTGTTGCCTGTCATGTAAGTTTACTTTGAAATAATGCAGGGCCAGTACCACTTATATTGTCTGAACAGTGTTGTGTATGCCAAATATCACTTTAGAAATGAATAGGAATAGTAGTAGCAGTGGTAAATATAATAGATATATTCAAGTAATTCCAAGGCATAAATACACAGGGAAACAACCTCTGTCAACAGAAAGAAAGCTCTGGAATAAGGGTCAGAGGATGAGGGTGAAAGAGGATAGGGACAGGAGTAATCTAAGAAAATATTTCTTTATAGAAAATATAGTAGATGCATGGAACAGCCTCCCAGTGAAGGTAGTGGAAATGAGGACAATGTCTGACTTCAAGAACATATTCAACTCTATTGATTTTATGGTTGACAATTTATTTGATATACTTTATTTTAACCTAAGTGACCCTATGGGGCATAAAGTAGCATTTGGACGTTTTTCTCACAAAAACGTTGAAGTCAGTATTTTCAAAACCTATTTAAAAACATGTTTCTATTAAGTCCATCAGACGTGTGTTCAAATCACAAGGAGGTGTCTCAGGGGGCATTTCAAAGGCGGGATTAGGGTGTGCCTAACCCTTGGATATTGTAGAGCCATAAATGGAACAAAACAAAAATGTCAAGGATTAAAACCAAGATGTTTTGGTCTAGACCTGTTTTCAGAATGAATAAGGCACAAAAAGATGCCCTAAATGATCACTGGAGAGAATCAGGGGTGACCCTCAGTATCACCAGTGGTCACTGACTCTCTCCCACCCCTCAAAAAAATGTGAATAAAAATATGACTTACCAGCCTCTATGACAGCTGCAGATGTTAAAGTCAGGTCTATTAGAACAGCCTATGGGTCCCTGGAGTAGTGTACTGGTTTGTGCAGTACACAGTGGGAGACCCAGGTCCCTATCTCCGTCTACCTGTCACACTTGTGATGGAAACTGTGACCCCTTCTAAGGTCACCAAAACCCTACTGTACCAGCATATAGGTACCCCCTTCACCCATAAGGGCTATTGTAGTAGGGGCCAGTGGATTTTGGGTGGGTTTTGGAGGACTCGGGGAACAAGATAAGGGAGCAAAGGTGAAATGTGTACCTGGGAGCATTTTTATGAAGTACACAAAAGTGCCCTGTAGGGTGTTCCATTGCTCTCTTGGGTTGTCTGGGAGATTAGTATACTAAAAATCCGTCTAGCTATCTACCCTTAAGAACGGTTGCATTCAGGTTAATTCACCACATATGTCGTATTTGTTTTACAAAGCCAATGTTATAGCATTATTTATTTTACTTTATAATCTGTTTATGTAATTTTTAATATGTATCATTCATTTAATTGTTATGTAAGTCACATTGAACGTGAGTCAGTCTTGGGCTAATGTGGGGTAAAAATATCATAAAATAAATACATTTTTAAAAATGTTGGCTCCTCCTACATCCCAATGGCATGAATCTCTACATTTTGCCTATTCGTTTTTTTTTTAATGGTCCAAAAAACAAAACATGCAATCACAAAACCTTGTTCAAAACAGTATTTTTTGTTTAAAACACAATAGACATTTTTCTTTTTTGACAATTACTTTCTTTCCTATTCGGATTTTGGACGTTTTGTACAAAATGCCATTCCATGTGTTTTACTTTTCTTCCCCATTTTCTTGTAATTTTTCTAAGCCGCTTAAATATACTTTATTATTTGTAGTAACTGAAACTGAATTGTGAAACATGAAACAAGTACAGAGGATCTTTGAAGAAGCAGAAGGGATTTCTAATCTGAGTAAGGTGGTTGTGATGGGCAGACTGAATAGGCCATGTGGAGGGGCATTTTCAAAAGGGACGTCCAAGTTGCGATTTGGACGTCCTTGCAAAATGGTGAAATCCAGGGGCGGGGAAACCCATATTTTCGAAACAAAATGGACGTCCATCTTTCGTTTCGAAAATACCGCCAGGGATGTCTAAATCCTTAAATTTGTACGTCCCTAGACATGGACGTTTCTGACTTTCGGCGATTTTCAAAACCAAAGACGTCCATTTGGGCGTGGGAGGAGCCAGCATTTGTAGTGTGCTGGTCCCCCTGGCATGCCAGGACACCAACCGGGCACCCTAGGGGGCACTGCAGTGGACTTCATAAAATGCTCACAGGAGCATAGATCCCTTACCTTGTGTGCGGAGCCCCCCAAAACCCACTACCCCCAACTGTACACCACTACCATAGCCCTTACTGGTGAAGGGGGGGCATTTATATGTGGGTACAGTGGGTTTGTGGTGGGTTTTGGAGAGCTGACTGTTATATCAAATTGAAGAGGCATCCATGGCAACAATAGGGCAGTAAGTCCCATATGTATCAAATACTGTTAGGCTTTTTATAGTTTGAAACAGGGGTGTGGTCCGAGAGTAATCTGGGGCCCTGGGCAAAAAGGATCTTGCCCCTCCCAACCTCCCATCTCACAGAGATTACTGTCTCTGCATCTATTGAAATATGTCTAAAGCTTATTACCTGTGGTGATCAGAATCCTTTTCTTCCTTCTGTTATATCATAATGCATAAAACTATCCACTCCCCCTCTTGCTGGGCTGTGCCATACTCTCTAACTTAAAAAAAAAAGACTACTAGTAGGGGGGTTCTTTGCTTCTGTCTCCTTGCTGGTAATGAGTGCTGTCTAGGAACTCCCTCTACCTCCTATGCCAAATAGTATAGTAGTGTGGTCCCTCAACTAGCACTATCTTTTTATAGCCAGTAGAGGGGTACATAAGTACATAAGTATTGCCATACTGGGAAAGACCAAAGGTCCATCGAACCCAGCATCCTGTTTCCAACAGTGGCCAATCCAGGTCACAGATACCCGGCAAGATCCCAAAAATGTACTGCTTATCCCAGAAATAGTGGATTTTCCCCAAGTACATTTAATAATGCTCTATGGACTTTTCCTTTAGGAAGCCGTCCAAACCTTTTTTAAACTCCGCTAAGCTAACCGCCCTTACCACATTCTCTGGCAACGAATTCCAGAGTTTAATTACACATTGAGTGAAGAAAACTTTTCTCTGATTCATTTTAAATTTACTACATTGTAGCTTCATCGCATGCCCCCTAGTCCTAGTATTTTTGGAAAGCGTGAACAGACGCTTCACATCTACCCATTCAACTCCACTCATTATTTTATAGACCTCTATCATATCTCCCCTCAGCCGCCTTTTCTCCAAGCTGAATCACCCTGCTAGTTAATGTTTTTATTAGCAAGAGATAGCTTTATGCATTTTAAAATATTCACGGAGGGAAGGAAGGGGGCTGTTGACCATGGGGAACATTTTTAAAGATGGGAAGGAGGGAGGACCAGCAGCCCATAGAGGTAATTTCATACATTTAAGATAAGGAGAGAGAGAGGACAGGGGTCAGGTGACTCTGTACTGAGTCAAGGTGAATTACATTCAGGTATGCTAAATGCTGCTGAGGTTCTAGTGAAATGGTTCTCAAGCTTTTTTTTTCAGTCAGGGCACATCAGACGAATGAAGATTGCATATGTAACACACTGCATACAAGCCTCTCATAGACCTTTGGTCTGACCCAGTGTAGCAATTCTTATGAGTTAAATGTTAACATGATCTGCATCAAGAGAAATTTACCCCCACCTTCCCCAACAATAGGTGCAGATCAGATATAGGACATTTCTCCATGGAAGGCAGAATATAAAAAAAAATATTGTGAGTCTCATGTCGTCCATGCAATAACAAAATAAGTTTATCCACTACCAAGTACACTGTGAAATATAAAACCTAAAAAATCCTAACATGCATGTAGCAAACATGCTATACAACAGTATCATTAATATTAACAGCAAGAATCCTACCTATGAATAGGCAGCACTACAAATATTACTTTTGGTCCTATAACACCAATAGATCTACTTATTGGTAAAACAGAACAAGTGGGATTGCTACAGACCTCTACACAGAAGACACAGAAAACCACACCTTAGTTACATACAAAACACAGACATACCTTTACCAAAAAAGAACAAGGGATAACAAATTAGAAAAAATTAAGACAAAAATTTTATTTATTTGTTGCATTTGTACCCCACATTTTCCCACCTATTTGCAGGCTCAATGTGGCTTACATAGTACTGTCAAAGGCGTTTGCCTAGTCGGTGGATAACAAATACAAAGTTGTATAGTGATCGTATGAGGTATAAGTGGAGGGTCGGAATGGATGAAGATTGTGTGTTGTCCTGTTCGATCATAGTCATGCTGTGTTGGTAGGTGAAGAGGGTTACGTGGGGTCATTGGGGTAGGCCTTTTTGAAGAGGTTAGTTTTTAGTGATTTCCTGAAGTTCAAGTGGTTGTGGATTGTTTTCACAGCTTTTGGGAGCCCAATCCATAGTTGTGCGGTTATGTAGGAGAAGCCGGATGCGTAAGTTGTTTTGTATTTCAGTCCTTTGCAATTTGGGTAGTGTAGGATTAGGTAGGATCTTGATGATCTGACTTTGTTTCTTATTGGTAAGTCTATGAGGTCTGTCATGTATTCTGGGACTACGCCGTATATGATTTTGCGGACTAAGGTGCAGATTTTGAAGATGATCCGTTCTTTGATTGGGAGCCAATGCAACTTTTCTCAGAGGGGTTGAACTCAGATTGAACTCAGAACCCCGAAAATTCAAATTAGGAATGAACCACAACATAAGAAAAATAACAACAAAGGTGCATTTCCTCTTATACTGAATATAGACATCCATCATGCACATTTCTCAAACTAACATAATCTAATTAATAAATTCAAAATAAAACATTTTGTTTTGCCTTTGTTCTATGGACATTTTATTTTTCCATCATGCTGGTCCCAGTTTCTTTTTTCTGCTTTCATGTGTGATTTCTGCTAACTCTGTTTCCATGGGCTGCTGTCCATTTGTCATTTCTCTTCTCCTGTCTTGTTCTACTCCCTCACTACTTCTGTCTCTGATGTATTGATCTTACCATTTTAGCTCTTTCCTCCCTTTCTTTGTTTTCTGCCTGTCAACTCAGATTTCACCTGCTTCCTCATCATGAAGTCCTCCATTTCCTCCTTTTTACTTTTCAATGACCCATAAAATTTCTATTTCCTCTCTCCCCTAGCTTTCCAAGTTCCTGTTTCACACCTTCCTTTGTTTCATAATCCCTACTCTTCACTGATGAATTTTCACACTCTATACTATCGTCTTCTGACTCACCTCCATAACATCACCCATGGCTTCCCCATATAGTGTCCCCATTCCTAGTTTCTCCCCTCCATCTACAATTGTAGACCAGCATTCTCTTCTCTCCCTCCACCCTTGTTGCCTGACATCAGCCTGTTTCTTCCAACATCTCTCCCTCTCTCTTCCCTCCTTCCATCACATTGTCCAGCATCTCTTCTATCCTCCTTTCCACTCCCAGGACCCTCATTTCTCTATTTTTCTTTCCTTTTCCCACCTTTCTCTCCAATCCCAGTACATCATTTCTCTCTTTCTTCCTCCCTGTGCTTAATTCCTCCCTCCTTGCCCATCATTTCAATCTCTTTCTTCCATCCATTCCACCCTCAGGTCCATCTATTCTTTATATTTCTTACCTCCCTCCCCTCCACTTTTGCATTAATCAATTCTCTATCTTTCTACCCTCTCTCCATTCCCTTGACTTTGAACATTTCTTCCTTTCTCTTCCCTTCCTCCCTTCCACACTCAGTTCAATCAATTCACTGTTTTTCTTCCCTTCCTCTCCTTCACCCTCAGGTCAATCAGTTCTCTCTCTTGTCCCTCCCTCCCTCCCCTTGAAGTCCTACACCTCTTCCTTTCTCGTCCTCTGCTTCCCTTCTTTCCTCCACTCCCAGGTCCATCATTTCTCTCTCTTTGTTTCTTCCATGACTTCCATCCCCCAGTCTTTCTTCCCTGCCTCTGCAGTTCAACATCTCTTTCCCTCTATTCCATCCCACCTCCTCCATCCATGAGTCCATAAATTTTCTTTTTCTTCCCTCTCTCCTTTCAATCCACTCTTGGGTCCATCAATTTTCTGTATTTCTTCTCTCCCTCCCTCCCTCCTCTCTATTCTTGGGTTCATCAATTCTCACTATTTCTTCCATCCCTCCCCTCCTAGCTCCATCATTTCTCTATTTCTTCCCTTCTTCTCCACCCCCAGGGTTCATTTTTTCTTCATCTCTTTCTCTCTCTCCCTCCATTCCACCCTTCTGCATCTCCCAGTCTGGCTTACACTGTGTCTGGTATGAGGTCCCAGGCAGTGAAAGCACTTCACAGATTCTGTTTGTGGACAGCTCAAAGCCTCTCTTCCACCATGACCTGCTCTCTCATAAACAGAATGTTGCATCAAAGGGACACATTGTGGCAGAGGAGTGGCTCTGAGCAGTCCACAAGCAGCATCTCTCAAGTGCTGTCGCTGTCAGGGACCTCCTGGGAGACACGGTGTAAGGTAGACCGGGGAGGGAGATGCCAGATCATAGAAAGGGGGAGGAAGGAATGGAAGAGACTGGGAGAAATGCTGGGTTGAGAGGAGACAGAGGAAGCATACTGAATTAGGTAGGGGGAGGCACCGAGCTCCTAGCTACCCGGAGCCCTCAGACACTGCAAAGCTACCCAAGTGGTCAGTCAGTCCCTGGCTTGAAGAATTGTCAAGGGTTGGAAGATCACATTCTGAAAGAGTGAAGCAGGATGAATAGGATGAAAATTTGATTTTAAAAGTCCCTGTATTGCAGGTAAAATTAAAGGGAACCATTTTCTTCTGCATTTTGTATGTCACCCAAAATTGGGTACACAGTTTTGGACACAGACCATAGATCTGTATGTAAACCCATTTTCTAAATAGCTGATAACAATCAATTATTGGCATTAACAATTGCTAATTGGCAGTCATTAATAGGCATGGATCTACCCCATACCCCTATTCTATAACTTGCACACTTACCTTATGTGCAACTTCAAAGGGGGCAAGCCAGGGGAGAGGCATGGGGGGACCAAGGGCATTTCCAGGATTTAGGCACACAGTTATAGAATATTTGAATTTCCGTGCTTAACTGACCATAGTTGGGCACAAGTATCTATACCAGCCTTTGGGTGATATAAATGCTCACACTCAAAGTTAGGTATGAAATTGTGCACTAACGCTAGTATTCTGTAAAAATAATTCCAAGCAGAGCTGCCTTTATAGATTTCATGCTTAGTGCGCTTCATCCCAGCACCTACCTTTGGATGGCCTTTACTGAATTCCCCTCTTTGAATATAGACTGCAGCAATTGTCCACATAGATTCACATTATCTTTCATGGTAGCTATGTATAAAGAGCTATTAAAATTGATTGTGAACCAGAAGTAGGATTCACTTTTTCAAGCTGCTGGGAAACCTCATAAACAAGTGGGTAGACAAGAAATCACCGAGTGGTTTACCAGCTAAGATACTTGTACTGTAAACAGACTGGTCAGATCCCATTTTAAGCAAAGCAATTATCTCATACATGGATGTACAATGGCAGGCAGATTTATGTCAATATATCTTCATTACCTGTTTATAACAGCAGTGTAACATGTTGACTGTGATAGCTGTCTTGTCCAAACACATGAGCCATAAGTCTAAAACCAAAAACAGACCATAAAGTGATAAAAGCCTTTGAAAAGGTATTTAGTCTAAGTTGAATACCTAAAAAATCAGATAGGGTAATGTTTTACCAGTAAAGGATGCTATAAATAATGAAGTGTTCAGTACTGGTCTCCGTATCTCAAAAAAGATATAGTAGAATTGGAAAAGGTACAGCGAAGGGCGACGAAAATGATAGTGGGGATGGGACGACTTTCCTATGAAGAGAGGCTGAGAAGGCTAGGGCTTTTCAGCTTGGAGAAGAGACGGCTGAGGGGAGATATGATAGAAGTGTATAAAATAATGAGTGGAATGGATCGGGTGGATGTGAAGCGACTGTTCACGCTATCCAAAAATACTAGGACTAGAGGGCATGAGTTGAAGCTACAGTGTGGTAAATTTAAAACGAATCGGAGACAATTTTTCTTCACCCAACGTGTAATTAGACTCTGGAATTCATTGCCGGAGAACGTGGTACGGGCGGTTAGCTTGACGGAGTTTAAAAAGGGGTTAGATAGATTCCTAAAGGACAAGTCCATAGACCGCTATTAAATGGACTGGAAAAATTCCTCATTTTTAGGTATAACTTGTCTGGAATGTTTTTACGTTTGGGGAGCGTGCCAGGTGCCCTTGACCTGGATTGGCCACTGTCGGTGACAGGATGCTGGGCTAGATGGACCTTTGGTCTTTCCCAGTATGGCACTACTTATGTACTTATGTACTTATGTACTTAAGGGGTCCTTTTACTAAAGTGTGTAAGGGGACAGAGGAAGCACTGAGATTAGCACACAGAAAAGGATGTTACTCAGGACATGCTCAAGCACCCTGTGATAATTTTGTAATCTGCATGCACTATTCTCATGCTAAAGTAATATTTCTTTTTTTTTGAGGGGGCATGTTGGAGTGGAGAGAAGGCATTGCTGTGTTAAACAGTTAGTGCATCTAAATTGCCATGTGCTAACTGGTTAGTGCATGGATAAATATATTTTTTTAATGATTATGTGCTAAAGGCAGCATTAGTGTATGGACATTAATAGAAAAAAATAGAAAATTGGGGGGTTTATGTCCACAGTAAAAATGACTTTAGCGCATGGGAAAGACCCACATAATGCATTTAGATCTATTTTTACCACAGCTCAATAAAAGGACCCCCACATTTAGCATATGATTGATTGATACTTTTTATATATTATACTTTATTGATGTTATCTTTTATTATATATTTTGATATTGTATTTATTGTCTGATGTAAACCATTTGGGGTTAAATTTGCTTCTAGGAAAGTGGTACAAAAATATGACATCACATAATCTGCTATTTAAATTTTCAAAAGCCACCCCCCCCCCCCCCCCCCCCATGGAAATGGCAGGACAGGAAGATCAGCACATGAATAAAACCCTTCTAGGCTGTTCTACATCTTGTAGAAATGTTTGATGTAAGTGCCACCAGATGGCATCACCTATTTGTGTGAATCTTTATTCTCCTACCCCTAGAGACCACCATTTACAGGTAAGCAATTTACATGTTATTCTACATACAAGGAAGTAGAATTTTTATGAGATCTGATAAATCTTCAGTGGATGCATGAAATTTTACTCTCATACTAGTGAAAAGCTACAGGACATATATCTGGCTAGTTGAGGTGTGGTGTAATTTATCCTTTGTTGCTGCAAACATTCTCTCAAGAAGGCAAAGTCAACATTTCTCTTGTATGCATTCAGTCCCAGACTTCCTGTAACCAATTGGATGCTTTGTAAATGTTTCCACACTTCTGACTGGTTCACACCACTCAGTGCTGTCATAATGATTCTCTAACATTTCCAGATATCAGTGTAATCCAGACTGATTAATCAGGGTCAGTGCATGATTGACTGTACTATGAATCCCTCAGCTTTTTGTTCTACTTCAGTTCCTTTCATTTGTAATGCCTGCAGAAAACCCATTTGAATTGTTTTTTAAAAAAAGGATCTCTTTTATGGCGTCCTGTATGCTTCTGCCTGTCAATTGAAACATTCAGATCGCTGCAGCATCTACTAACGTAGGCTTAAGATATGTTCTGAAAATGGAATTCTGCAGCAGCATAATGGAAATCTCAATTTACTATACAACATGTTGTTGTCTTCAATACATTTATATCTTAAATGAAAAGTCTGTGTGACAGATAAAATTCTACCTCTAACATAATATGTTTCTTATGTTATTTTCCCTTAAGGGATTTTGTGTAATATAAAATCAATATTTAATTATGTCCAAGGAATGACTGAAAATTAAAAAAATGAGGTCATATTCAAATAGCAGGATCTAATATTATACCATAACATTGTCTGAAACTTTTCAAATCAGAAATCAAATCTGTTGGCAAAACCTTGTGAATACACCCTTTTAACTTCCTCAGTATCAAATGCAACAAATCCAGGGGCCCTTTTAAGAAACTGTGGTAAAAGAGGCCACACGCTATGATTAGTGAGTGGGTTTCCCCATGCACTGAGGCCACTATTAGTGTGGCTGTAAAATGGCCACATTTGTAATTTTTCTCATTAATGGCCATGAGCTAACTTCCAAATTAGCGCATGGACATTAATGCATAAGCCCTTTTGCCACCTATTTAGTAGGCGGAAAGGGCTCATGTACTAACCGGTTGGCATGAGGCAAGGTAGATGTGCTAACCGATTAGTGCTTGGCACACCTACTCTCCGCCCCACAAACATGTGCAGATATCTGATGTATCGTGGGGTACCTGTTTGTGCCCCACAGTAGTACATTTTGGTACATGGGAAGCACGCGGTAGTGCTTACCCCTGCCCAGTTTTTTTTACTGTAAACAGCCCTAAAGAAAATTACAAATGTTTTGTAGTCATTAATCACTGTGATCCTAACTCTCTAAGGAAATTTATCACTTCAACTTCCTTTTACCTTTAGCATCTATATTTCTATTGTAATCATTCTCTTGATCGCCATAGTCCACAAAGGTGACATTTCCTCCCTAAATCATCACTATCAATTTTGGAAGGTAATAAAAAATGTAATAAACCCATTTATTATGATCTCTCTTTTCAGGAGCATGTGTTTAAATGCCGTGCTTACAAACATCTGGAAAAAATTGATGCCTACCAAGTATACCTTACTATTAAGTGCTATAATGACTGAGTAAAGTGCTTCCTTGTTTTCCTGTTCTTAGGTTTGGTTGAGGATAGCATCATTATTCTTTTATTATTACTCTAGGAATTTCTTCTTATACACAAATTATATAGTACCTTGCTTTCCTCAATTCTATGCATTAGTAGGTGGCTTTTAATATAGCTTAAAGGAGCAATCATATATGATAATATGATCTATAATAGTACTTGGACTTCATTTTTGTTTTTAAATAGATTTTAGTGGGTGATGGTAGGGGTGTGAGGTGAATGTTTACTTGTAGCTGCTCTAGACTATGATTTCTTTATTTCTCAGTTATAGGTTTTCAATGTATTTTCATAAGATAATATGGCTGCCATGTTACTCTTCATAAAAGAGTAGAAATAAAGATCATTCAATTATATAAATCCTGTATAGAGTAATTTAAAAAAAAAGCATTTTCTATGCAAAGCATGTATTGTACAAGGGAAATGGTTGTTATAAAATTGTCTGTGGATTGTGCAGTGGGAGAGACAACGAGAAAACAGCAAAAGGGGGAAGATCTGTGGAGAAGTATAGATTAATGCATATCTGGTCATGAATAAGTCCACCACTATCTTTTTATTTGATTGTGGGGAAACTAGATTTTTTTTTTGTAATTGTTTGAAACCTGGGTTCTAGTGAGAGGGGTGCCTTGATATTGTCTTTCTGCTCTGATAGCTATGAACTGTTTCTGGGATCATGAAAGGATAAGAAGAGGGGAGTAGCAGCAGTCTTTTGAAAATAGTAAGTAAGCTTGTCAACAGGTCACATTGACCCACATTTTCCCACCTATTTGCAGGCTCAATATGACTTACATATTATTGTTAACATAGTTATTCCAGTATATTTTAGGATTGTTTTGTACTCTAATGCTAATGTAAAGAAATATATATTGTTCCAGTACAATTGTGATGGATAGTTTTTGTATTCATATACAAGTGGGATAAGCCATAAGTGATGTGTCTTTTTATAAACATTGATAGCTGGCATTTTTTTCTCTCCCTTTCTTGGGGGGGAGGGGTGGAAATATGTAGGGTTTTTTTAATGTATTTATTTATTTATAATTTTTTGCATGTTTTTATAATCTGCTGAGTTATTGTTCTTATGCTACATGTGTGCATTATAATAACATCATGGTGGACGTTCATCAAATCTATTATATAGGGGTGTTTGAATGTTAGACTAATACACACACTATATGTTTAGAGGTGTTGATATATTGCAGATGCGGTTTAGACTTTTGCTTTAACTTCAATTACTAATCAATGATGAGTGTGGTTTTTTGCGGTACTTAAGACCTTTTAAATATTTTTATTAGTTATATGCAATCCCTCCTGTTTAATAAGCTATGCAAAGGCTTCTGCACTGCAATATCAACACAGCCCATTCAAAGTGAACGGGCTTTGTCGGCATTAGCGCATGACAGACACTATCGCAGCTTAGTAAACAGGGGGGAATTTTAGCTGGTGATATAATAATTACCACGTTAGAAAATAATTGGCTTATGTCTATTTTTGTAAGACTAAAATTAGAAATATCTACAGATGTAGTAGCAATAGAAGATGCTATGTTAGGGAAAGTGCAGTATTCCTTTAGTAAGATATCCTGAATAAGACTTAAACATATTTCTTTTCTTAAAACATATGTCACCTATGGCTCATTCTACTTTTTTTTGCAATGCCTTTTTTTCTGTGTGTTCATTGTTAAGTGCTATTGCATTATATCAGTCAGAGTTTGTTTATTTTTATTCTTTTTATCAAAAAAGAGAGTCATAGTGGATTTGAGTATACTGTATTTTTGTCTACAGGAGGAGCTTTTTACAACGTGTGACTATTTATTTTGTATTCAATAGAGAGGTGTGGTAGCCGTGTTAGTCCACTTTTAAAGGTACCAGTGTACCAGTGATTTCATGGTAAGGATCCTGAAAGGGAACTTTAAAACAATACAGGAACGTAAGACCTTTGAAGTGAAAATGATTAAATATTTTGACACCCACCAGACAGGACTGGGTTTTCTAGCCCATTACAAAGCATAAAATTGTATTGCTTTCTAAATTGTATTGCTCTCCTGTCTCCCTGACTCTCACCTATCCACCCCCATCCTGTTAGACTGTCACAGAAATGCTTTGATGTTTCACTCATCCCCTGTCTCCATGCATATAGACTGTTATTGAAATGCTTTGATGTTTTGCTCATATATACTGTCATCTACCAACATTTGCTTATTTCTGATCTGACGAAGAAGGGCAACCTTCGAAAGCTAATCAAGAAAGGTATTGTTATGTCCAATAAAAAAGGTATCATCTTATTTTCTATTCCATGTTTTATTTTGTTTTATTTCTATTGATTACTTTTGCTTTGAAGAATCTGATGGTAATTTTATGTATGGTTATGTTTATCTAGTTATTATATTTTTTATTTATGCTTATAATTTTAGTATTTTTATAAATATTTTTAGACCTCTAATGCAGACAGTTGTCAAAACTTGGCCAAGTCAGGTCTTTCTTGCTGGCAATCCTGAAAAGCCAACTAGCTAGAGTTGAGAAGCATTGATCAACAAAACCTTATATGGAAGGCTGACCCCAAGTGGTACTACTGAGAGAACACTGCCAGCGGTCAATGGGTGCCATTTTGCACCTGGAGCAGAAAAGGGCATGAGAAGAAGGGAACTGCTACTGCCTCCTCCTGATAGTCCACCACAGATGGCCCCTGGGTATGTCCTGGGGGTTCTTGGGTATCTGGATGGTTGGGAGAAGCATGGAGGATTTCCTGACTGTATGAGGAGGTTGGATTGGGGGATTCCTGGATTGGGGATCAGATCAGGGGATACCTGAGTGGAGAATATTAGAACCAGGGAGGGGAAGTTTGCGGGAATCATAGAGGTGAATCAGGGAGATCAAGATGGAAGGATCAGATAGGTGACTTGATGACCAAGACCCAGGCAATTTGCAGGTAATGGCCAATATTTAGATGCATAGCTAAGAGGCCAAAGATAGGACAGCCTTTTTTTGTAGTTCTGTCTGTTTACTTATGTATGCAGGCACCAACCCCGAATGCAGACCATATCTGCATAAGGGCTGGCTCCTCTCCAACTCTGCCCCTCGACTGCCTCATTTTAGAATGGGATATTAGGATGATATTTAGCAACACTGCAGTGACGTTCCTAGTGGGGCTGACACCTGGGGCGGATCGCCAATGTGCCCCGCCCCCCCCGGGTGCAGCGCCCCTCCCCCGGATGCAGCGCGACCACCCCCGGTGAAAGGACACCCCCCCGTGAAAGAACCCCCCTGGGTGCACACCGCTGGGGGGGGTGCTGCGCGCGCCTGTCCTTCGTTCGTTCCATGCTCCCTCTGCCCCAGAACAGGAAGTAACGTGTTCCGGGGCAGAGGGAGCATGGAACGAACGAAGGACAGGTGCGCGCAGCACCCCCCCAACGGCGTGCACCTGGGGTGGACCGCACCCACCGCCCCCCTAGGAATGCCACTGCAGCACTACCCATTAAGTGCTGCTCGATATTGGTGGATGGCCCAGAGCCTCTCCTGTTTGGTTAGACCCTTTTGAATATCATGTCCAAGAAGACTAGGGGGAGGAAAAATTCATTACAGGTGGTTGCATCCCTTCAGCCTGCAATTACTGTAACTGTTGCAGATGTTGTTACTGTAATCCGTTGGGTTGGTCGTGAGCCCTTGGGCCCTGGCCGAGGCCAGCAGGGCACCGACCCAGGCCAATGGGAGATCGACCCACCACCACACACCCCAGCTACACAATACCCCCTAAGCTACCCCTCCCCACAGTCCCTCAGGAAGAAGGGAAATAGGCATGCAGGCGGGCCTCGCGGCCGAACCGGAACCCACGCACACAGAGCCACTCGTGCGAGCCTCACGGCTGAACTGGAACCCAATCACACACAGGGAGGGGTGAAAGAACCCAGAGGGCCCCAAGATGCCAGACACGCGCTGAACACCAGCAATAGGGCAGAGGGGGAAACAAAGGACCAGAGCGGGCCACGCCCACGCAGGGGACTAGCGCAGGACAGGGGAACTAACACAGCAACCCCCCCCCCCACCACCAGGGTAGGAGCCCCAGGCAGAAGCCAGAGGAACCAGACACAAAAGGAAGGCAGAAAGCCTTTGCCTCAAACCCACTGTAGACAGAGGCACACGGAACACAAAGGGTTAAGCTTGTAGAGCCAGCAGAGAGAGAGTGCCATAAATCAACAAACAATCAGAGAGAACGCTTCCCCTCCCGAGAGGGAGTGGGGCCCATCCAACAAACACACTGGCAGAGGCAGGAATACAATACACACAGTACACAAAGGGTTAAACTCACTGAGCCAGCATGCCGGGACACTGGGAAGAGAAATCCTTAAAACAAACAAAGGAGAACGCTCTCACTCAGCCCAGAGCCCCAGAGGCTGAGCAATGCCCAGCCCCCACTAAACAAATGAGCAGCTGACCCTGATTACAGAGCTACGCACACACACACACACACACATACACACAGAGTACAGACCTGTGGTGAAGAGGTGCTGAAAGGAGAGCTGCTGTACCCTGTGGCTGCTGAACAATGCAGAGGGGAGGGGGCCCCCCTGCAGGAGGGCCCCAGGCTGAAAGGCCTAGCACACTTGGAGCTGAGAAACACTATGAAGGGGAGGCTTCCTCCACCCAAGCCCCAAGCATGCAACCAGGAGAACCAGGAGAGCCCAGGCCTGTGGACGGAGGAAGGACCAGAGCCCAGCAGCGCTTGCTGAGGAGCCAGCTCACCCTGACTGTAAGTCCTGGCCATAACATTCCTAAGCTGGGTGAAGAACAGGGGGCAAGAAGGCAGGGCCCGGGTTCCAGAGCAGGGTTCTCTGCATCCAGTATCAGAGGAGAGGTGGTGGAAGAGAATAGCGGAGAGTCTGAAGAGGACGTTAGTGAGGAAGAAGAGGAGGAGAAGGAATCCAGGCCTAGGGCCTGGCAGAAGAAAGAGGCCCAGCATATGACTCCTGAAGAGGTAATTAGATCAGTGAAGAAAATGAATCGAGTAGAAGGTGAAATAGAGGTACTGAGGAAGCGGCTGAAGCTAGCAAAAAACTATGTGTAACCTGGCTTCCACTGGCCCACGAGACAAGTATGTTAAGGGAGTTGAAGCACTCCAGAAGCGGCTTACAGCAAAACAAAGGCAGCTGCAAAAACTAAAGAACTGCAGAGATAATCCCCTTCGTGAGGTTTTCCTGAACAGGGAACGCATGCAGCAGACCCAGACGCAGTCCCAGATCCAGCAGGAAGCAGAACCCAGAGACACACAGGACTCCGTGGTTCCAGACACCCCAGAGGCTATGCTGGAAGGGACAGCAGGGGAAGAGAAACAGCAGCAGCCAGAAGGATGGGAAAGACAAGACTGACACAAATAATTCCCAGTTATCACCAGTATTTTATTTCCTACAGGATTCCCAAGAGCTAGGTGCTCCATCCACTTACCAGCCTTGTAGAACAGAGGCTCCTAGTCCAGTTGTGGCAGGTACTGTGGATAAGGAGGGGCTCCAGCACTGCATGCAGCAAGAGAGCCTGGCAAGTTTGGAACACAAAAGAGCTATGAAACTGAAAAAAATTCAAAAACGTCCCTTATACTTAGAGAGCTGGCAGGGCATAGCCGAACCCACAGAGAAGAGCTCAGGTTTGCTGGGAGAGACAGAGAAGAAAGACAGCCTGGAGAATCAGAACAGTTTGAATGCTGAGGAGAATCAGAACAGTTTGAATGCTGAGGTAGGAGAAGAATCACTACACACTGAGCAAGTACAGAAGTTACCAGGAACAACGGGAGGGAAAGTAGAGCAAAAACAAGGGGTTTTGCAGATGGAGACAGAGACTAAAGAGGATGGGAAAGTACAGGAATGGAGTAGTGGAGTACTACAAGAGATGGAAGAAGCTGAGAGCAAATATGGTGGACAGAGGGCGGGAACATCGTGGGAACACCACAGTCACTCATGGACAGAATTGATAGGGCAGACCTCTGAGCAGGGCTGTCCAAGAGCTGCCATCCAATCTCAATCAGAAGTGCTGATGACATCATGGGGGAAGCTCAGTGACAGGCAGGGGCTCCCAATAGATTCTGCCACTCAGAAACAAGAAGAAAGAGCAGAAGGGAGCTTCTCAGAAACTCATGCCCATCAAAGCAGGAGTCCCAGAAAGGAGAGAGAGAATTGTGGAGAGTGTCAGCTGCACCAGGAGGCGGAGCCAAGACCCAGATCGAGTGAGACAGGGCATGGAGGAGAGTGTCAGCTGCACCAGGAGGTGGAGCCAAGACCCAGACTGAGTAAGACATTGCCAGAGACAGAGAGAGTACATGAAGGAGAGTGTCAGTTGCACCAGGGGGCGGAGCCAAGTCCCAGACCCAGTAAGACAGAGCATGGAGGAGAGTGTCAGCTGCACCAGGAGGCAGAGCCAAGACCCAGACTGAGTAAGACAGTGCCAGATACAGAGAGAGTACATGAAGGAGAGTGTCAGCTGCACCAGGAGGCGGAGCCAAGACTCAGACTGAGTATGACAGTGTCAGAAACAGAGAAAGTGCATGGAGGAGAGTGTCAGCTACAAGAGGAGACAGATCCCAGACCTGGTCTGAGTGGGACAGTTGCAGAGCAAGGGAACGAGTGCTGGTTGGGAACAGCAGCAACTGGCAAAGGACTGGAAGTAGAATATTGCAGAGGGGGAAGAGACAGAAACAGCACAAGTGAACTGAACATAGTGGGGTTAGTGGACATGGGAGAGGAGGGAGGGGAAGAGAGGGGGAGGGGAGGAAGGCAGGAAGGGAGTGGGGAAGGGGGGAGCATACTGGTATCAGCCCCTTTATCCTTTGCAGCAGTAGTACGGGGAGGAGGGGCAGAGACAGGGAAGGAGGAGGGGAGGCAGGAGTCAGACATGGAGACAAGGGGAAATCCATTTTCTGGTCCGTTGTGGGGTCCCGGGAGCGGTGTTACCCCAAAACGTCGAAATGTTGTCCAGCTGCGTTGGGTGGGCACAGGGGTAGCACCACCTAGAGAGGTTGTTTTAAGAATGGTATTCTCCCTTGGCTTTATCCCTGAAGATTTGTATGCATGCATACACCCTGTGGGAATCCTGAATATGATATTAGTTTCTTAACAGGGCGAGGTTTGGACCTGTTTGGGAAAAGTACACAGAGGTGCAGCATCAGGGTAGATGGGTGGATTTTAAGGCTGTCCCCATCAGTAGACAGGACGCAGTCCAGATTACCATTTTGGTACGTAATGAATCTCTTATGGCTGCAGACCTGTCATACTGGTTGGGACGGTATGCCGAAATTAGGACCCCATTAAGCAAAATACCAGACCAGAGTCGTGTGTGGGCGGGGGGGTGGAGTGCCCTTGTAAAATTAAAACAGGCAGGCTATGTCACCCAACATATACCTTCAGCCGCATACATTGGAAGGGATCGAATTCAATGCTTTTATGCAGGACAACCCAGACAGTGCTACAGGTGCGGATCTTTCCGTCACTTAAGCATGTCATGTACAGTGTTAAAGTGCTCGCGATGTGGTAGTACAGATCATGACACCAGCGACTGCACTACCATACGCTGTAACCTGTGTGGAGGCTTGGGGCACCCTTTTAGCAAGTGCCCACAAGCATCGCACAATCAGGTAGAGGAAGAGAGGAGGGGGGAGGAAGGGGCACAAGCAGAAACTACAAGGATACAAGGACAGAAGCGGGAAGCATTAAAGGGATTAATGGATAAATCAAATACCACTATTCATACAGAGGCAGGCACTAAGGGAAAGGGAAAGGGGGAGAAAAGGGCATCAGGTTTGGATCACATTCAAAGAAGGGGTATTTGTGAAAGGATGGAAGAAGGAGGTGGGGAGAAGGGGGGAGAAGAAGGGGAAGCATGGACCCTGGTAGGGAAACATGGAGGGAAGGGGGGTCGGAGGAAGGAGGGGAGGGGGCTAGCCCGAGCGGGGAGAACAGATATTCTGGAGAAGAGCCAGAGTAATCGATATGCAGTGTTTCAGGTTTCAGGTGAAGGAGAGGGTGATCTTGAGATGAATCCACCCCAAAGGGAGGTTTTGGAGGAGAAGAGGAGGGAGGGGAGGGGAGCAAGGAATGAATCATCTGAAAGACTTAACAGAGAGGAGCCAGCAGTGTTACCCCCCAGTCTAACATCACATCCTACTAGTTTAACGAAGGGCCTCATGCAGGAAATAGAGGAGGGTAAGGAAGGGATGAAAGGGGAAAGGGCTGGTCCAGAGGAAACCAAGAAAAAAAAGGGTAGAAAGAAAGCCGGGGAAGATGACTCAGAGTGGGAGGATTTGGAATTAGAAGAAATTATAGAGGATCCTGAAGAAATGATGGGGGCAGGAATATCTGTGAAGAGGGATTGCGGTGAAGAGATGAGGAGGGGTAAGAAATTTAAGAAATAAACCATGGCTGCCTTGTCCTTAATCTTTGCAACTCTGAATGTAGCCAGCATAAAGGCAGAGAGAACTAGATTTGTCGCCTTTAGCGATTTGACCCAGTGCAAGGTAGACTGCATCCTGTTGCAGGAGACTCATTTGGATTCTTTGCAGCTCCTGCACCGGGCCAAGAGAGATTGGAAAGGGGGGCCCTCATTCTGGTCTCTGGCCAAAGAAAGATGCGCAGGGGTGGCTATTCTTTTTGCCACCCGAGAAGTGGAGATTACGAGGGAAATAGAGGTGGAGATAGGGAGGTGTGTTGTCTTAGACGTTTTCATTAGAGGGGTAGCAGTGCGAATCATTAACTTTTATGGGCCCCAGATTAGTTGGGAACGCAAGCAGCTGTTGCTCCGGGTGAAACCGTATTTATATACAAGCAAATTGGTGGTATTTGGAGGAGACTTTAATATGGTCTTACAGCAAGCAGATAGAAAGGGGTCCAGGCGTCAGGTGGGTTATGACAGCCTCCAGCTGGCAGCAATTGTAAAACAGGCAAGACTGGAGGTGGCGGGAGGGAAGGGGTTCACTTTTAGAAGGGGAGACACGGAGAGCCGTATTGACTGGCTCTTTGTAGGCGGGTTGGCTAAGTTTCAGGGGCAGCCGAATAGATGGACGGAATATTCAGATCATGCCTTAGTTTCCACAGTCTTAACAATATGCGAAGGGGCGCAGAAAGGCCCAGGATTTTGGAAACTGAGTGCAAAGTTATTAGAAGTAGAGGAAAACAGACAAATATTTGAGGGTTTTTTAGCAGACCAAGAAACACTATGGGAGGTGATGGATGATAAGGGAGCCTGGTGGGACATGGTAAAGGGGCGAGTCAAGGCCCTTTTCCGGTCCCTAGCCAGGAAGCAGAGTCTGGGGTTACAGGCACAGTGCTGTCGTCTTCGTAAGCAATTGGACCACGCGGTCTCCAACCATCTAGAGAAGGGAGAGATAGAAGCTTTGCAGGCCCAGTTGAGGCTGTTGCAATATGATCGATACGCTGCTTTGCTTCTGGAAAGGGAATATGGGCATCGGTATTCCCCGGATCCTTTCCAGAATTGCAAGGTAGCAGTAGGACACAAGGTCATTTATGCTATGAGAGATGAAGCAGGGCAGCGATTGACGAACCAACGTTCAATCGAGGCCAGGGTCATTCAGTTTTACACCCAATTGTGGGGGAAAGAGAGCTTGGTTTCTAACTTCATGCTATCATACGTGCAGAGTGCCCCAGGCTTGGAAAAGGTTTCGGAGGGGGAGATGGAACAACTGCTTAGGCCCATTACCACAGGAGAGGTAGATGATGCTATTGATACGCTATCAGCACGTACAACTCCGGGTCCCGATGGGCTGACCCCAGAGTTCTACAAAAAATTCCGTGTGGTCCTGATTCCAGTGTTAGCTGCAATTTTTAATAATTGTTTGCAGAACGGGCGTTTGGCCCCTTCACAGCAGTGTTCTATTTTGGTTCTCCTCGCAAAGAAGGGAAATCTGGAACTTATCGAGAACTGGAGACCCATAAGTCTTCTGAATGTAGATAGGAAAATAATGGCCAGGATTATTTACAACCGCCTGGCTGGGGCAGTGGGTGGTCTCTTGTCCTCAGCACAGTTTTGCTCGGTGAAGGGGAAAGGGGCAGTGGAAGCAGTTTGTACCATCCGTGAAATAGTGGAAAGGAGTCAAGGTGGGACAAAGGGAAAGTATTTGCTGACCCTTGATCAGTCTAAGGCTTTTGACAGGGTGTCCCAGGAGTACCTATGGCTAGTGCTTCGGTGCTATGGGATACCCGACCAGTTTATAGGGTGGATCCAGACTTTGTATCGCAATGCAAGGAGTAGCACTCTAATAAATGGTTGGGTGGGCAAGAGCTTTGCAGTGAGGTCAGGGGTACGGCAGGGGTGTCCCCTCAGCCCCTTGCTGTACGTCCTTTCCTTAGATCCTTTCCTCAGAAGGTTGAGTGGAGGGTTTAGCGGTCAACTAGAGGGCATCTCTTTGGGTTCACACACATGGCGATGTGTCGCCTACGCAGATGATGTCACAGTAGTAATCAGTAGCAAGGAGGAAGCCGAGCGAGTTCAGACCTGGATGGCAGAATACACACAGGCTGCGGGGGCCCAGATAAACCAGGATAAGAGCTCCGCAATTTGGGTAGGACAGGGCAGACCAGCTTTCAAACTTCCCAGTCAGTACCCAGTAGCAAGGGATGAAGTACGGATCCTGGGTCTCTGGGTAGGCAGACAGGACTATGATACGATCAACTGGGAGAAGGGGCTGGGGAGAGTCGAGGAAAGGGTGGCCCAGTGGAAATCATATAAGTTGCGGTTTGTGGAAAAACTGCATGTCATTAAGACCTATCTGATACCCCTTCTCCTGTTCATATCCAAGGTCTGTTTACTGCCTATATCGTTACATGCCAGAGTATACAGCTTGTTTTTCCAACAGCTATGGGGGAACAGGATGAATATTATCCGGAGGGAGGTGACCTATTTGCCCAAAAGGGAGGGGGGGTTGGGAATGGTCAACCCTGTGGTACATTTTAGTTGTTTCTTTTTCCAACAAAATCTGGGAGGGGTCTTGCGGGAAGGGAGGCCGGCTTGGGCAGACTGCATGGCCTCCTGGCTTCAGCGGTACTTGAGGGATTGGGTGAGGGGAGGTCAGGCAATGCCCCTGCGAGGGAAGGCGGGATACTTGCCACAGTACATCTCACCTCTGTTGAGATTGGTGAAGAGATGGGGTATCACAGTACAGGAAATCCAGAAGGAGGACAGGAGGCAGCTACAACACCGCATTATTCAGACACACTTTTCAACACGTCTAGCCTTGAGGGACTGCCCAGGTCCACTACAGGAGGAAGGTCTGGCTTTCCTCAATTCATCACGCCTCCCCCGGAAGATTGCGGACATGGCCTGGCTGACTTTCCACAGCCGGCTTTATGTTCGAGCTAACATGAAAAATAGAAACAGCAATGATCGTAAGTGCCCGAGGGGGGAGTGCGTGACGGAGGATGAAACAATGGACCACTTCCTCCTCAAGTGCCCGTTCAATCAACAAGTCTGTCAGGCAGTAGCCCGCCAATTAGGGATTCCTTTCTTCCACCAGCTATCTTATGCAGAATGGGCCTATGGAGGGTTTCCAAAAGGAAAGGGGTGGTGTAGGGAGACACTGTATATCATCGCTGCAGCCCTTTGTTACTTCCTGTGGCAGGCACGCTGCCAAGCTTCATTATATCGGAAGTGGCTGTCTGTACAGGAGGTGGCAGGGGATGTGGTACATTTTGTCCAGCAGCTGGCAGTGAGGGAGAAGGAGCATTGTTCTGGACTACAGTGGGCAAGGCATTGGAGGGGTTTTTCGTTTCAGCCTCCCTGAGTGGGAGGGTTTGTTGAGGGGCGGGGGTATTGGCCAGTAAGGTTTTATTTATGTATTAGTTAGCGGGTTTTATTGCTTGTTTTATCGCTTGTTTGTATGCTTGGTTTGTCTTGTTGCAAGTTTCAATAAAGACAATATGACACATACACACACAGCAGCAGCTAACCCCGAGGGAAGGAAAATAATACTCTAATACAACACAGATCCCTGTCAGACCCTAGAGCACGTTCTGAGAGAAACCTATCAGGCTTTCCTGTTACCACCAAGTAAGTAACGCAAAAGCAGAGAAACTCTTCAGCTGCAGGCTAAAGTACTATCCCCTGACGTCAGCACAACCCCTGGCAGCCAATCAGAAGAGACGTCCCCCTCCCCCTCAGCCAAACCGGCAGAATCATAACAGTTACTAAAGCAACAACAACAGAAGGGGCAGACCTGAGGATCAGTCATCAGTACAGAGCAAGAAGGTTGGGTGGAGGTTTATGAGATTTAATTTAGTTTATTGAGATTTGATATATTTGATATACTGCCTCATCTGAGACACAGATCAAAGCAATTTACAAGAATTTAAATAAAGGATGAAACAGAAAAAAAGCTACAATTTGGGATAGGACAGATATACACTCATAAAAGAGCAAAGAAAAGAGGGGAAAAAGTCAAAGGAAGAAAGGGATAATCACAAACAATATGCCTGAAAATAATTATGAAATGCTGTATAGGTGTCATTATTCTACCCCAGAGCACTTAGCTAAGATTTATGACAGGAGATCAAATCAGGGTTGGTGAAAATATAGCCAGGAAGGCATGTATGGACACATATGGGGCCAGATTCTATTTATGGCACCTAAAAAATCCACGTGATAAAGATTTCCGCCTAAGCATATTCTATAAGTGGCACCTAGATTTAGGCAGGGCCGTGCTGACACGGTAAGCGAGGTAAGCAATGCAGGGGGGGGGGGGGCGCCGACCTCTAGAGGGCGCCACTCACTTGCAAAATCTTTTACCTGAAGTTGTGATTCTCCTCTGCCCTTCCCGCATCAGGAAGTAAAGGTAGCCCAGCAGTGCTGAGACACACTGCTCTGCTAAAGCTGCTTCAAAGAGTACAACCAGCAGCTATTTATGGCTTTGGTGTGTGAACAACTTTCATTCAGGGTGAGCTGGAACAACATTCAAATTAAAGAGAACAGGTTTGGAGGCAGGTGTGCAAGTGAGACTGGGGAGAAATAAAAAATAAATAGTGTAATTGTTATCTGTAAGTGGTTCAAAGTTTTTGTTTTTTGAGCATGTACACTGAGAGGAGGGCATGACTGCAATGATGTGTACATAATTATCATAGCTACAGCTAAAATCCATTTAATTGGCTGAGGAAGTTTAGCTGACGTATAGTGTAGAATAGCTGGTAAGTAAAAATCTGATTGCTTTTTTTGTGTGTTTGTTTTTATATAAAACATTCTGCTTGGATAGGGAGAGTTTGTGATATTTTAAAATACATTTTGCTTTAATGAAATTGCTAAACTTTAGAGTCAGAGACTAATCAATGAGGGATACATACAGTGGAAAGGAAGCCCTGGAAACAGAGTTAAGAGGACAGATACCAGCAACAGAATCAGATACTGGGCCAGCATGATCAGAAAAAGAAAGTCACCAGCCAACAAAGGTAGAAAAAAATCGTTTTATTTTCATTTTAGTGTTTGGAATATGTCCACTTTGAGAATTTACATCTGCTATCTTATTTTGCAATGTATAGCAGTCTCCAAGAGACTGGGCTCCCAGTGAGCCAGGGAGGTCAGACTGTGTAAATGAGATGAAGAGACCCCCCCCCCCCCCCCCCCCCCCCCCCCACTGTAACAAAGACAGGAACATGCATAATCAAAGCTTAGGTCTCTGCAGTTACAAGGGCTGGCCATTCCTAATTATGCTAATAGTTTTTAATAGGCTAAGTCCCACTGAAAAGCCTCTTTATAAAGGCAGTGCTTTCTCTGGAGAGCAGTGTTAAGAAACAGCAGGAATTGTGTTTATTTTTTTAAACTGCCTTTCTGTGTAAGCTAATTTACAGTTTTCTAGTATATGCTTGACATTGAAGGGTGTGGTAGACCCTTTTGTCAGGTCTGGCTGGGCCTGTAGTTTTCAGTCTAAAGGAAAGACAGGTAGCAATGGAGAAACATCTAATGAAGAAGCGAAAGAGGGTGGGGGGAGGCACCAACTGATAGTCTGCAGGGGGCACCAGAGACCCTTGGCACGGCCCTGGATTTAGGTATGGTATATAGAATATGCTTAGGCGGAAATCATATCACCTACAACAACTCACGTCCATTTAGACCAACGAAAATGTGGCCTAAATCCTTGTACATAGATTTACGCGCACTGGGCCATATTCTACAACTATGCATGTAAATTTTGGAATGCCCATGAAACACCCATTTCCCCACCCATAGCCATGGCCCTTTTGAACTGCGCACATTAAAATTTTGGAACAGTTCATTACAGAATACGCTTAGCGAGTTGTGTGCATAAATTGTAATTATTGCCAATTAGTCCTAATTATTTATCAGGTGCTGTTATCAATGCTGATTAGCTTATTAAGCCAATTCAGTTGCATGCTTTGTTATAGAATAAGCCAAGATTTTGGTGTTGATCTCTAGACACCTTATATAAAATTTGGTGGATGGGGACAACTCTGTGCAGATCACCTAGAGTTAAGTCTTAAAGTGCTCATGCATTGAATTCTATAATGACAAGCACTTAATTACCATTATAGAATATTTAAAAGATATGTTTTATCTAATGTTAGTTATTAGAATTGTGAGATAATGTTGTATTTCCTAGGTATGCCCTATTCTTGGATATGTGAACTGCATTGAGCTCTTTAATAAGGTATATTGTAGGTTATAAAAACTGAGTTAATGTAATATAATGCATTGAAACTATAGGCATGAGCACTTACACTAGCTCTATGGCACACGTAAATGTGCATGTTTAAATGTGGTAGTTATGCATGTAACTGGCAGTATTATAAATGCTTAGCAAATAAATGTTTGGTACACTCCTGCCCTGCCCATGCCCTTCTCGCAGTTATGTGCTGTAGAACTTAGGCACCACGCACTAACGTTAATTAACTCACACCTAATTAGGCAATTAAGTTATGCATGTAACAGCAGTATTCTATAACCTGCATGCACAATTTTGCATGCTAAGTGTCAACATGTGCTGGCAAGATTATAGAACGAAGGGGTGATGGCAATGTAACAAAATCCAAAACTTCTGTGAAAAAAAAAGTTTTGTATTGTTTTAATTTACTGTTTAATAAATTAGTTACAGAACAAGTTGAGGTTAAGCTGTTCAATCTGTCCCCCCCCTCCAAAACAAAATACAAAAGCTGAGGAATCATGGGAATCATTGGGAATCATTGCAGTGCAGCTCCTGGTGGTTCAGGTAAGGAAAAAAAGTAGACTGCCATCTATAGAAACCAAAGCAAACCAAGAAGAGACAGTGATCTGCAAATCAACAATGTGGCAAGACAAAAAGCAGACCAGCAGTCTGAAAAACAATGTGGTTTATTATTAAAAGGCAAACACCTGACGTGCACTTATACCCCTATAGTTTTACCCATGATGCAGCCTTTGGGCAAAATGTGGCTACATCGGGTGTTTGTCTTTTAATAAACCACATTGTTCTTAACATAAGAACATAAGAATAATTATATTTGGTCAGACCAGTGGTCCATCTTGCCCAGTATCCTGTTTCCAACAGTGGCCAATCCAGCTAACAAGTTCCTTGCAGAAATCCAAATAGTAGCAACATTCCATGCTGCCAATCCCAGGGAAGCAGTAGCTTCCCAATGTCTATTTCAATAGCAAAGGACTTTTCCTCCAGGAACTTGTTCAAACCTTTTTTAAACCCAGATACATTAACCACTGTTACCACATCATCGGGCAACGAATTCCAGAGCATCGCTATTCTTTGTGTGAAAACATATTTACTCCTATTTGCTTTAAAAGTATTTCCATGTAATTTCTTTGAGTGTCATCTAGTCTTTGTACTTTTGAAAGTGTAAAAAAATCTGATTTCTTCAGACTGCTAGTCTGCTCTTTGTCTTGCCACATCAATGGAAACCATGCAGCAGAAACATCTGGAGACCTTTTGCTCAGTCAAGACAAACAACTAAAGTACTAAAGCTGCAGAGCAAGATATTGGCACCTCTCATGAATTGAGTATTTACCTAGATGGCATAGATTATCCTACTATGGGAAGGATTGATGCTGGATAAAAGGAAAACATACAAGAAGAGAAATGATAATTGCTGCATGTAATAGATGGTTGTAAGATTGTAGGACAAGAAATACACAGAATGTGATACTGTATTGGAGAAAGACAAGAATGATTTAAAAGTTTTGTTGAGGACATCACTGAGACTGAGATGACTTAACATGGCTGAGCTATCCCAACTACCCCTGTCTTCAGTTTAACAGACATTTTATTTATGTCTGGGGTGAAGGTGAGAGTGAGAGTATACTAACAGTATGGAAGGTTTACAGGCATTATTGTAGCAAAATGAATTTGACTGGTGCTTGGTGATAATTGCAGGCATCAGTCATATTCAGGTTAACTGCAGGGAGAAGAGAGAAATTTTCATGGACAGAAGAGGATTTTTGTGAAGGAGCTCAGGAGCAGTTGGGTTTTGATACAACCTCCCACCCCTTTTATTTTGGGTTTAGGATATGGTTTGTTGGTGGTGATTGGTAAGGTTAGTAGATGCATTGGGTGGATTGTATTGGATGGTGGAGAACGTTGAAGAGGAGTGGAATTGGCCATTCTCATTGAAAATGATTCTCTGGGGTGTGGAAAAAGTAGATGTTGTGGAAGCAGTGTCAGGGAGGGAGGGTCTGGACACGTTGAAAATTTGGAGATGGCTTGTTATTGAAAGTTGCAAGTGTACGTTAATAGTTTTATTAATAAAGCTGCAGCCTGTTTAAGCCATAGACCTTATGCTTATAGTCATCATTTATGGTCATTTGTGAGTGGATGGTGGCATGTGAATGCCTATGTTAAGCCATTTTATAACCTGCTGTTGAAAAATATATCTAATTTTCTATTAAAGAAAAAACAAACTACATTAAAAAAGAAACAAAACACCTGAAATCTGCCATTTTTTGTGAGTTTCCAGGTATTTTCTGGTTTTCATTTGAATCACACTTTTGTGAAGTTACTTTACACTTTAGTACATGAGGGTCTTTATGTGACGTTATCTCACAAATCTCCATTTTGGGAAATGATTTCACACTTCCCTTTTTGCAATTAGCAAGCTTTAACATGCAGTCTACTAGATGTAAAAAGTTTACTAAATTTCTGAGTTAATGAGCTTCTGCAGTGTAACATCATACAAAACAGCTCATTAATTCAGAATGAAGTGAAAATCGGCAAAGATGTCTTCACATGCTGGTTTTTGCACAAAACAAATAATAATACCCTCAATGAGATTTAATTAGATTTTTTCCTACCAGCAACGTGTCCAGTATAAGTTTGCTATGAATCCCTTTTGCAAAGAAACCACTTAACCTTGGGAAAATGGAAAGGCTCACCCTTAAAGGGGAGCCGATTACAACCGGGCTGAAGGCTCAGGAAGAATCTGGGGGGGGGAGGGGAGGGAGGGATGAGTGGGAGTGGATAGGGAGAATAAGAGATTGAAGGGTGATGGGAAAAGGGGCGGGTAGGGAGGAGGGGTGAAGAAGGGCTGTGAAGGGAAACACAGCGCCATTTGGATTGCAGCAAGCAGAGGGAGCAGTGTTGACCCGCCCTCCCGCCCATGAGGTACAGGGAAAGGGTCGTTGTCGCAGCAAGGCATAAGCTATGGAACTTAGGTAACATTAGCGACGAGTACACAGCACCTCAGCGGATAATATGGCAAAGTGAGTTACTATGTATATGTTAATGACCTGTTGAAAGTTACAATACTGAGCAAAATGTTATGCCTGCATGCGGGCAGGATTACAGAACAAGATGGACACGGCTAGTCTCCTGGCTTGGACGGCCAGGGGGCCAATAGCTTTGGTTAAAGTGGTAAATGCATCCTTGTACGGGATGCATTTGATTGGACAGCGTGCTATAGCAGACAGCACTGAGGAGGGACAGGGTGCTTGGACGGCACAGCCTGTAGTAATATAAGCAAGAAGGGCTGTGTACTCGGAGGGAGATGTTTATCAATGATGTTTACCAATGATTGTTTATGTGAAGGTTTACAGTAAATAAATTTTTGCGGACCTGGCTGCGGCCTAAATAAATCCACATTTGTTAAAGAAATTGGCTTCTGGTGTGGTGTTTGGATAGAAGGGGGTGACTGAGTGAATGCCGAATGCCCGTGTTGTTATATAGGTTAGTACATCAGCCTCTAAAAATGCAATTCTATAAGTCAGTGTATGCAGTTGCATGGGTCGTGCATATGTAAGTATACCATGTGCTATTCTGAAGGGTGTGCATAATTGCTATTGTATATAACTACAAGGAGGTGTGGACTGTGCTTCCACTTATGCAACCATTTACATGGTTTTAAACCTACCTACTTAAGCAGCAAGTCACTTTTGAACATTTTGCCTTGGTATTTTAAGTCAAGTGGCGTTAGGGCCAAATAATGCATGTTAAGGGCCAAATAATGTGTATTATAGCTCTAATGCCACTTGATGAATCTCCCCCCTTAGGGTTTCAAATTAGGTGTTTTCACCAGATGGAGAAATTTCTTGAGGTCATAATCATAGATGTAAAGGTTTCTGCAATATGTTCTGAATGCTTATTTTTATTGTTTAATTTTTAGAGTACCTATAAATTGGCAATATTCTTATACTCTTGTAAAAGTTAAGAAAATTGAAAAGAATTGCCTTTAGAACTTTCATACATTTCCTTATTCTATAGAGCAAAGATCAGATTCTACAGCAACCACTTGCAAAAGAGAGAACAGGATATTACTCATTCTAAAACAGACTTAGGTCCGTGCAAACTTCATGAACTGCAGACCATGATTCATAAACCTCTTTATATATCTTTCTATGGAAATCACCTTCCTATATGTAGATAACCCCCTAGCTCTATAACATAGGCCACCTGACTCTGTTCTGGTACTTTTGATCTTTAAGTCTTTGCTCTATTAATTTCTGTTTTAAGGAATTGTGTATTTATTTCTGGCCTAAATTATCTCAACAATTATTTCCTTCATGTCATGATTTTCCATTTTACCAGTTTGCTATTTCTTGCTTGAGGTCTCAAACAATTCAATGGACCTTTTACTAAAGGGTGTTAAAGCCATAATGCATGTTTAGTGCCCAAGAAAAGGATTACTGCCAAAAGCATTAAAGTATTTTTTTTCAGTATTTTGCTTGTTAGCATGTGCTAAACCATACTTTAGCTATTTAAAAAAAGTATATATATATATTTTTTTTTTGGGGGGGGAGTAACGTCATGAACAGAGAATGGATATGGAAGTGTTATTTAGCTAGCACATGCTAGCTACAGAGCTCAGGGCAAACGTATGAGTTAATAGTGCCTCCTAAATAGAAGGTGGTAAGTGCTCCCTTATTAATTTTTACAGGTACCATGTGCTAATGCAAGCATAAGAGCACAACCTGTAATATATATTGAAGTTATGCATGCATGGAACTTTGTAAATCTAAGTGCTTTGAAAAAGTGCCCCTTTGTCTCTTACCTTCATCCAATCTGAACCACCACTAGCAATTGTGATTTCCACTTAACTATTAAACTATAACCATTAAATTTCATCTACTGTACTTCCTCATTTTTTGACAAAGACTTAAGATGCAACACTCTGAGGGAAAAACCTACACTCTTGGTGAATTATAGTAAAACATACAGTACCAGTGAACATACAAATCTTTATCAAATAAAATCTATACACCTCTAAGATTTACCTGGAAATACAGGACTAGATTCTGTAAAAGGTACCCAAATTTGGGCACTGAAAAAATAAGCGCTAAGCGCTATTCTATAAGTTGGGTGTGGTTTATAGAATAGTGCTTAGTGCCAGGATCTGGATTTACAGCAACTGAAACCTTGTGTAAATCCTTGTGCCTAAATTAGGCATGGATTTCCTGAATTTTATAATATTGCATGCATCATTAGTGAACAACCTTGAACCACCCATGTCCCTCCCATTGCCCCATCCCCTTTTATAGTTGCACAGTAAAAAATTTACACATGCATCTTTATAGAATAACACCTAGAAAAATGCATGCATAACTTCAAATTGTTGCCGAATTAACACCAATAATTGATTGTTAGTGCCAAATTCTAGGCTCTAATTGGCTCATTACTCAATTAAATTGCTCACACAATTTGGACACATGTCCAAATTTCTGCATGCAGTTTGGGGGATAATAAACAAACTATTGGGCTAATTTTTGAAAGAGAAGGATGCCCATCTTACGACATAAATCAGAAGATGGGCATCCTTCTCGCAGGGTCGTCCAGATCGGTATAATTGAAAGCCGATTATAGACATCCCCAACTGCAGGGATGGCCAAAGTTCAAGGGGGCATATCGGAGGCGTAGTGAAGACTGGACTTGGGCATGCCTAACACAAGGATGTTCTCAAACCATAATCGAAAGAAACAAGGACGTCCCTGACAAACACTTGGACACTTTACCTGGTCATGTTTTTCTTACAAACAAGGCACAAAAAGGTGCCCAAAATGACCAGATGACCACTAGAGAGAATCAGGGATGACCTCCTGTTACTCCCCCAGTGGTCACTAACCCCCTCCCACCCTCAAAAAACATCTTTAAAAATATGTCATGCCAGCCTCAGATGTCACACCCAGGTCCATGACAGCAGTATGCAGGTCCCTGGAGCAGTTTTAGTGGGTGCAGTGCACTTCAGGCAGGCCCATCCCCCCCTACCTGTTACGTTTGTGGAGGAAACAGCGAGCCCTCCAAAACCCACCACAAACCCACTGTACCCACATCTAGGTGCTCCTTCACCCGTAAGGGCTATGGTAGTGGTGTACAGTTGTGGGTAGTGGGTTTTGGGGGGGAAGTTGGGGGGCTCATCGCACAAGGAAAAGGAGCTATGTTCCTGGAAGCATTTTATGAAGTCCACTGCAGTGCCCCCTAGGGTGCCCGGTTGGTGTCCTGGCATGTCAGGGGGACCAGTGCACTACAAATGCTGGCTCCTCCCATGACCAAATGGCTTGCATTTGGTCGTTTCTGAGATTGACATCCTTGATTTCCATTATTGCCAAAAATCAGAAACGACCAACTCTAGGGACGACCATCTCTAAGGATGACCAAATTTCAGGATTTGGGTGTCCATGGCCGTATTATCAAAACGAAAGATGGACATCCATCTTGTTTTGAAAATATGGGTTTCCCCGCCCCTGGATGGGGACGTTTTGCGAGGACGTCCTCATCAAACTTGGACATCCCTTTTGAAAATGCCCCTCCACGTTGTCTATACCATGAATATGATAGCAATATTTACAATTCTCCAATACAACCGCAGCACAAAAAATTAGAGTATCCAGACATTTTTTGTTCTGTGTCATTTCTCTTGTCAATTGGAGGAATGGTTTCCCTGCCATTGTGTCTTCAAAGGAAATGACACAAAATAGAAATGTCTTGGCCCCTTTTTTGCAACTCCCTGTCCTCCTCTCATGATTGAAGTCCCACTTAAGACCTCTCCCCCAGAGGCTGCCCCTTCTAAAATCCCTTGACTCTCCACAAACCCCCTCCCCCAGGCCTACCTCAATTCCTGGTGGTTTAATGGGGGATCATTGGGTGACTGCATGCAATATGGCAGCTGTGACATTTCACCCTAATTTCACAATATACCCACTTAACCACCAGGGTTTGAGATAAACATGGAGGGCATGTGGAGGAGTGGAGTATCTCACAGACAGGGAAGATTAGAAGGGGCAGCCATGGTGAGGGAGGCCAGAAGGGGGGGGGGCTTTGGATTGGGGGGGGGGGTCAAATCATGGGGGAAGCCTGTCATTGCAAAATGAAACCTTGCCCATTTTTGTTTGTCAAAAACAGGAAATGACAGCTGACGGGATCGGGTCAAGGGCACATGTTGTAGATTGAGCAGCTGAAACAACCTTAGATAGGGATACAATGGTCATCAGGGTGAAAGAATACCATGATTGTGTCAGAAATTTTGGGAAAGAAAATGTTAGGTCAGCTTTGCATTAATCAGAGGGGGAGATGGGAGACTCGACTGAAGTTGCTATACCTTACTGGTAAAGAATCAAGCAAGGGTATCAGTAAGGGATCTGGATGAGTGTGCAATCATGGAAGTAACAGATGTTAAATTATTAAAGACAGAGAAGGGTTTCTTGGTACAATTATTTGCGGCAGCAATCTGGTTTGTATTACATTTTTCCTTAACCTTTTTGATCTCTTCATGATAATAATGGTAGGAACATTTTAAGAAAGATATTGAGCCTGGAGTCCTTCTCTTCCACCAGTGATGTTCAGTAGTCCTCAATTGGCATCTCAGAAGAACAAGCTCATGGTGAAACCAGGGTTTTATTTTGGATGATAGGGGATGTGGGAATTAAGTTGGTAAAGGTGATGCTAAGATGGAATTCCATAGTGTGACCTGTTCCATTAAGGGCAAATATTCAAAGTCCAATGGAAGTAATGAACAGAGTGGTGTCAAAGTAGGGAAATGCATGCTTGTGATTGCAATGGCCAATATTCAAGTGCACTACTAATTTTTGAATTACTTGCAACACTGATAGAGTAACTGACAGCATGCCTAAATACATTGCTTTACAGTAATTAAGTCCAGTTAAAACCAATGCTTGAACTATTGTCTGCAGGTCATCATGAAACAAACAGCTTAGTCTTCATTAGATGTACCAGCTAAATAAACTGCCAAGGTGGCCATACCAGCCTTCAGAGAGAAGAGGTAAAGTCCGATATAACACCTGGATTATGGACCTCATCTTTAATGGAGTGGAGGAGTGGCCTAGTGGTTAGGGTGGTGGACTTTGGTCCTGAGGAACTGAGTTTGATTCCCACTTCAGGCACAGCCAGCTCCTTGTGACTCTGGGCAAGTCACTTAACCCTCCATTGCCCCATATAAGCTACATTGAGCCTGCCATGAGTGGGAAAGCGTGGGGTACAAATGTAACAAAAAAAAAACAAAACCTAATTCCTCAATGTTTGTAACTTCAAACCAGAATAGTCTGTGCTGAATTTTCTATAAACCTCCAAAACCTTGGTCTTGGCTAAATGTAGCGATATTCTCCTTCAGCCAAGCACCCATAGCTTTCATCCTACGACTGAGAAAAGATGCTGCTTCATCCAAGGGAACAGTGGTATGTATTGCCAACTGTACAACTTCAGCATACATTTTGTCAAAAAAAATCCCTATCCCTAAAACGCATGGATCCCAAAAGTCTTATTTAAATTCTTTATTGATTTTCAATTTCACAAGTACAACAACTTGCATAGGAAACACAGAAGGAAATAATATCAAGAATCAATTACAAAACACTTCCTTGTCCTAAATTATGACAATTTTCATTCTTCCTTAGACCTCAATTATGGAAGGGGGGCGTTAAGAAACATGAGGAGAAGTTTTATAAACATAACTATTAGTTAAATAAATCGGCTAACCTTTATTCCACAAACTGTCTTAATTGGTCTGATGTTATAACACTGTGGGGGTCTGAATCCTCTTAGCTTCCACAAAAACGTTTAGCTGTGATGGTTCAGAAAAAACATACTTATTTCCCTGGAAGTTAACTCTGCACTTACAGGGATAAGCTAACAAGAACGATGCTCCCAAAGCTTTTTCATTCTTTCTTAAATCCAAGAATTGTCTTTTTCTCTCCTGAGTTGCCTTCACAACATCAGGGTACATCCAGATTTTTTGTCCATAAAACAGTTTAACAGAATTCTTGAAATATAACTTAAACACATGATTCAAATCTTTCTCAAATACAAACTGACCTAACAATGTTCCTCGGTCTGTAATCTCAAAATTCGAGTCCTCAAGAAATGCAGTTAAATTTTGAGGTTTCCGAGCCTCCCCTTGTGACAATCCTGCAGAATCTACAGATGAAACTTTCTTTTGGGGTAAATAATATATTTTTGAATAAGGAGGTAAAGTTGAATCTGGCAACTGCAGGATATCCTTCAAATACATTGAAAATAGCTCATTTGCTTTCAATAAAGGAGAAATGGGAAAGTTCAAAAGTCTCAAATTCAAACGTCTATTATAATTCTCCATTGACTCGATTTTCCTATGAATTATTTGTTTGTCCTTAATTAAAGCCGTCACTGAGGATTTTAAACCAGTCATTTCGTCATGTGTCTTTTGTGTTTGGGCATCCACATCATTCTTAATTTTCTCCAAAGATTGATCAAATTTTTCAATTTTACTCACTATTACAGCGAACTCTTTTGTTGAGTTTGAAACAGCTAACGTCAATGCCTGTACTGCCTTCCAGACCGCCATCAGGGTAATCTCTCCCACTTCTTCCTGGGACCCTAAGTTCTCCCCATCCGATCTTCGAGGTACCTTGCCGACCGAAATCCCACCAGCAGCGCCTTCTGCATCCAGCGGGGTTTCCGGCCCTCGAGTCGAAGCAGGGCAAGGAGGTGGGACCAACTCCGGCGGCGTGAGAGAAACCTCGCAGTCCAGGAACGCCGACGCTCCTCCGTTGGGGCTCAACAGCGGGCTCGTCATGCTGGTCACTGTTGGAATATTCTGCCAGAGTCTATCGAGCGACTGCTGCACTGGGGTCGACGCCATAGCCTTCGGCAACACGCTTTTCATCGCCCCTTTTCTCTTGGTATGTGGCATTTTGTTGAGAGGAAAAGTTTCCAGCTACCACTCATTTCCTCTAGCAGTACTCAGGTGGCCATCTTGTAACGCCATCCCTTCAGATTCCAAAAGTCTTATGACTATTATAACTGGATACAAGGTCCATCTTCTTAAAATTTTCAAACCCGTATCCATTCCTAACTCACTGGTGAATTCTATAATCTCCTTAAATGAGCACCATATACCACTCTACAGACTTTATTGATTTTTCCATTCCTTTGGTTGCAGAACAAACTTCTAATATATCTGTTGCTTTCTTAAAGGCAAAGTCCATTATCCTTTTGTCTTTGAATAATTCAATGTTCCCATAGCCTTTCATGCTCCATTCACAATTCTTATTCTCCCTAGTACTATGACACAGAATGAAGGAATAGTCTAGTGGTGAGAGCAACAGTCTACAAACAAAGGGATCATTTTACTAAACTACAGTATACAGACCTTAGTGTGCCCTTATATGGGTTTTTCCCATGCACTAAGGCCATTTTTACCACAGCAGTAAAATGGCAAATTTTCCATTTTCTGCATTAATGGCCATGCACCAATATTGCCATTAGCATGCAGACATTTAAACAAATTACCACATTAGCACTTACAGATACCTATTTTGTAGGCAGTAAGGGCTTATACAGTAATACAACACCATAGTACAACAAGGAAGCATTCCCTATGGGAAGAGTACTGTCTAAGAGTAGGGAAGGGATGCAGGTCAACCCAATTAGGTGGGACTCCAGAGGTAGATAGATAAAAATCTTTATTTCTGTCACGACTCACCATCTGTTCCCCGGGTCTGGGCTCCGGCTAGGCAGTGAGGCGGCTGCTGTGGCGTTTGGCCCAGGATCCTGCCTTGCATGGCATATGGCCACCGTAGCCTTTGGCTCCTCCTCCTCCTCTTGCTCGGCAACAGCCGATGCCCCAGAATCCCACACGGCAGTGCGGATGGCCACTGTGTCTTTAACTGCACTGACTCCTCTGTTTAGCTCTTCCAGGATGGGGGTGTCCTACTGATGTCAGACGCCCTCACTTTTTAAGCAGGAGCCAGACTGGGACTCAGCACTTCAGCTACTTCTTCCTATCAGAGCTGATGCTTTCATGTGGTGTCTTTTACTTTGCCTCTTTGCTAGCCACCTGCCTTGACCAGAAGCTTGGACCTGACATTGCCTCTTGGCTAGCTGCCTGCCTTGACCAGAAGCTTGGACCCAACATTGCCAAGTATGTTTCTGATTCCAGTTCTGTTCCTGACTCTTGTTCCTGCTGTAGCCAAGACTGTTTCTGACTCCTATTCCACTCCTGACACCTGTTCCTGCTACCACCTAGTCTGTTCCGGTCTCCTGTTTCTGCTTCAGCTGAGCCTGTTCCTGTTTCCTGTCTCCACCTAGCTGGGCTGGTTCCAGCCTCCTGCCCTGGTTACTGCAAGTCCTGTCAGCCACCCGCACCCAAGGGCTCAACCGATGGGGAACGGCAGATATCACAGGTGAAGACCCTGGTTTGCCGACTGCTACTCCGAGAACAGAGATCCACGTCTGCTCTTGGAACAGCAAAAGGGCTCACCAAACCTGAATTCATGACAATTTCCAAAGACCAGATACAATGGACTCGACACGGTCCTGTGTTTTGGCAAAGATATGCCTGTTCTGGAGTCAGAGTATCTGTATTTACCTCTTAATGTCTATTTACAACATTTGTAAATGGGCATTAAGATGTCTGTATGCGGTTGTTTGTATTAACTATTGTATTATTAACTGTATGCCTTTTTTAGTAAAAAGATGTTAAGAGGTAAATACAGATACTCTGATTCCTGAAGCAGGCATATCTTTGCCGAAACATGGGACCATGTCGAGTCCATTCTATCTGGTCTTTAGAAATAAAGCTTTTTATATAACTACCTCTGGAGTCCTTCCTGGTTTGGTTGTCCTGTGTACTTATGTGGTAATCCAATTCTAATCAGTTAGTTTGTGGCACTATAGCTATGCTAACATCAGCACAGAAATGTTCACTCTTTGCCCCCAGACATGCCACCCGCCACAAAAAATTAAAAAAATATTTTTTTAGTGCAAAGTTAGCCCACATTGATTTCAATCTTACTGCAAGATGCATGAGCGTGTCCCACTGTAATCCATTTTAAGCTGTGGTAAGCATGTGATAGCACTTTTCTCAGTTTAGTAAAAGGACCAATTAAAAAAACAGGATTCAAATTATGCTTCTGCTATGGATACACCTTGAGAAGTCACACGCCTTCCAAAGTCTCAGGTATAACACAGAATGCCAGCCCTATTAGACATGTACCATACCCTGTAACTGAAAACATAGCATGTTCATGAGTTTGAATTTGGAAAAGACAAGTAATTAAATCTAAAATCCAAATACACTTGTTCAGCTAAGTGTAAGAGTATTATGTAATCACTTACCCCCTATATTCCCTTCAATTACTTTTTTGTCCTACTATCAATCATTGAAGTATCCTTTTTTCCATTGTCTGGTTTTTCTTTTTGATCATTGGCTGAGTATCTTTCCTTTGGCCTATCTTTTCAGGGTTATTAAGCATTTTTCTCCTGCTTAATCTATAATTCTGTACTTTTATGAATTTTTCATCATTTGTTTGCTCTTTTTCATTTTCATTGATGTAAAGGATTTTGTGAACTTAATGAACAATTTTAGCATTCCTATTATTTAGAAGCAAGACTAATGTTATCAGTTCAGTCCTTGGCAATGTTATTGCCTTTCTAGACACATAGTTTTCTACAATATGTAATCACAAGGTGAAAACAAGTTTCTTCCTCTTTTCTGGAAAGCGTAACATGATTCTTATTTCTTTCAGACTGTGAGGGGGTATGCAGAATACTGCCCCTAAACCTTAAGGATGGTCTCTCATATAGCTGAGCTACCTTAAACCCATTAGTCCCGCCCAGGGAAGGAGTGAGACGGGAGAGGTGAGCCAAAGGTACAGGAAAGAGGAAGTATAAAAGGTAGGGCCAGACTGGGGTTAAGGAGGCCCAGAGAAGGAAAAGTTGAAGCCCTACCTTATGCCTCTACAACTTATGTCTAGCAATTATAACTTGGCTGAGGTAAGCCACTTTTGATTTTAGACTTGTAAGCCTTGCCCTGAGGTCTGGCTAGAGTCAGACCTGGAACTTAGAGAGAGAAAGGGAAGAGCTTACAGACTGTGTTTGGGGCATGATAGCCAACAGCCTTAGACTCTTTTTTGGGTCCTGCCTACCACAAGCCCTGGCTAGGGCTGTATTTGTTAAACCAAAAAGACTTTTCACCTTGTATTACTGGCCCCGTCATGTAATAGGCCTCAGGGTTTCTGTTAATAAAGCACTTATTTTCAGTTTTACATCTTTGTCCAGCTAAGTTATTGTGCAGGCCCACCCTCAAACCTCCGTCATGATACATACATAAATAACGGAAATGCTGGCATTAACATGTGTTTATTTTATTTACTTAAAGCAATGCTGTACACAGAGTTTAACTATTGGGAAGAATATTTTTATCAATACTTCATTGAAAATTCTGATTGGATCCCTTAACATACTTTAATCTACTAGATACAAAAACATGCATGTACAAAATGAAACTCCATGTTAAAGGCATGCATCATTCTGTGAAGTAAGGCCCTTTCTTTCATGTAATCCCATTCACTACCACTCTTCAGCTAACAATTTTTTTTCCTGACATTTAGTTTAGGTTTTAAGTATAATAATTCCAAACAAATAGGTTAGGAAAATACACCATATCAAATTAAAAACACCATCAGTAAATAATTATATGAAGAAAATAGGTGATATAGCCCCTGTTATGAGGAGGATAAGAGAAATAAAAAAAGAAAAAGAAAATAACTAACAAGACACATTCAATATTTCACTCTTGAGGTTTTTATTTCATAAGATCCCAAAATCCATCCCAGCCTCAATTTTCAGATAGATTTATCAGGAAGAAATAGTTCCAATTATGATGGATTAAAAAAAAAACACACCTTCTTCCCTTGCCAAATTACCATTTACATGGGAATCTGAGATGTTCTGAGAAAAGAGGACATTTCTCCGGGTAAGTGAACATTATTTTGCTCTGTGCTTTGGTGATTTAAAGATTGTGGATAAAAGACATCAATACCAATAGTTCATCTCGCTCAGCAGAAAATGTAACATGAATATAGCTGTAGAAAAAATAATATCTGAGGAACATTCAAAAAAATGTGTCAGATTGAGACTACTTCCCTCAAGAGAGTCTAAATCTCCCTCATTCTATCTCCAGGCAAGATTGAGTAAGTACATAATAACAACAGAAAAAATTCAATAGCTACACAATTAGAAATAGGAAAAATATCTAGACAAGAAATAGCACAATTAGATCAGGTTTGTGGACTGTAGTGAGTTTTCAGGCCTCTTGATCCACAAAAAGAGTGAAGAGGCTACCCTTAATCATCAGTGAGGCAATAGTCTGCAATGTTGCAACTTAAGGTTCTAATCTGTGGAACCTTTTTTCCATAGACCACTGGTTCCCAAACCTAGTCCTGGAGGCATTTCATACTGTTTAGATATGTTTTTTTTTTTAATTGTAGACAGTTTTTAGGAAGTTGAGGATTTAGGGGAGCATTGTGCTTTTTGTTTTGTTGTTTGCTATTTTCTTTGTGTATAGTTTTTGTACTCCGCTGAGGTTATAGGTGAATTATACATTTTTCAAATAATTAAATACAGAAATAAATAAATAAATAAATAAATAAATAAATAAATAGTGTGCAACATTTACACACTAACATTTATGCCTACCTTTTATTTAATGCCTAAAGGCCCCATTTACAAAGGAGCACTAACATTTTTAGCATGCGCTGAAAGTTAGCACATTCTAACTGTGCAGATGCCCATAGGAATATTATAGGCTTCTACACGGTTAGCACATGCTAAAAACGCTAGTGCACCTTTGTAAACAGGGTCCTAAATACTGGCACACAAATGCCAACTTATGTTCTATCCTGTAATGGAATTTGGGCACCCAGATGTCATTATAGAATCCATGGTCAACACTCTGTATTTTAGTGCTCAAATTTCAGCGACGTTTATACAATTGACCCCTAAATATACTATTCCCCTAAAGAAAGGAAAAAATGCACCCTCTTATCAATATGAAAGCAAGAATAACTTTCTTTACTAAGAGGTCTTTTTACTAAAGCTTAGTATGTGCTAATGGAATTAGCACATGCTAAAATGCCAAGAATCCCATTTTCTCCAAAATTCTATAAATGGTGCTGTCTTGTGTGGAAGAGGGCAAAGAATGGACACAGTATGTCTTACAATTGATGTCACCTGAATAATTTAACTAACTGCATTGGAATATCTGGATTCAGTTAATGTATAGTAATTAAAAAATATATTTTCTCTATGTTAGTTGAATGGCAAAATATTAGGAATACTCCTAGCAATTAGCACTCATTAATTTAGCTGTTAACATCAAATAACTGCAAAATCATACTGCACTTTAGCAGATAGGCCCTTTGAATGGATAAGGTTTACAAAACAAATTGAAATAGCAGTGGGGGCAGATTAATCTATGGTGCACAGACTGAACAGTTTAAAAAAAGAGGTTTTAATGTTTTTATATAAGTTTTTAGTGAGACATTATCCAGGCTAATTTTATAGCTGTTTTTTTTTTTTTCAAACATAAATGCATGCAGACACACGTAAAAGTCCCATATAAAATAAAGAATTATAGTTTTTAAACGGTCTTTATCTTTGAATCTCCCAATTAATGGTCTGTGACTGGGTTTTGGTGATCTTACCCCATGATTAATAATCATGATCTGTGATATGCATCTCTTGGGTTATGGTTCATGGATTAAGACTTGTAATTTGCCAATCTATTTTAAGAGTTATGGTATTATTAATATATTAAGCAGCAAGCCTTTGGGAAAGGGAGAGTCATACTATCACTAATTCTGATTTTCTGAAAGATATTTCAGTCACATAAAAATGCAAACTGAAATCTAAGATCTGTGAGATGTTATTGATGAACCTTCCATCTATGAATCATTGATTCATTTTGATTTTTACAGTTCTACCTAGTAATTCATGGAAAATAAAATTACATCCACAAAAAAGGAGGAAAACAAAAATCGTCCACAGAGAGTCAACAGACAAAACAAAACAAAAGTGGAAGTCACCAAATAACCAATGTTCAAGACAGTGAATAACATCAATAGACCAATAATTTATAGAGTCCATTACATTTATTAATCCATATTTGGTTAAACCACAATCCAACTGAAGAAATAAGATCCAATAGGGGCCATGTTTCAGCATGCATGCCTTCTTCAGGGGTCCTCTAAAACTTGTGAACATGTGTAATGGGAGGTTACAACCAAAATAAAGATGGTCTTGTAACCTACTAGATCACACTAAAACATTAGTCAAGCCAGTGCTACTCCATACAGACAAAATGGAGGAAGATATTATGGTTCAGATGCCTAGTACTACTAGTACTACTACTTATTTCTATAGCACTACTAGATGTACATAGCACTGTACACAAAACATGTAAGAGACAACACTTGCTCCACAGAGCTTACAATCTACTCAAGATAGACAAACAGAACAAATAGGGGATTAAGAGCTATTGTGGGAATGATTAAAGCAAACATGGGTACTGAAAAGGTGCATAGGGGGTTAAGAGTAAAAAGCAGTTTCAAAAAAGGTGAGCATTTAACCTAGATTAGAATAGCACCAGAGAAAGAACAAGACGTACTGACTTAGGAAATCTATTCCAGGCATACGGTGTAGCAAGATAAAAGGAAAAAGAGATTAGAGTTGGTACTGGATCAGAAGGGTACAGATAAGAGTGACTTGCCAGATGAACAGAGTTCCTGGGGAGGGTTGTAGGGAGATATAAGAGAGGAGAAATATTAAGAAGCTGCATTTGTAAGTCAATAAGAGGAGTTTGAACTATATTTGAAAGTGGGTAGAGAACCAATAAAATGACTTAAAGTCTGGGGTTATGTGAGTGTACAGCAGAATTTTGAATAGATTCTGATTCTTGTGGAACTATTTGGCTGTTATTACATAGAACAAGTTAGTATCCCTAAAAGCTATCTTCTAAGATTGGTAAGTATGGTCTAAGGTGTTGGTTTAATGATTTACATCTTATATCTTGGAGCACACAATGGAAATGACAAAAGAATGATGTCCATGATGCTATGAGGGAAGATGAAAAGTCAAATAATCAAAACCCCCTCATGATCTGGTATGAACTGTAATGATTTTGCCTCATGGTTGTAACTTTTACTATGATTTGGGGAATCATATATGCCCTTATCCATCAGAAAAGTGCAAATTTCTTTCCTAGAAGCCAATGGGATTTCTTCTTAGACCCATAACATTCCTTTCTTTTAGTGCAGTACATGATCCTTTTACTTTACTGAATGAAAGGGCTATATGGAGACCCAGGGTAGTATATTGATCTACAGATCATGATATATGATAGTGATTCATTTGAGTATCTCAAATATATAGTTATGAATCACTAGTCAGGTAGCTTATAGATTTGTAGTACATCACTTTTTCAAGACTGGCCCCAAATCTATTGTTTATATAAATCATAATTTGCACTCTGTCCAAGTACGCTTAAACTGAAACAGCTTAGAACTTTCATTCTTAAAAGAAATTTATGATTTCTCTCATCCCCAATGCATTCATAGATTAAAGCACATAAATAATCTATGTTGTCTTCCTCTGTTTTGGATACGTCTGTATGTAATTATCACTGATTTCCAGATTGTGTTGTGCTGAACAACATCAAAATAATTTCTCTTCTTACTTTATATCCTTGTAGGTCTTTGTTACTAGGCATTTTGTTGGAAAAAAAGGAACAACTTTTCTGGCTCCCTTTGGTTACTTATATAATAGATCTGTTTGTAATCAGTTTCTTACTTTTCTGTTGATGATCCTGGGGTAGTCTCTACAAATTTATTTTCCATTTGAAGTGCTCATTTTAAGTTCAAGTTCAATTTATTTGATATACCATAAAATTTTCAAAGCAGTTTTTAATATTAACAAATATAACCCCCCTGGTTACTAAAGCTTAGCTCGAGTTATCTGCAGCAGGGCTCTGCTGCAGATAACTCGAGCTAAGCTTTAGTAAACAACCCCCTAAGTGGTTTATGATGTTAAAAAAAAAATTAGGGGGAAGGAAAAAGGGGGCAGACACAGTAACAACGCAAAACAGAAAACAAGAGGAAAGCAGACCAAGGGAAAATTTACATTTGTTCAGAAAGAAGGAAAAAATAAGGGAATGAGAGATCAAAGGAAGCTTGATGGTGTCTAGATTTTTAGAGTCCCTCACTGGTCTTCACGATGACTTTGCATCTCATGCCCTTCCCCATTTAAAAAAAATCTCCAGTATCTCTGTTATTATGATAAATGGCATTCGCTTTGTGGCACAATCTAAGCCAGATTTTCTTCTTAATGGAGGCATTCACTTTTTGGCCTTTATCAGAGAACACATTTTCTCATGCCTGTTGATTAGCCTTACTAAAAATTTACTTCGTTTGGGGCAAAATTTGTCTTTCTAAAAGCATTATTTTTGACTAGCATTTCCACTTGTAAGCACCAGCAAGAACATAATTGTCCTAAATTTTCTGCATTTCAGCTATATACACATGAATGTAACTACATGTTTAGGACCTATGAATGTTGTTCTGGTCTCCTAACAACCTAATCAAGGAGAACCTTTTTTTTCTATTTTAGGAAGCCATAGATGATGATGTGTTGAAGGTATTTTACAGAGTGAGTGGTTGGCACTGGACCTTTGAAGAGGAGGATGCAAAACCTATCATGGTTAGCAGTGTCCTTTCTGTATATACAGACAGGGGTCGATATTTAAATTGCTTGTTCAGAGCTTAACCAATTAGTGCAGCTGAAAATGACGGGCATTTGGCCAGTTAAGTGCTGATATTCACCATGTAAACAGGACTGCATAAAAGTCAGTCCTTACTTTATGTGGGGTTGAATATCGCACTTAGAGGGTCTTTTACCAAGCTGCGATAGTGTATTTAGCTCGCAGTAGAAATGCCCATTATATTCCTATGGGCATTTCAGGGTTTACCGCCTGATTTTTATCATGAGCTAAAAACACTACCATGGCTTAATAAAAGACCCCCTTAACCGGCTACAGTTTAGCCAGCTCTGGAAATTCAATGCCGGAACCTAGACATGGCCCAGCATTGAATTTCTGGGCATAATGCCAGCTGTGGTCAGTAAAATGCTTAGTGCTGCTGGCTAAATATCAACCCGAATGTTTTTAAAGGCTGTTTTTAGTTTTGTATGTAGAGAGAATTCTTAAACACTCTTGATTGTCTATAGGGTTTCATGAATGCACAGGCTTTTGTGGCTGTTTCTACAGCTCTACCAAATGAAAATGATGTGCCCTCTGTATGGTTACATAGTAGATCTGGAGGTTTTAGGATCTCTCATTATGTACACATTATTGATTGCCAACCAATTTCTTGTGATAAAGAACTGTATCAAGACCTGACTGTTTATTTAGTTCCTCTTATCTCGGGATTCTATATATGGCACCTTGATGTCTACGTGGAAATCGAAGAGTAGCCTATAATGATACGTGCAGCTTAATTGGTTAATTAGGTAATGAGTACTGTTAGTTGGATGTTAACAAGCAAATTATCAGCACTAATTGGCATTAAGATTAATGCACGCAACTCACTTAGTGTATTCTACAATGTGATGTGCCTAACTTCTTAGTCGCATAGTTCAAAAGGGGACATGGCCATGGGTGGAGCATGGGTGTTTCTAAAATCTATGCACTTCATTATAGAATACACCTTCTCTCCCCTGGATTCTATATAGTGCACCTAGAGGTCTGTGCCAAAATTCAAGCAGATTCTATAACAATGTGTGTAACTTATATGACTTAATGAGCTAATTAGTGTAGATAACAGCACTTAACAAGCAATAATGAGCACCATTTGGCAATAATTAGAATTTACACGCACAGCACACTAAGGGGGTCTTTTAATAAAGCTTAGCTCAAGTTATCTGCAGCAGGACCCATAGGAATAAAACAGACCCTGCTGCAGATAACTCGAGCTAAATTTTAGTAAAAGACACCCTAAGGGCCCTGTTTACTAAGCCGCGTTATACGCGTTTTAACGTTTTTAATGCGCATTAACCATGTACACGCATTAACCTTGTATGCAGCTATAATATCTCTATAGGCGCCTACACAGTTAGCACACGCACTAATTGTAGGCACATTAAAAATGCTAACATGCCTTAGTAAACAAGGCCCTAAGGGCTCTGTTTACTAAGCTGCGCTGTAAGCGTGCAAACATTTTACCGCATGCTAAAAAGTTGTGCATGATAACTCTAGAGACACCCATAGGAATATAAGGGGTATCTCTATCATAAGTGTGCACTAATTTTTAGCATGTGCTAAAATGTTAGCATGCCTACAGCACGACTTAGTAAACAGGGCCCTACGTGTATTCTGTAATGCACTGTGCCTAACTTCGAACATATAGCAGCACCCATCACTTCCACTGGGCCATTAACCTAGCCCTAATTGTTCATTTTAATATGTTCTGCCTTCTTGGCCAAAACTACTTTATAAAATTATTTCAATCTTAACAACATCACTTTGATAAACAAAGATTAACTATAAGGAAAATTCCCAACTTTAGCAAAAGTATAATGCCTAAAATACAACAGCTTCTCCACTAAATAAATGTCCAAATATCTGTTACAGATCTATCAATGTAAGGAAAGCTGTTAGTGTAATAGAAAAAAAAGGAAAATTGTTCAGCTTTACAAATATATTTAGGATTTGCATATGTATGTGGCACTGAGTGCCATTCAGGGCCAAAAATATATTTCCTGTTTCTAAAGTTTACTGTACACTCTACAGAGGAAACTAATATTATTTCAACACAAAATTCATGAAGGAAAATAACTTTTTTCTAGGAGCCTCCTTCAAAATTTGTGGTAGACTAGGAGGCCTTTCAGGAGCAAATTGCTTTATTGAACATTTGAGCATGCCCCAGTGTATCATGATGTCACTTCTGTCAAGTCAGGACTGGGGAGCACACAGCAACTTTTTTTGTAAAGGAATCATTACATAGATCTTTATATTACAAAAGAAAAAAAAAACACATTCACATAGTCCCAGCAAGGGGCCCCCGCCTTAAAGCAAAAAGGGTTAGCTTCCTCCTATACCTGTGGAACTATGGAATTATTTATTTCTTGGCTGAGTTTAATAGAATAAAGCAATACAAAGTCAAAACACCCATATATATTCAAAAGGCTAACTCTGGAGCTGCTGTGGCAGTGTGGTTTGGTGATATTTTGTGTCAGGACAATTACATTGTAGAATTATTGTAGTTTCAGTGCCTCATTAAAACAAAAAAAATGTTAAATTCATGTTTTGTTGAACACAAGAGATGAATAGTAAATATTGATTTAGAATGAATGCAAACATTTCCCTAGGAGTGGATAATTACAGCCTTTCTATGCAAAACACTTATATTTGAAGAAGCACTTCACTTATTTTACCATGTGGTATACATTCTTTAGTACATTTTAAATTATATGTTGTCCTGGACAGTGTCTGCTCTATAATTTCTTGTGTCTCTACACCAGAGTCAGTATGTAATTTTAAACTATAAACTTTCTGCCAAACTGAAGAGTAATCTTAACTCTTTCCTCTAGCTGCTCTTACAGTACATATTTTTTTGAAGATTGTAAAATAAGTTTAGCAAATCAAAGGATAAAGGTTATCAGATTTCATAGGGAAGCAAGTCCTGCCTAACTTCACAGCTACAGGATATTGTAAAGGTGCTGAAATGCCATGTGGTTGATATAAAAGTTTTAAATTATATACATAGTTCAAAATGTTTAATTTAATGAAGTTTCTTAGCAGGTAAGCAGCAGTCTAATAAATAGCAAACATTATTGATTCATCAGCATTATCAACTTATATAACATATGCATTTTATTAAAAAGATTTTAGAACATGTATCTACCATTCTATAGTCAATATAAGAAATACTTCAGTCAAAATGCATGTGAAACAATAACAATTCAAAAATTAAACTGGACAATGCAAAACAAGAACAGACCAAAAACATGTACAGTAACAGAGAAATCCAAACATTTTGTTTTAGCTTGTTTTGTAGGGAATCCTTTTTAGTTGCATTCCTTTTTTTTTCATTAGTTCATCATGTGTCATCTTTAACACACATTTTCAATTAATGAATGCGTGAAAGAAGCAAAACATGTTTTTATTTATTTATTTTTAATCAGGCAAATGAAACAAGCCTATTTTGGTGTGATTTTCATTTCATTTCAAAACAAATTTATTTATTTATTGGGATTTATTAACCACCTTTATGAACAGATTCACTCAAATGGACGTTCCTAATATATTAGGGAACCATATGTTGGTGTGGCTATTTTTATTGTTTATTTATTATTATTGTTATTATTATTATTTTTTATTATTACTCAGATCATTCTTCAGTTGAATGGTGTAGTCCCAGACTAATATCTGGATCATAACTGAGGACCTAATAATCATAGAGATGTTGCTGTAATGTATAAATAGTTTATTACTAATAATAATAGATATTAAATTTTGCTTTACTTTCCCTCAGGCAAGCTGCTCATCAAGGCAGTTTACAATAAAACTAATATAAATAAATACATATAATAACAACACCATACATAAGTTATTGTACTGGTGACTTTACTATTACCCTTTATTGTAGTCAAACCAGCTGATTACCTGAAATCACCAGACCAAACTGAATAACGAGGCACATTAAACTAACCACATTCCTTTAGTTCTAAAGCAAAGGACGGAAGGAAACTAAAGGATTTTAAGTCAATAACCAGACACATGTTACAGCATATTTTTATTGATTAGTCTGGGAACCTTTTTCTCAATTAAAGAAATTATTAATAGTTTTGACATTTCTCAACCTTTTTTTTTCTCTTACAGGAACAACTAAATGTTCCCTATATACAACAGGATGAAACCCAATATCAGATAAGTATTATTATTCAATTAATCTCAGTTTTTCTGTTAACTTTAATTTGAAAACAAAATGTATTTTTCCAAGAATTGATTCTTTGTGTGATGTTTTTCCTCTTTCAGATTTCTATAGATCAGAATCTTCCCTATCAGGTAAGTCAATGCTATTTCAGTGTCCTTCCTTTCTTTCTCCAGTAAGTACACTTATCCGTAGAAGCTTTGGTCTTCTCGCTTCACCTTGCTTTAATGGTGGGGCTCTTTGATTCATGCTTGCTTCAATATGAATTCAGGAACTATGTCCTGCTACTCTAAATTTTAAACAACTCAAAAAGATAGACTATCTTCCTGGCTAGTTTCAGGTTACTCTTTCTAGGAGGAGAGGAAACAGTTGGGACCCTGTTTACTAAGGGCCCCTTTTACTATGTGATGTAGGTGCCTATGTGAGCCCAATGTGCGCCAAATAAGATTTACTGCCCAGTTACCATGTGGTCCTTGCGGTAATTTCAATTTTGGCGTGCGTCCACTATGCGCATCTGAAAAATATTGGTATTTTCTGGCGCACATAGCAGACGCACGCCAAGTGGCATCTGATGTGCGTAGGTCATTACCGCCCAAATTCTTTACCGCTAGATCTATGGCTGGTGGTAAGGTCTTAGACCCAAAATGGATGCTCAGCAATTTTGATTTTGCTGCATGTCCATTTTCAGAAAAAAAAGGTATTTTTTATAGGTGCGCTGAAAATGATTCTGTGTGCACCCAAACCCACGCCTACACTACCAAAGGCCATTTTTCAGTGTGTCTTTGTAAAAGGACCCCTTAGCCACACTATTGGAATATATGGGTATCTCTAGCATTAGCACGTGCTAAATTTTAGTGCACACTAAAAATGCTAGTACACCTTAGTAAAGAGGGCCCTTGGGTTCTATTAACAAAAAAAAACATAAAATAAAACAATAATTAAGGTCCTTAACTTTTAAGCAGTTATTGTGATGGCAAGATTGGAATGGATGAATGATATGTGATTTTAATGACGCACAAGCACGAGCACAATATACCCCAAGGGAAGTGAAATAACTGTATGAATATATGTGTATATCGCATTGTGGGTTGGTTTATGTAAGATATGTGGGGGAAGTGAGATCAGTGTGTCATGAATTAACATATACCTCCTTTAGGTTCAAACAAATGTTGTATTGTATGTTCTATTATCTATGTATCGGATGGTAATATGAAATGCACCATAATGTATGGGCGGAGGTTTGAGCTCAAGCCTAATAGTATTTAATGTGAGTAGTTTATGACCTATACATATTTATTATAGATATATGCATACACTGGTGATAAAGATCTACTTGGGCTCAGCTATATGTACATGCACAAATATTAGGAGGCGGAACATTGTATGTGCAATGATGGTTCCATTGTGACACCACCACATATTCCTCTTGGGGATATAATGGGTGTAAACGGTATGGTCTGAGCACATTTAAAACACTTTATAATATTTATAGCGTTTTAAAGTGCATATATATAAAAAAGATAAATTATTTTGAACCCTATTATAGTGAGTTAGCTTTATGTTTACCAGGCACTGGTCTGAATATCAGCCGGTGCCAGGTTACATTTCAGGTCAATGGACTTACTCAGATATTTAATGCTGGGAGCTGCACATGTATATTCACACATTCAAGCCCACCATTAATAGTGATCGTAATGATGTTACAAATTGTATTCAGAGTTCAAAAATCAATTTAGGTATAGTCACTTTAAATCCATATAAAGCCGAATGCGACTCTATGAACTGTGTTTCTAAAAACACTTAATTGTCCATGTCCTCTGTATAACACCGACCACAGTGCTTTCAATGTAATGAAAAGTGCAATAAAATGCTAGGTAAATGGTGGACTTGAATGTATGAATATGGTAGTTGTGAGTGAGTGTAAGCGTCTGTTGGGCTAGTATGTAAGGAGTTCTGGAGTTACTTGTTGTAGGATAGGGAGATTGGATATATTGACACAGCTCAATAAAAAGTAATTTTATAAAAAAAAGTGATAATATAATTGTAGTGTGAGTACTTGATGGTTTACTATTTGATAATATTTGTACTCCGGTTACTTGAAATTGTCCCTGAAAGTAGTGTAGTAGTTAAAATTTAATGCCAAGAAGTGCAGAGTGATGCATTTGGGGTGTAGAAACCCAAAAGAAAGGTATCAAATAGGAGGAGAGAGATTAGCAAGCTCGACTCAGGAGAGAGACCTTTGGGTGTTGGTGTTGGAGGATATGAAGGTGAAGAAACAATGTGACAAGGCGACAGCCGTGGCTAAAAGGATGCTAGGCTGCATAGAGAGGGGTATAACCAGCAGAAGAAAGGAGGTGTTGATGCCCCTCTGCAAGTCGTTGGTGAGGCCCCACTTGGAGTACTGTGTTCAGTTTTGGAGGCCTTATCTGGCTAAAGATGTAAAAAGATTGGAAGCGGTGCAAAGAAAAGCTACACAAATGGTATGAGATTTGCGTTGCAAACCATACGAGGAGAGACTTGCCAACCTGAACATGTATACCTTGGAGAAAAGGAGAAACAGGGGTGACATGATACAGACATTCAAATATTTGAAAGGTATTAATCCGCATACAAACCTTTTCCGGAGATGGGAAAGCAGTAGAACTAGAGAACATGAATTGAGGTTGCAGGGGGGTAGACTCAGGAGTAATGTCAGGAAGTATTTTTTCACAGACAGGGTGGTGGATACGTGGAATGCCCTCCCGCGGGAGGTGGTGGAGATGAAAACGGTAATGGAATTATGCATGGAATAAACACAAAGGAATCCTGTTTAGAAGGAATGGATCTATGGAATCTTAGCAGACATTGGGTGGCAAGGCTAGTATTTGGAGAATAAAACCGGTGCAGGGCGGACTTCTATGGTCTGTGCCCTGAGAAAGGCAGGGACAAATCAAACTCGGATATACATATCAAGTACTACATACCATGTAAAATGAGTTTATCTTGTTGGGCAGACTGGATGGACCATTCAGGTCTTTATCTGCCGTCATTTACTATGTTACTATCACATTACTATATAAGTTATATGTGTACCTATAACATTTAGGCATGAGCATTTATATCAGGTCATGTGATGAAAGGGAAGTGGTACGTATTATTGAGAACCAAAAGTGTAAGCAGTGGATAAAGTTTCATGTACTTCATCAGTCAAGTGAGGGGTAAGAAGACTATGAACACAGGGGCCGTTTTACAGAGTGACAGTAAGCACAACGCGGGTCACCGCTCGCTCTTCTGGGGCTACCACTGGCCAAATGCGGCCGCCGGCGGTAGTCCCACCCTGAGCACACACCATTTCCGGAGGGGGGGGGAAGAAAAAATTCTGAAAATGGCTTACACAGCGATAACTTGGTGGTAATCGGGCAGTGCTGCATGTTGCCTGATTACTGCCAGGTTAGCTAGGGAGCCCTTATTGCCATGCATGATATGATGGGGATAGGGTAGAAAAGCTTTTCCAGAGTTTCAACTTCCACCCCCACTCCAACCCATGGTATGGGAGACACCAGAAGATGACAAATATGAGAAACTTTTCGCCATCATTCCAACAGATCCATAGAGTAATCTCGGAATATACTCTATCATAAGTCAAGTCATTCCATCTCGCCCTATAATGATGCAAAATTTACATTTTATGTACATAGTTCAGCAGTTTTGCAATAATCACCTATGGTCATACTTCACCCATCTGTTTGTGACCCAAGCAGTGCACACATTCTGTACAAAAGGTGCCTAATTGTTCTTTTAGGCCCAGTTCCTTCCTGGGCCATGTCTTCAACACATGAGAAAGTTGATGATTACAGACTTTCAGGAAATCCAACAAATTTCAAGTTGTTCCTCTGTGAATGATTTCCCCAATCATCCGTTTTCACAGCATAATCTCATGCCTGAGTCTTAACCATGGGTAGAATATTCAACATCAGAGACATGTTGTTCCAGATTAGTAGAATGGTGGGTAGTTTCTAACAAAAGCATCTCCAGCAATGCTAATTGTCCTAATATCTTGGCCAAATGTGGATCTAAAGCCTGCACCACAGCAGTTGTAAGTTATACTCACTGCCTTTATTAAGAATCAGAAGAAAGTTTGAAATTTTTGTTTGTTTGTTTTCCTTGACATGCTTTCTTGAATTTTTCAATAAAGATTATTAGAACTAAAAAAAAGGTTTGAGGATTTTAGAGTTATTAAGGGGCCCTTTTACTAAGGTGCGGTAGGCCTAACGCAGGCCTACCATGCACTAAGAGTACTACTGAGGGTCACGCCGATGCATCCTGTGGTAGCTTTTAGCTTAGTGCGTGCTAATCCCACACTAAAAAAAAATTTTTTTCAGCGCACATTAGGACGGGATTAGTACGGGAGCCCTTACTGCCTCCTAAATAGGTGTCAATAAAGCTTCCTCGCTAATGGCTATGCACTAATAGAGAAGTTAGTACATGGCCATAAAAAAAATATGCCAAGGTGGCCACTTTATTGCTGTGCTAAAAGAAGTTGCAGCATGTGGAAAACCTGCACGCTGACAACAGCACTGGCCACTTTTTAGCGTGACTTGGTAAAAGGACCCCCTAAATGAATTGGGCTCTTTTCTGGAGATGAAGTATCTTAATTTTGCTAGGGTTTCTTTTACTAATCTGTGGTAAAAAATACCTTAGTGCACCCTTATGTGTTTTTTCCCCATGCACTAAGGCCATTTTTACTACTGCCACAAAATTGACCTTTTTCTAATTCTTGTATTAATGGCCGTTTGCTAATGTCACAGTCATTCGAAAAAATTATTGCATGTGCACTTACCGCCACCCATTTTGTAGGTGGTAAGGACTCACGTGCTATTCCTGCGCTAACCAGTTAGTGCACAGTAATGTAACTGCGCTAACTGATTAACAAAGAAATGTCCACTGTCTACCTCTAGAAAGGACCCCTCAAAAAATGTAAAACATTTTTGGTGCACGCACATTTAGCACTTACCACTGAGATGTGCCACCTTGTTGTGCCTTTTTGTATAAAAAAAAATTCATATGTGTATCTTGCACTTGTTCACATTAAGGGGCCCTTTTACAAAGGTGCGTAAGGGCCTACGGGCATCCAGTGTGTGCCAAATCGGCATTACCGCCCAGCTACCATGTGCCCCGAGTGGTATTTCTGAATTTGTCATGCACCAAAAACACGCGGTATAAAATATTTTCTATTTTCTACTGCATGGCGCTTACCCAGTGGTAAACAGCAGTGGATGTGTGCTGCATGCTTACCATCTGGGTAGCGTGTGAGACCTTACAGCTAAGTCAATAGGTGGTGGTAAGGTCTCAGGCTGAAAATGGATGTGCGCTGGTTTTTATTTTGCTGCATGTCTATTTTCTGGCCCTTTACAAAAAAAGGCCCTTTTTCTAGGATGCGGCAAAAACTGGCCCGGCGTTCACCCAAAAGATGCACTTGCACTGCCACATGCCACTTTTTGCTGTGGCTTAGTAAAAGGGCCCCTTAATTTTTAATCTTCCATTTAGATGTGGTCTCCTAGGTTGACAAGATCTTTCTGTGATTCCTTATAATCCACTGTTTTTTTTCATGGCTGCATAATTTTGTGTCATCTACAAGTTTGATCAGTTGAAGTTTTTGCTCCTTTCTTCAGATTAAATATGATTATTCTAAACAGAAGTTCCAGTACAAACTCATTTTCATATATGTGCATTCACAGTTACTTTATTACTCCATCATCCTTGACATAGCAGTTAACTTTCTAATAAAATAATTTTATCCTTGAAAATGTAATATAAAACACATATATCTAATATGCATCTTATACTCTATGAATTTGAAAAAGAAAAGATTTGGTATAGGAATCCTCTTATTAAGCTGCGGCAAAAAGCTACCTTAGTGTGCCCTTCTCCCGCACGCTAAGGCCAGTTTTCCTGTAAGAAAATGTGGCCTTTTTCCATTTTCTGTGTTAATAGCCATGTGCTAATGTTGCCATTAGTGCGCAGCCATTAAAAAAATATAGCACGTATGAACTTACCACCACCCATTTTCTAGGTGGTATGGTCTTACGTGCTATTCTTGCACTGATCATGTAGGGACCCTTTTCCTAATCCGCATAAGTGTCATGCCAAAATAGAGTTACCACTTGACTACCGCATGGCTCTTACGGTAATGTCATTTTTGGCGCGAGTCCGATATGCACGTCTGAAAAATATTTTTTATTTTTGGGCACGGGTAACGGACGCATTCCAAGTGGCATTTGGTGTGCATAGGTCATTACCACCCAGTTACCATGTAAGTTTTTACCGCTAGGTAACTGCACAAACTTATTAGCACTGAAATACACACTCTCCACCCCCAGACATGCCCCCCTCAAAATGTTTTTAAATATTCTTTGGCATGCAGTTATTGCACACATATTTGTCATTTAACATAGGATGCCCGAGCGTGCCCTGCAGTGCTCCATTTTAAGCCACGTTAGACACACGTTAACGCCTGATGCAGCTTACTGAAAGGACCTCATAATGAAGTTGGGTATGGTAAAATCCAAAAAGAAAACAGACCAGAAATATACTTCGAGTTCTTTTGTAGTAAAGTAACTGATGAGAGACTATTGTGAAAATCTCTGTAGAGCTGAAAGATAAGCAGAGTATTTCCAATCCTTTTGCCTTCCCTTTTACTTTCTTCATAGCAATAGAAAAGAACAAAAGTTTAGTGTCATGATAAAGTTGGCAAGATTCGAGCACCCTACCTGAGGGCTTACAAACTGTAAATCAATATTTAGTAAGGATTTAACTTTTCTTGGTCCAAAATAATCAAAGGCAGTGGTGAAGGGCCGCTAATTATGTCAAAAATCTACTCAAATTCTTTCTTGAAGTGCCAAGTCCAATAAGTTCTCTAAGTGAAATTAAATGTATGATTTTACTCCAAACCACAGTTTCCTCTTGGGATGTACAAATCTCAAGAGGGGGCTGAAAGTACACTTTTATTAAAGCTTAAGGTTACACCCATTTCTTTACATTTTTTAAACTGTGGTATGCATTAGAAATTATAAACTTCCAGCCACTCAGTAACTCCACAGCTTGTGATAGAAAATGTTTTTATAGTTTCCATATTCCACCACATGTAAATGTGCTAGTGCTTGTTTTTCCTCAGGTTCTCATAGATTTTGTTTGTTTTAATGCTTTCTCTACTTTAAGAGAAAAAAATGTCAGAAATTGGCTAACTGATAGTTTCTATGGGGTGAGTAGTAAACATCTGGTACTCAATTTGCCCAAAATAAATTTGGTCTCTAGACAGTAAGCAATTGAAAAAAAAACAACAACAACAGAGCAACAGTCCACTTTCCCCCTCCCAACACACACTCACATACAACACAATAACATGCAGCAAGTATACACTAGATGGCTGAAAAGTACCATGACATACATGAAGCATGGATGACACAAATAAAGGAGAATGAAGCTTCAGAGTCATAGAAGCAAAAAGGTTCATCCGTAAGGAAGAGTCTTCATCGCTGGTCAAGAAAGTGAGGCTGAGACTGGCTTTTTTTTCATACATCTCTAACATATATATTTAAAAAGAAGTAATGAAGCTTTCACAGATCAAAATGAGAGTGATAAAAAGCATCATGATTGACAGAAAGAGGCCCAGTTTAAGCACCTGCTGAAAAAGGGTTCACATGGCTTTAGGAAGTCACAGATTCTCATTGTTTTCATAGAGGATGGTGGGTGAACGGAGCAGTTTCTGTTTATCATATATATTCTTTGATTAATGGCTTACTACAAGTAAATCACAATGTTTCCTGATGTGCATGTTTATTCTATAAAAATATTAACACTTCTTAGTTCATTGGTTCTTCTTTGCATTCAAGAAATCGACCATAAGGATAAGGATGTGTTACCTTCTTTCAAAGAAGTCTGTGAAATAATTCAACTTAACTGAACAATTTGAAGTTTATTTGAATCAATATAATGACTTTATATTGGCCTTTTATACTGGAGATAAAGCGGCTGAGAGGAGATATGATAGAGGTCTATAAAATAATGAGTGGAGTGGAACGGGTAGATGTGAAGCGTCTGTTCACGCTTTCCAAAAATACTAGGACTAGGGGGCATGCGATGAGGCTACAATGTAGTAAATTTAAAACGAATCGGAGAAAATGTTTCTTCACTCAACGTATAATTAAACTCTGGAATTTGTTGCCAGAGAATGTGGTAAAGGCGGTTAGCTTAGCGGAGTTTAAAAAAGGTTTGGACGGCTTCCTAAAGGAAAAGTCCATAGACCGTTATTAAATGGACTTGGGGAAAATCCACTATTTCTGGGATAAGCAGTATAAAATGTTTTGTACATTTTTGGGATCTTGCCAGGTATTTGTGACCTGGATTGGCCACTGTTGGAAACAGGATGCTGGGCTCAATGGACCTTTGGTCTTTCCCAGTATGGCAATACTTATGTACTTTATTAAAAATTTTCAATAACTTCATTAATACAACAGCAATTACTGCCATTCCTGAATCACAACATCTGTAAGCTAAAGTTTTAGTGAAGTGCTTTTTGGATAAGTTGGAGAAAATCAGACTATCTTTGACAGGTTTTGATGTAGTTTGTTCTAACACTGTAGATATAGCTACAGAAGATCCTCTTAGTGATATACCGGTAGATTGAACCTGTTCTACATTTCAAACCATACAGGCGAGTGAGGTGTTAGCTAAACTGAATTCCCTTGCTAATAAATCTTGTTAGCTTGAACAATGCCCTTCATATTTGTTAAAAAGTAACCCTATGGAGGTTGTTGGTTGGTTGTTTAGGGGCCCCTTTTACTAAATGTCATCCCAGTTATTGGGCGTTACACTTGATACACACTTGACTATGGAACATCAGATAAATAGTCTGAGTAAAAAGATATTTTTTAAATTACGTCAACTGATGGCACTATGTTCAATTTTTTCTTTCCAAATCAGTTTCATGTTCTACTCCAATTGATAATCCTCTCTCAAATTGATTTTTGCAGTGTTCTGTATGCTGGGATACACGCTTGTAAATATAGCTCCAGTTGATGCAGAACACTGCAGCAAAACTGACATTTAGACGTAGGAATATGATCAGGAATCCCCATTGCTGAGAGAACTTCATTGATTACCAGTGAGAGCTTGGGTGGATTTTAAGGTGGCTTGTCTCATTTATAAGATCATTATGGCCTGTTGCCCTGTTTCTCATGCACTGCTATTAACCTTTCCTTCTAGTAGGGTAATGGCCCATTTCACTTCTTTGTTGAAGCTAGGTTTCCCTTCAGTTAAAGATGTATGCTTTAAGAGCCAAAGTCTATGTATATGGTGCCTTAAAAATTGGCACCATAAAACCAAATGGACTGCGTGATTCTATAAACTTAGGTGTAATTTATAGAATACGCTCACATGCTCTTCTTGCGACTAACATGTAGGCACACCCAGAAATACCAGATACCAGATTAAGTATATAAGTACATAAGTATTGCCATACTGGGACAGACCGAAGGTCCATCAAGCCCAGCATCCAGTGGCCAATCCAGGTCACAAGTACATGGCAAGATCTCAAAAAAGTACAATACATTTTATGCTGCTTATCCTAGAAATATGCACTGGATTTTCTCCAAGTCCATCTTAATAATGGTCTATGGACTTTTCCTTTAGGAAGCCATCCAAACTTTTTTAGACCCCACTAAGCTAACTGCTTTCACTACATTCTCTGGCAATGAATTCCAGAGTAATTACAGATTGAGTGAAGAAATATTTTCTCTGATTTGTTTTAAATTTACTACTTTGTAGTTTCATTGCATGCCCCCTAGTCCTAGTAATTTTGGAAAGAGTAAACGAGCGATTCATGTGTACCCATTCCACTCCACTCATTATTTTATAGACCTCAATCATATCTCCCCTCAGCCGTCGTTTCTCAAGGCTGAAGAGCCCTAGCTGCTTTAGCCTTTCCTCACAGGGAAGTCATCCCATCCCCTTTATCATTTTCATCACCCTTCTCTGTACCTTTTCTAATTCCACTATATCTTTTTTGGGATGCAGTGACCAGAATTGAAGACAATATTCGAGGTGTGGTTGCCCCATGGAGCAATACAAAGGCATTATAACATCCTCATTTTTGTTTTCCATCCCTTTCCTAATAATACCTAACATTCTATTTGCTTTCTTAGCTGCCGCTGCACACTGAGCATAAGGTTTCAACGTATCATCAATGAAGACGCCTAGATCCCTTTCCTGGTCAGTGACTCCTAATGTGGAACCTTGCATTACATAACTTTAATTCGGGTTCCTCTTTTCCACATGCATCACTTTGCACTTGCTCATATTAAACGTCATCTACCATTTAGATGCCCAGTCTTCCAGTCTCGTATGGTCCTCTTGTAATTTTTCACAATCCTCTTGTGATTTAACAACTTTGAATAACTTTGTGTTGTCAGCAAATTTAATTACCTCACTAGTTACTCCCAACTCTAGATCATTTATAAGTATGTTAAAAAGCAGCAGTCCCAGCACGGACCCCTGGGGAACCACACTATCTACCCTTCTCCATTGAAAATACTGACCATTTAACCCTTCTCTCTGTTTTCTACCTTTTAACCAGTTTTTAATCCACAATAGGACACTACCTCCTATCCCAGGACTCTCCAATTTCCTCTGAAGTCTTTCATGAGGTACTTTGTCAAACACGTTTTGAAAATCCACTGGACCACCAGGGTGATATTTATGTTCAGGAGGTTTATGTCTTTGGGGGGATGGGGGGCCTGGAGTCCACCAGACCTCAAAACCCACGCATCCTTGGGGGCAGATGATATTCACAAGTTTGTGATCCAGTTAAGATACCAGCATCAACAGTGGCTCAGTGGAGCTGAAGTTAAAACCCTGAAGGACTGCCAAAACCTGATGGTCCTGGAGCAGTTACTTCAGCATTGTCATATAGTGGTGAAGAAACATGTTCAAGATCACCAGCCCTGTACTCCAGAGAAGGTGGCTGAGGTTTCTGACATCTTTATGGCTAACCATCTCTGTTTGGCAAAGAAAAGCCATCCTTATCTGCAGCAGCCAGGATCTAAGGGCAGCCAGGGCCATAAGCCAAATATTCCTGCAACCTCAGAGACTATCAGCAAACCCTCCAGTGTTTCCCAAAAACCTAAAGAATTTAGGCATGAATGTCCTTATTACCAGTATGAGTGTACAGGACAGTTCAAAGCAAATTGCTCAGATAATCCCAAGCCTGCACTAAAAAGCATTCCAGTTCCTGCACCAAAGCTGCTGACTTTCGTGGGTAGCTACAGTCCTATGAAGGAGACCTGTGTAGTTGCAAAATAATGGGGCAGTTATATAGGGACAACACTTCTATTTCTCCTGGCTTGATCAGAGAGCTGAAGGCAGCTGGAAGAAATAGATGTGCTGTCCCTATATAATTGCCCTGATATTTTGGACCCTGAAGCAGCTAAGCGAAACGCTGGTCACCATTGGTCCAGGAATGTTCTTTATGTCTTTTGCTCCCAGACCTTCTTGTACCTAATGCCTTTGACTCTAACACTATTATGTATTTTACCATCATGTAACCAAAACTTGCTGTAAATCCAAATGTATATTCTTTTCTATTTCCAATATCAACGATGAATTGTAAGCCACATTGAGCCTGCAAAAAGGTGGGATAATGTGGGATACAAATGTAATAATAATAAGAAGAAGAATAAGAAGTTGGCTCTACATTTGCTTTTCAAATATAAGTGCATTTGACGTTTGAATTAGTAATATTGAAGTTCTGCTCACCCATTGTAGTGGAGTTATTGAGCGATAAAAGAAATGCCTTCTTGATTGCTACATATTTTGTTATTGTAGAAAAATAAACATTGAAACTTGAAAGATGAAAAACAAAAAAAGAAAAATGTATGTCTAAATGGAAGGTTTTTGCCAATGATGAAGAGTAGATCATTTTGATCACATTAGCTCTATAAACCTATGGATTTGGAGCTCTTTGAGGCTTTTTCTTTGTATGATTTGTGATTTTGAATGGATTTCTTTGTTTAGAGTTTATCTTTATTGAAGTTATATAGGCTTCTCCTCTACTGCTAACTCCAGACTTCGTTCCTTTTCCCTAGGTGCACCTTATGCCTGGAATAGGCTTCCTGAGCCTGTACGTCTAGCTCCATCTCTACCTGTTTTCAAATCTATGCTAAAAACCCACCTTTTCACCATTGCTTTTGGCTCCTAGCCACTACTCAATTTGCCCTCCCCTTGTTCCTTCTCACCCAGTACGTCCCTTGTCCTTAATTGTCTTGTCTGTCTGTATTATTTTTAGATTGTAAGCTCTTCTGAGCAGGGACTGTCTCTCTATGTTGGATGTTCAGCACTGCGTGCATCTGGTAGCGCTATACAAATGTTAATAATAATAATAAATTAGTGTGTGGCCATTAACAGGGAAAGGGGGAAATGGAAAATGGAAGCCATTTTACTGCTGCGCTAAAAGTGTCCTCAGCATACGGTAAGGACCCAAGCTGGAGATAGCATTGGCCACTTCTTAGCATAGCTTCGTAAAAGGGCCCCTTAATTACCAACAGAGTGTGACTGAAAGGCTGCTAGTACAGTAACACCTAGAAATTCTAAAGGAAATGCAAGTACTCGCATAGACAGATATGTATTAACATTAAGCTGAGACTACTAGGAGCTAGGCCTATCTGGCAGACTTAAATTACAAAAATATTTTTCTGATCAAGCAATTCTACCCAAAGTATATTATATGGAGCTTTTACTATAGTTGAGAAAATGGCTAGTAAGCTTTTGTTAATATGTTTCTAACTGGCTATCGTGGATACTAGGATATATTGGTTACGATGCATTTCTTACAATGAAACTCTTTGAAAATGGAAATCTAAATGGATGAACAATTCCCAGTGTATTTTACACAAATATTAATTTAAACCATAACTTTCAGTTATAAGACTAGCCCCGTAACATTAGAATGGTGTCATTTGATTCTTGAGGCTTATGTTCTTTTGCCTAGTCTCCCTTTCAAAAGTCTTGTTTAATCAGCTATAGTAAATTATGCTAAAAGAGGTAAATAAAAAATACATGCCTTTAGGTTTTCTGGAATAGAAATAGAAACTGCTGTATGACATTATTTTCGTGCAATGAATCTCATGTTTAAGCTGTTTAATGGCATTTTCTATTGTTTCCTTGAAATATATTCCCTCTACAAATATAAAATAAAGTGCTACGCTTGTGTCACCACTGTTCAAGAGTTAATGAAGGATTTGCACCTGTACAGCTGCTGGTGACTGAAATGAGCTCCTCAAGTGAATGCCATTTCTGGTAGAGACAGTTGTAAATGCCTTGAGTAAAAACACTGAGCACTGCTAATGGACAGGTTTATTTTAAAGCATGCCATATGCAATCAATCATAAGGAAGTATAGGAAGCAGATTTGGCTGTACTCCTTTCTTGTGAGTCTGACAAAGATAGGGCTCCAGTACTCTTGAACATTTGGTCCCCAGGAGAATAAAACATCAAACCTACTCAGCAGCTCCACTAACAATAATAAAAATGCCTCTGCCTAAAGGTGACATTTCGAATTTACGATTATTTGTGTCTATAAAGTGTATTCTTTGGCTCCTGACTCATTCTGCCTGTCTCACTACAAGAACAATACATTAAGCCTGACTGAAGTAAATGAAAATTCTATCCTTTGTATTAGCCCAGCAGTCAGTACCTGTGATTCAGCGGGGTTCAGTAGGACTTGAAGAGTTCTCATTTTTACATGCTACACCCTTTTTATTTATTTGGGCTACTTTTACTTTCAGCATTTAATTTCAAAAACACACAGTGCATGTGAGCTCGCAGTATCTATCTCTTCTGTATGGAAGTAACTAAGAAATGAAGAAATATTTTTAGTGAATATTTACAGTTATTACAAAATGATTCATAAAGAGAATTCACCTTCATATTTTTATTTATTTAGTGGGATTCATTCTTTTTTATTGTTTCAGAATGATATGGTACTATTTACTGCAGAATATTTTATTTATAGTAGCCTTCATTTTGAGTTATATAGCACAAATAAAAATGTTTGCGAAACATGAGCAATACTTAAATGTATACAAGAATGTAATAATATATCCTATATTAGAAATACCTCTAAAAAAAACCTAATGTGATTTACAAAATTTCTATTTCCTTCATTTGCAGTTTAACATACTTCTGCAATTAACCTATATCTGATAGCAAAGCATAAGGATTAATATTGATGTAGCTGAATGGAGGAAATTAATAAAGACTAGTGGACATGCCCATCAAAAATGTCAGATAAAAAGACGTCTCCAGTATGCTTCCTCCCTTCCCTGACCCCAATCCAACCTCAGAGTTCTCTTTCCAAAGCTATTTTAGATTCATTTGAAATTTTAAGCCTGTTGTTATGTTTTCCAGCACAGGGGGAGGAAAGAGCAGCTGTTTATGCAGTATGTGTCTCTGATACCAGTGGCCTAGGGGAATGGGAGTGGAGGGGGAGGAAGCAACATTATTGAAGGTACTGTGGGAGACAGTCAATGAAGGAGATAAGGAGATACAAGGGGACAGGTGTGCTCATGGGACAGTCCACAATGGTACATTTTTAGAAAAGGAAAATATTTTAGGGTTTAAACAATGTTAATGTCATTGTAGGGTGAGATAAAATTGGACAGAGAAGTCTTTAGAAAGTGATGACTTCTGCTAGAAAGGGTTTTTTTTTTTTTTGCAGTAAGTCAGCACCTTACCAAGATCTTTACTCCCAAATCCAAACATCCCAATCTGATCTCTCTGACTCAAGACCCCCCTGTAGCCAAACCCTTCCTCTGGTGCAAAGCCTCTCCTCAACTCCAGGGATTCCCAAAAGCTACAACATGGCACTCCCCCAACCCTATCCCACCCCCAATCTCTTGTCACTTATCCCAGCAATCCCTGGTAATCTAGTGTATGGGGCAGAAGCAAACTCTCACTCCTGCCCCAACAGAGTCACAGGTTAAAAATGACAGTTCTGATCCCTAGCAGTATTCTTGTGGTCCTACCGATTGTCCTTATATGGGAAATGACCCCTTGTGCTGGTACCATGAGACTACTACTAAGGGTCAGAACTGCTATTTTTGAAACATGATAGCCAGGAAAGGAGCAGAGGGTCCATTCCTGCTTTTTACTGTAGACTACAAGGGATTGCTTTGGTAAGTAAGGGAGTGGGGGGAGTGTCAGAGTATAATTTTTAGGGGGTCCCTGAGGATAGGGAGAGTCTTTGCACGAGGAAAGGGGTTTGGTTATGGGGGCTGAGTCAGGGGAATTAGATGAGAGTTATGATCTTAGGTGGGCTTGATCATGGAGGTCAGGAGTTTAGCTTTGTAGGGCCATGGCAATGTTACTGGACATTAGGTTACATAGCTGTGTTTAACCCATTATTGCCCAATGTTCCCATATGGGATTTTATTATGGGAACATTGGGCACTAATGGGTTAATGCTACCTCTTGAGGGAGCATTAAGTGTAGTTTCACTATTAACAGTTGTATCAGTTAGCATGCTGCACTGACTGCTATGCTAGCTGTCAGAGCCATCCATGCTGTATCTCTATCTATGCTCACCCAGATCTTGCTGCTACTCACGCTAAGCAGTTAGTGTGGAATTTTTACAATGTTGGCTGGTTTTTATCATGTGGTAGCTGTTAGCATGGACCTGTGCCAATGGCTATCACACTCCAACATCCATTGAAAGCATCCATTGATTACTAAAGCCCCCAACCTCCCACAGGCCTCCCTTGTGGGCATACCATCACCTTCCCTGTGGTCTAGTGGTCTCAGGCAGGAGTGATCCCCAGTTGTCTCTACTCTCACCATTGCCAGTTCAAAATGGTGCTTACAACCTCATGGTACTGTTACTAGGGGCAATGTTTCTGTATAAGGGCAGCAAGAATACCTCAAGGCTACAGCTAAAGGTCACTAGTACCATGGAATGGCTGGTGATCAACTCTGGCTGACCCCAGTAAATACCAAGGATGTTGAAAGTAGGTTTGGAGGACAAGCAAGGGGTTAGGGGTTTTTGGAGAGTGGCCAATGTAATGTAATTTGGAAAGTTTTCCATTTGGGGGAATCATGATCAAGGAGGTCTTTCTGGATGCGGAGTTGTGAAGGGAGGTCTGGAGGAACTACCAGGTAGGAGGGTTCTGATTAGGGGAGCTCAGTCTCAACATGCTATATTGTCATCAGGGGCAGGGTACAGCTTTAACGAGCACCAGATTTCTAAGATGTAGCCCAGGAATGTTGAGCTGCAGCTGTGAGGCACAATGCTCCCAGGCCCAATACTTGCTGATCTGCTATTAGTAATCTGTAACCTGTATTTAAAATTATCCATAGTACCTGAAGATTGGAGAGTGGCCAATGTAATGTTGATTTTAAAAAGGGTTGCAGGGATGATTGGAGAAATTACAGACCGGTAAGCCTGGCATCAGTGCCGGGTAAAATAGTGGAAACTATTATAAAGAATAAAATTACGGAGCATATTGATAAACATGGTTTAATGGACAGAGTCAGCATGGTTCAAGCCAAGGGAAGTCTTGCCTCAGCAATATGCTTCAAGGCATGAATAAACATGTGGATAAAGTGAGCTGGTTGATGTAGTGTATCGAGATTTGTAGAAAGCTTTCGACAAAGTTCCTAATGAGAGATTCCTGAGAAAATTAAAGAGTCATGGGATAGAAGCAGGGGCGTAGCCAGACCTCACCAGGAGGGGGGGCCAGAGCCCGAGGTGGGGGGGGCACTGTTTAGCTGCCGCCGCCGCCGCCGCCACCACATCGGACCCCCCCTGCCAGCCTGCCCACGATCCCCTTCAACCCCCCTCCCACCACCAACTCTCCCCCGCCGTCGCCGCCCGCCCCGTCGCCGTAAATGATACCTTTTTTTGAAGAGAGACTTCCTTCCGCGCTCGAGTAGCGCCTTTCTTCAATGAAGTTCCGGCGATCAGCTGTTTCGACGCCAGCAGTACAGCTGATCGCCGGAACTTCGTTGAAGAAAGGCGCTACTTGAGCACGGAAGGAAGGCTCTCTTCAAAAAAAGGTATCATTTACGGCGACGGGGAGGGCGGCGACAGCAGGGGAGAGTTGGTGGCGGGAGGGGGGTTGAAGGGGATCGTAGGGCAGGGGGCCAGGGCCAAATCTACGGGGGCCCGGGCCCCCTCAGGCCCCACGTAGCTACGCCACTGGATAGAAGGCAATGTTCTGGTGTGGATTAAGAATTGGTTATTGGACAGAAATGGCCATTTCTTTCAATGGACAAGGGTGAATAATGGAGTGTCTCAGGGATCTGTACTGGCACTGATGCTATTTAATATTTATAAATGATCTGGAAATCATAATGACAAAAGAGATGATTAAATTTGCAGATGACACAAAACTATTCAAGGATGGATAAATGTTACATCAGGGAGTGCTAGGGAGATAAAATTTTTAGATGAAATAAATAGCTGCGAATAGAATGTTGGGTATTATTAGGAAAGGTATGGAAAACAGGTGTGAGGATGTTATAATGCCTTTGTATTGCTCCATGGTGCGACCACACCTTGAGTATTGTGTTCAATTCTGGTTGCCGCATCTCAAGAAAGATATAGTAGAATTGGAAAAGGTGCAGCGAAGGGCGACTAAAATGATAGCGGGGATGGGGCGACTTCCCTATGAAGAAAGACTAAGGAGGCTAGGGCTTTTCAGCTTGGAGAAGAGACAGCTGAGGGGAGACATGATAGAGGTATATAAAATAATGAGTGGAGTGGAACAGGTGGATGTGAAGTATCTGTTCACGCTTCCAAAAATACTAGGACTAGGGGGCATGCGATGAAACTACAGTATAGTAAATTTAAAACAAATCGGAGAAAATTTGTCTTCACCCAACGCATAATTAAACTCTGGAATTCTTTGCCGGAGAACGTGGTGAAGGCGGTGAGCTTAGCAGAGTTTTAAAAGGGGTTAGACGGTTTCCTAAAGAACAAGTTCATAAACCACTACTAAATGGACTTGGGAAAAATCCACAATTCCGGGAATAACATGTATAGAATGTTTGTACGTTTGGGAAGCTTGCCAGGTGCCCTTGGCCTGGATTGGCATCTCTCGTGGATAGATGCTGGGCTCGATGGACCCTTGGTCTTTTCTCAGTGTGGCATTACTTATGGAACAACTGCTCCAGGAACTGAAAATAGGGAAAGTTTTTTACCGCAATGGTTAAAAAGCCCCTTACAAAAAAGCCATGCAGTAAGATAACTCTTACCGCATGGCCATGCAATGGGAATCACTTACTGACAACAATTGAGGTGGTGGTAAAGGCTCCTGAAGTAACCCAGCGGTAACCGGGCAGTGCGCAATGACATCCAATTGACACCAGGTTAGTGCCACGCTACAAAAAAAATTCCGACTTGTTGGGCCAGTGGTATTTCTGGGATAGCATGCGGTCAGCCTACATTGGACTTACCACCACTTTGTAAAAGGGTTCCTATGTTAGGCATGCAACTCTCATTAGTCTATAGTTGTACCCTCAAATTTGCACACAAATTGGAAATTTGGGTGTACAAATTTATAGAATCTGCAGGTAATCAATAGAAATAAAAGAAAAGAAAATATAGAAAAGAAAATAAGATGATACCTTTTTTATTGGACTAACAATACATTTTTTGATTAGTTTTCGAAGGTAGCCGTTCTTCGTCAGATCAGAAATAAGCAAATATAAGTGAAACATCAAAATATTTCAGTGACAGTCTGAAAGGATGAGGGAGGGGTGGGTTAGGTGAGAGACAGGGACAGGGACAGGGAGATATGTATGGTGATCAGAGGGTGACAAAGCAGTGGAATTTCATGGTTTATAATGGGCTAGAAAACCCAGATCTTTGTTAAGTCCTGTGTGTTGGGTGTCAAAATATTTAGTCATTTTGACTTCAAAGGTCTTGTGTTCCTATATTGTTTTAAAGTTTCCTTTCAGTATTCTCATCATAAAATCATTGGTAAGTGTTCTGGTTTTGAAAAGTGCTGTTCCACAGAGGTAACATCCTGGTTGGCACTGGCATTTTTCATATGATGTCTTTGTAAATTAAATCTCTTCTTCAGCATCTGGCTTATTTCTCCAACATAGCACCCTTCATCACATTTTTTTACACTGGATGACATATACTACATTGGAAGATGAGCATGTGCAGGATTCCTTTATGTTGAATATTTTTTATTTGTGAATGACTGTGGGTTCCTGTGAAATGCTTTGGCATAGTTTGCAGCTGGATATATTGCAAGGAGGTGTGCCATTCTCTTCTTTTTGGGACTCTGTTGAGAGCTTGCTTCTCACCAGCTTGTGTTTTAAATTGGGTGGCTGTCAGAAGGCCAGCACTGGTGGGGATGGGAATATCTCTTTCAGTAATTCATCCTCCTGGAGTAGTGGCTGCAGCAGGGGTGTAGCCAGACTACAGATTTTGGGTGGGCCTAGGCAGGAAGTGGGTGGGCACCAAGTGTTCACCCCCCCCCCAAAAAAAAAAAATCTCAGCAGGTAGGAAAACGCTTCTTTCCACCTTTTCAGTCTGCAGCAGACATGTGCAGAAAACAGAGCATGAGCAGATGCCGGTATCATGGAGAGTACTGTTTTCATTACCATCAAACTGAAGTCTTGGCTGAGCTTGGGATCCCCACCAGCTACCACCAAATGTGTGCTACTGTTGGGTGGGCCTGAGCCCTAAGTTGGTGGGCCCTGGCCCACCCAGGCCCACCTGTGGCTACGCCACTGGTGCAGATCTCTTATGATTTTCCTCAGTTTTTCCAGCTCTGGGTTGTATGTCATTACAAAGGAGATTCTGTCCATGGCCTTCTTTTCCTTGTACTGTAGCAGATTTTCCCTGGGTGTTTTGAGGGAGGAGGCAATATTCTTGGAGATTATTTTGGGGTTATAGCCTTTCTGTTTGAAGGATGCAGTCAGGATTTTGAGGTGCCTATCTCTGTCCCCTGGGTCAGAGCAGATACGGTGGTATCTTGTGGCTTGGCTGTGAATAATGGATTTTTTTTTTTATATGTGAAGGGTGGAAGCTGGAGTTGTGGAGGTAGCTGCATTTGTCTGTGGGTTTCTTGTATATGGATGTTTGTATAAAGCCATTGCTGATTGAAACTGTGGTGTCCAAAAAATTGACTTTTTCTGGGAAGTAGTCAATTTTGAATCTGATTGTAGGATGGTATGTATTGAAAGAACTGTAAAATTGTTTTACAGTTTCTTCCCCCTCAGTCCAAATCATAAAAATGTCATCGATATACTGGTAGTATTTTAGGGGTGTGGTCTGATATGTACTCAGAAATGTCTCTTCCAGTTCAACCATAACGAGGTTACCATATTGGAGTGCTACCCTGGTGCCCATCACAGTGCCCATGATTTGAAGGTAGATATCATTGTTAAAGCAGATATAGTTGTGAGTTAGAATAAATTTGATTAATTTTGTAATAGTTTCCGGTGAGTATTGATGGTCCAGTGTGGATGTTTTTAGGAGCTTCTCACATGTAGCTATGCCATCTGCATGGGGAATGTTGCTGTATAGTGATTCTACATCCATTGTGACCAGAAGGGTACACGGTGATAATTGATTGATATTTTTTAATTTATTCAGAAAGTCTGTGGTGTCTTGTATGAAGCTGTTTGTCTTGTGCGCGAGAGGTTTCAGTCCAGTAAAAACAGTATCATCCTATTTTCTTTTCTATGTTTTATTTTATTCTATTTCTATTGATTACCTTTAAAAGTGGACTAACATGGCTACCACATCTCTCTAGAATCTGGAGGATAGTGTTTTGTTAGGAAAGCACGCATAGCATGGTACTTACAACAGAGTACCACTACATAGCAATATTACAATATAAGAATATAAGATTATAGTAGAATTGGAAAAGGTACAGCGAAGGGCGACGAAAATGATAGTGGGGATAGGACGACTTTCCTATGAAGAGAGGCTGAGAAGGCTAGGGCTTTTCAGCTTGGAGAAGAGACGGCTGAGGGGAGATATGATAGAAGTGTATAAAATAATGAGTGGAATGGATCGGGTGGATGTGAAGCGACTGTTCACGCTATCCAAAAATAATAGGACTAGAGGGCATGAGTTGAAGCTACAGTGTGGTAAATTTAAAACGAATCGGAGAAAATTTTTCTTCACCCAACGTGTAATTAGACTCTGGAATTCGTTGCCGGAGAACGTGGTACGGGCGGTTAGCTTGACGGAGTTTAAAAAGGGGTTAGATAGATTCCTAAAGGACAAGTCCATAGTCCGCTATTAAATGGACTTGGAAAAATTCCGCATTTTTAGGTATAACTTGTCTGGAATGTTTTTACGTTTGGGGAGCGTGCCAGGTGCCCTTGACCTGGATTGGCCACTGTCGGTGACAGGATGCTGGGCTAGATGGACCTTTGGTCTTTCCCAGTATGGCACTACTTATGTACTTAACCATACTGGGTCAAATCAATGGTTCATCTAGCCTTCAACAGTGGCCAATCCAGGTCACAAGTACCTGGCAGAAACCCAAATAGTAGCAACATTTCATGCCACCAATCCAAGGGCAAGTAATGGCTTCCCCCATATCCATCTCACTAGCAGACCACTGACCTCTCATCCAGGAATTTGTCCAAACCTTCCCCAAACCCAGATATGCCAACCACTGCCACCACATCCTCTGTCAATGAGCTCCAGAGATCAGCCATTCACTGAGTGAAAAAACATTTTTCCTATCTGCCTCAAAAGTATTTCCATAAAACCTCATTGAGTGTCCTCCAGTCCCCATACTCCCCGAAATAGAAAAAGATTGATTCACATTTACCTGCTCCACACCACCCAGGATTCTGTAGACCTCAATCATATTACAGACATCATCTGGGCCTCATGTTATGTTGGAATGAGCTAGGTAATGTGGCAAACACCTCACAGAATCAACTGCATCTTTTCAGTCATCCACTTCCTAAAAAACTCCTGAATACTTTTTTGTGATATTCATGTTAATATTTTCAAATTATATCATTTTAGTTACTGATACATTTGCCTGTTCTTGTGGAATGTAAAGTATCAGTCTTTTCTTCCAGAAAGATGTCATTTCTATTAATATATACTTATTGAGTCAATAAAGTTTAGATAAGACAGTGTAGCGGAATAGTTGCAGCTGGACCATGTTATGCTCTAGAGATTAAAGACTCTCATCCCCTCTGTTTCTTAATAAATCTCTGAATATTCATATGAGTGTGTGGTGGGCGGGGGAGGAGTTATTTCATATCAGATCACTGGTATAAAATGTGCAAAAACCATATACTTTGTGCCTATTTTTATAAAGGTAGGTACCATGAGCAGGTCCAATATGAGGAAAAGCTCCACAAAACAATATCAAATTATTCCACAAAATATCAAATCACTATTTTAAATTTTTTATACAAAGATTTTTTGGACCATCACACTAGTTTGGTTAGCCAAACATATGAAATCTGTTTGTAGCAGTACAGCACAATAGACTAAAAAAATGTTTCCTGCTGGTCCTTTCCACATAATCTCCATTATTCCAGTCAACTACATTTTACTGCACCCTGAGCCAGACAGACACATTCCCAAGCTTTATCTAGTCTCATTCACCATCTCTGAAATCAATTTTCCTGGTTATCCAAAACTCACTTTCCTTGTCTATTATTGAAAGGAAATGAAAAGAATCATTTTGTACACCTTCTGCAATCTTGTGTTTATGCCACTGTCTACCTAGACCAGTAGTTCCCAAACCTGGTCCTGGAGGCACCCCCACCAGTCAGGTTTTCAGGATACCCACAATGAATATTCATGAGAGATTTGCATGCACTGGTTCTGTGACTATGATGTTTTGTAAGATGTGTGGATAAGTATTTCTTAAATAGGTGACCATGTGAATACTTACTTCTATTGTCTGCTCACTTTTTTTTTTTATAACTACACAATTTCTAAATGCAAAAAGGCATCTATAAATTGTACATTTAGAAAATGGTAGGTATACAAATGACCACAGTAATGTGTGTAACTTTTCTAACCTCTGTATGAAACATAGCTAACCGCTTGGAGCATTTGTTTATCTTGCTTTTGAAAATAGAGACGATTATCTTTTGCCATTTTGTGTATTTACACTGGTGAATAGCTATCTTCCAGCACTTTTTGCTGTTAAATTATTTACACATACTTTTCCTGCCAACTCGTTCACATCTCTAGGATCCTTAACACCTATGTATTATTAAAACAAAGTAAGAAAGTGATGCCTTCAGTATTTCTCCCTCCATAATTTTCTCGCCCTGCCTAGAGTATTTAATCTGGATACCGGTTATGAACAAAGAAGGTCTGTCTAAAAATATAACTTGCCACACAAGGAACCAAAATAATGCTCCCATGAACATGTCAACCCTTCAATTTGTTTGTACAGTTCTAAATATATACAAAGTGAATGCCCACTTTCTTTTAAGACTGCATTCCTAGATACTAAGGTTTTCGAATATTACAAAATACAGCTATCAAATGACGTGGTTAGCAGAGATATTATATAGTGTCATCGGGTCTCTGTCAGTAAGATAATCAAATCCAACATATCTTCATTAATGTATTTTAGCACCTATATATTAGAATAACAGTTGATAAAATAAATATAAATGGATAAGAACAAGATTATTTTCTTGATGCCTTATTATTATTTAGGGAGGAATTCATCAAGGTGCGATAAAAATCACCTTTTAACCACATCTTAATTCATTGTGGGAGTCAACAATCTGTGGGACCCTGGTACCACAGTTTGTTGAATCCCAGGGCAAAAGAATAATGCTGCTTGCAAGCCACCTTGCAAGCAATGTTATTGTCATGGTTTGATGCTCCCAGGCCACCAGATCAGGGTTCTCCCAGGCTTCCACCCTCCCCAATTTAAACCTCCCAGCAAGGCTTGTCCACCCTCCACAAGAACAAGCCACATACTTCTTGGTATAAGTGATGGTCCAGGGAGTGTCTGGGGAGGGGTATCTTCTGGTGGTCCAGGGGGGTCTTCTGGCAATTACTCCTGTCCAGTTTTGTGCCCCTAGCTCAATGAATTCCCCTCTTAATAAAGCACCTGGGGGTTGTTAACTTAAAAAAATAATCTTTCTTTATTAATGTATAACACCAGCAAGTTTCATTTACGAGTTTTTTGTAATAAAATAGAAGGTAGCCAGAAAGCTATTTTTGGGTGGGCCAATGTGTATAATGGATGGACATGTATTTTCTCTTCCTTCTGCCCCTCCCTTCCAGCTCCCCTACCAAACTGAAAATATTATAATATCTTCACTGGTGGGGAAAAGCCTGCCTCTCCCACTCTGAAAAGTGCAGAAAAGAGCAGATGACGTTGAGCTGCTGACACTGGCACTGTGATCATGCTCAGGTCTCATGCATGAACTGAGCATGCCTATGGTGCCAGCATCAGTGACTCACATCGGTGCTGCTGATTTTCCTGTAGAGATCTCTGCTAGCTACAGAAATGGTGTGACCCTGCTGAGTGAACCTGAGGCAAAAGTGTGTGTGTGGGGAGAGGGGGGGGGGGGGCAGACAGCCCTGACCCACCTGTAGCTATACTCCTGGAACAAAAATGATATGTTCATGGAGGTATTTTGTTTACTAGAATCTAATGTGCATCAGTGCACACATTTAAATTATGAGATTTAAATCTATCATACCCA